>NW_022196913.1:10527800-10566018 GCF_008632895.1 Mastomys coucha
CTGATAGAGGGCTAATATCCAATGTATACAAAGAACTCAAGAAGTTAGACTCCAGAGAACCAAAAAACTCTATTAAAAATGGGGTACAGAGCTAAACAAAGAATTCTCAACTGATGAATATTGAATTGCTGAGAAGCACCTAAGGAAATGTTCAACATCCTTAGTCATCAGGGAAATGCAAATCAAAACAACCCTGAGATTCCACCTCAATAACACATCAAAACGATCATCCATCAAGATCAAGTAGGCTTCACCCCAAGGATGCAGAGATAGTTCAATTTACAGAAATTCATCAACGTAATCCACTATGTAAACAAAGAAAAAACACATATAGTACATGGTTTTGTTTTGTTTTGATTTTTTTTGAAGCCTGTTTTTTTTGTTTTTGTTTTTTTTGTTTTTTGTTTTTTGTTTTTTAAGTGAGATCACAGTGGAGAAAACTAAGCATTGAATTTGCATTTGCAGATTCCATTCAGCAGCTGTTCTTCAAAGAGAGTGTTGCACTCTATACAAAGAAAGTATCAGATTTCCAGAGAGAAAAGGTTTTAGGCTTATCATTTCCCTCTGACTATCATGGTAGGCAAGCATGTAATTTACCATGGCAGTAAAGGCTTGTAGTAGCTGGTTGGTCACATAGCATCTCAAGTCAGGAAGCAGAAGGGGATAAATGCCTGAACACAGCAAGGATTCTCCTTTTGGATGCAGAACGGGATCCAAGTCCAGGGCTTGGCCCACTAATTTTCACCCACTTCAGATTCATCCCTTAAGAGCATCACCATAGACTTAAACTAATCTAGACAATCCCTCGGAAGTGTACTCAGAGGCTTGTCATGTCATTATTCTAGATCCTGATAAATAGGTAGTCAGCAGAGCCTGTTTGGAACAGTTCACTGTCTAGCTGAGGTAAAGGGGTGGAAACTGGAGTCAGAAACTAGATCAACACCATACCAGAGTTAAGGACTCAAGCTTTTCAAGGTCCAAGAGTCTTTTTAAGACAGGGTATTATTCTCTTTGATCAGTGTATTATGAAGTTTTCAAATCTAGCTTCTTAGAAGAGAGCTCTGCTTACTACCATAGGACAGGTGTCACACTGAGACATCTTCTTGGTGAAGTTTTGACCTTGGCTACTTTCTAAATAGGAAATTTAGTTGGTTTATCAAGAGTCCTTTGACCCTTGGTATGGGATTCCCTAATCATCTTACCAAAAATCACTTTCTAAATACCTAAGCATCTTAGTTTGCCTTTCATTCAATTTTACTATTCCTTTCTTCCTTTATCTCTCTTTCTCTTTCTTCCTTCCTTTCTCCCTCTTTCTTTCTATATTTCTTTCTATATTTCTTTCTTTCTTTCTTTCTTTCTTTCTTTCTTTCTTTCTTTCTTTCTTTCTTTCTTTCTTTCTATTTTCTCTCTGTTTCCATTGCTTAATGGATAGACTTTGAGGCTTATTCCACAGAAATTTTGTTTCTGTCCCCAGAAACCATGAACTCATCTGACGGGTTGCATTCTGTGAACATCTGTGGCTCTTTAAAACCATTGTTACATCAAATCTTTACCAAAAATGTAAAATAAATGTGACTTTGGGGAATGCTTTTAAAACTTTCTCTTTACCTGATATGACAGTTGTCCTTAAATCATTTTCTTTCTCTAAACTCAGAACAAATGAATTCCATATTGGTTTAAAAGTTGTCTAACACATTGCAGTCTGTGCCAAATTTTTATCCCATTAGATCATTGTGTAGTTTAGGCTCATGTCCTTGTTTCCTAAACTGTTCTGCGAATCACCAGAACATTTCCTCTAGGAGCAGCAGCACTAACAAACAAGCCTCCTCAATACATCCCAGGACATCTCATACTCCCCATCAACCAAATCTTGATTCTCTGCTTTCACTGTCTGGTGCTTAGGGCATCTGTGAGTTGGCAATGGTCATCAGTAACTTATGCCAGCTGACATAATCCCTCTGTCCTATCCTGTTTTAACTCAGGAGGAAAATAACTTATCAAACACCCCAAGAGAATTGTCAATTTTAGCATCTTAAGAAACAGTATTAAGCTGGTATGCGAGATATATATCTGTGTGAAATGCTGATCCATTGTAGGACACAGTGGTCTCTTTGTAAGACCAGGGTATAGCCCTGTGATCCCTACATTCAGAAGGCAGAGGCAAAAGGATTCAGATTTCAAGTCAAGTTCTTACTACATTAAAATTTTAAGGCCAATATGGGCTACAGGAATTCTTATCTCAACAACAACCCCTCCATGAAAAATAAATGAATACATAAAATAAGAGCTAATATCTGAGGCCCAATGAGAAGTCAAAAAGATAGCAGTTGATGGCAGTTTACATCACTGCAATTGTCCTGAATGACTTAATTTTTATACCACTGTAATCATTTCCTTGTCTTGGAGAGGAAGCCTGGATCATCAGAAGTTAAAGATCTAAAACCACATTGAATGGACAGTCAGGTGTTTGATCACTTAGACTTGGGTAGTCATTTTAGTTCCATTTTCCTTAAAGTAAGAAGAGTGAGTTAAAACATCTTTACATTTTTCTTGAGCTTAAAAGATATGCAATACTCTGATCTGTATTTTAAAGCATTGATCTCCAACTCTTATGGG
The DNA here is from genome assembly GCF_008632895.1 of Mastomys coucha. Taxonomy (NCBI): domain Eukaryota; kingdom Metazoa; phylum Chordata; class Mammalia; order Rodentia; family Muridae; genus Mastomys; species Mastomys coucha. The sequence goes on from NW_022196913.1 coordinate 10,530,417, forward strand.
CATGGTTATATCTAAGAGATGGTACTATCACTTGATGCTTGCTTGGAAATGTAACTTAGAGAAACAAGGAGATCATGTGAGTCCCGTTTAAGGACTCATGGTACAAATCAGTGAGGGAATAATGTTGAGTTCTTGCTAGAAAGATGATTTAATTTGCTTTGCTCAAAAATTACCAACCATGAATACTAGTAGACTGAATGAGAGTTCAGTAATTCCTTTGAAAGGGAAGTCCCAATATTGGGATCAAACATGAAATTTTGTAATTTATCTAATAAGTAATTTAGACACAAGCTGCGAAGAGGTCCAAAATCTTTGTATTTAGTTGTTTACCGCATTTTTTCTACTAAGAATTCAACTGTCAATCATGACAGATTTCATCTTTTGGTCCAGACCTGTGCCTCATGTCAGTCTTAGTGCTTGTTAAGACATCAACTTTAACTTGTCTAAGAAAACAGATCTCTCACTGTTTTGCACTTTGCCGTTTGTCATTAAAGAGTTGTGTCAGTTTGGCTTTTCATATGGACTAAAAATTTGCATAAATGGCAGATTTTTGAGATGCTACATAATTACTGTGCTCAAAAATGTAGAAATCCAGGTCAGCTAGAAAACTGTAATTTGCAGTATCAGTGAATTAAAATCTTGGGACTTTCCAGGTTTTAACCATCCATCCTTTTGTTCTAGGGAGGTCCTCTTACTCTCTCCATTCCTACTTGGCGACTGTAATGTCAAGCCCTACATTATGTCACAATATCCTTGTGACGAAGTGGACCAAATGTTCATCATTGAAAAAACACACAGGTGAGCGCCTTCTAGTTACCTGAGGACATAATCTCCCTGTAAGTAATACATCAAATGGACAAAATAGAGTATTCTGAGTGAGTTGCTACAAATGGCAAGAGTGAATAAAAGCCTTGACAATAACTGAGCAGATGAAGGGCAACTCTACTTTTCAAAAGAGGTCTTATCTTGCTCAATATTCTTAATATAACCTCCATTTTGTGATGAAAATATCAAGGTGACATAAAATCTGAAACTTCAAAACATCTCCTTCTATTACTCTCTGAATATCAGAGTTTTAATATAAAATGTCCCATTTATTCTGTTGTACAAAAACATCTAAAACTGCTACAGTTAATTGTCTTGTTTCTTGAATTCGCCCTCAAATACTTATTTTTTAGTTTTGATTTTTTCCTAAACCTCAGTGTATGTGAATACATGCATAGATTATGTATATGAGATCTTAACATTTTGGAATGTTTATTGTGACATAACAAATAAAAAGGATAAAAATACATTAAATTTAATAGATATGATTGATCATATCTATCATCTGTCTATCATCTATCTATTTATGTATTTATCATCTATATATTATATTTATTGCATTGTAACTGTCTCTCAACTTACTTATCATCTTTCTGTGAGTTCTCAAAGTGGAGTTGAGGCCAGCTTAGCACTAAACAATGACTTTTACATCATTTGACTATAGACTAAGAATACAAATCTCTGGGTCCTTCCCTTCAATAATGGTGGAAGGGTATCAGATATGCGACGGGAGAAAGATCCACTGTAATAGCCTTCATCATCCATACCACTTGATGTTTGAACGTACCATTTTTGCTTTTGATTTCTATGCCTTTTAACCACACAGAGAAAAGTGGCATGTGTGAGACTCATCTGAAAGGACATATTTGATCCCATCAGTGAGAAATAGAAAGAACATATTCCCATACCCTACCTCCCATGGGGAGAAGCTGAAGTGCTCACTAGTACTCATCATTGGAAATTGGATAGAAATTCCCCAGATTTTAATTTACTGGCATTAAAACTGAGAGTATGCCTGATGGTTTTTAAGGAGCCAGAGTCAGATGGTATGGACACCAAATAAACAAGGTGTTCTAAGTCAAGATGAGCAAAGCCTCATATGCACTCACAGAGTCAAAAACAGCGTGCACAGGGCCTTTCCAGCATGCATGGATCTGCAGCAGATCTTCTGAGCTTATATTATACTTTCCAGTTTAGTCTTTTTATGGGATTCAAAGTGTGGTAATGAGTGGGTATCTATTTCTTTTGTTTGTTTTGAGACAGGATTTCTCTGTGTAATCCTGGCTGTTATGCTTTCTCTTGGTATCTTTGCCTTCTGTTGGCTTGTTTTACGCAACTTCAATGTGATAGTCTTTTGTTTTATCTTATTAAATTGTGTTTTGTCATATTTTTTAAAAAGATTAATGAATGAATGAATGAATCAATGACCCAATGAAAACCTAGAATAAGGCAAGTGATAACAAAGTGAACTGTCTAGGAGAAGGAAAATAAGTTTTCTCAATGAACACTGGAGAAACACTGGGTATATGCTACAGCATTTTCTCTGTCCAGTCACATTAGGGCAGTGACAGGCCTGTGACTGGACAGGAATAGAGAGGTGGGGCTAGAGTTGGAGGAAGTAAAAAGGTCAGAGGAGCAGGAGGAGGGTCGTCATGATGGAGACAGATGATGAGGACGAGTCTGACCCCACGAGGTTATACAACCAAGCAAAGGTTTTTACAAAATAGATTAATTGGGTTAGAAAATTGTCTTTATTATTTGGTTCAGAAATTATTGCATTGGTATCTTGTAAATTGTGATTTTATTATTATATAAATCTAGCTGGCTATTAAGGCATTAAGAGTCATGCTTTACTTACCAGGTCTTAGGCACTGATTAGATGAATGACTGTGGGTGTGTGTGGGGAGTTTCTTGCGAGCAAGATGTAGCTTGCTGAGAGAGAAGCCTTTGCTTCCACGGACCTATCTTAAAGACCAAGTCATCTCAGGAGCCCCTCTTTAACCATCTGAATTATTAATAACATAATATAATTTGTTTTTAATGGTATTGTATACATTGAATAGAATCAGAAATATTAACAAAAATATAAAATAAATATTGATTCTATAATTCATGGCACAGTACTTATATTACTGATATTTATAAGTTAACTTATGTTTTATAACTATTTAATATAAAATATATTTATCTTATAGGAATTTTTTGCATAGCAATTTTTGCATAGTAATTTTTGAGAAAAAGAAAATGTTTGAGGAGTGAGTACTACAGAACTATATAAAATACATTTTATATTATCACACACATTTTCATCTTAAAAAATACAAATTTGAATTTAATTTTCTTTTTTTTTGGTTTTTCGAGACAGGGTTTCTCTGTATAGCTCTGGCAGTCCTGGAACTCATTCTGTAGACCAGGCTGGCCTCAAATGCAGAAATCCACCTGCCTCTGCCTCCCAAGTGCTGGGATTAAAGGCATACGCCACCACCGCCCAGCTGAGTTTAATTTTCTAAGAAAAGAAAGTAGCAAAGACAGGGCCAGAAAAGAATACAGAGCCTTGTTCTTAGCAGCTAGTTTATTTCATGTAAGAGGACAAAGGGGACAAAAGTAACTGGAGAGTGCTATTTTGCTTAGATTTATGTACTTACAAAGGCACAAACTTTTATTTCAAAGTCTAGTACAGTTGCAATAATTATTTTTGAAGTGAGTTTGAGTGTAATACTCAGTTTTCTAAAAACCAACAATAAAAACCACAGGAATGCACTATTAACATTTAATTTTAAGAGCCAAGACTTTCTAGGATTGAGTGGTTACGAAGTACATGGCATGTAAGAGAAAGTTCTGACTTCTAACATAAAGTTGCTAGCTCAGTTCATTCAGTTAAATATTGAAAACTATGGGCTTAACATGACAAGGACAATGAGTTAATCTCTAACCTTGGCTGTGATCATAATTAAGATTTCGGAACATATTGTCTAGTATCATGTATGTCAATATTTAGGCACTCTTCCTCTTGATTGAATATCATAGAAGGACTTCTCTTATACTAAGTGATTACCACGTTTCCAGTATATACATTAATATTGAGAAATGTTAAGAAAAGGAAAAAGGGAGCCGGGCAGTGGTGGTGCACACCTTTAATCCCAGCACTTGGGAGGCAGAGGCCAGCGTGGTCTACAGAGTGAGATACAGGACAGCCAGAGCTACACGGAGAAACCCTGTCTCAACAAACAAACAAACAAACAAACAAACAAACAAAAAACAAAAATAAAACAAAAAAAAGAAAAAGGAGCCACTTCTTATGCCTAACCTTTTACAAATTATCAGGTATGTGAATGATAACTTTGTGGACATCAATGTCCAATTGTCATGTATTAGAACAGCACGCCCTTAAGAAAAGAAAAGGCTCAAGTTTATCTAGCATAATATAATTTACAATGTCTCTCTATAATTTTTTATAAAATTATGGTCTGACAACCACCTTTTCATCCCCAAATTTTCTCACATTTTGTGCTTTGATAACATTACATCATCTCTGTTCTTTGAACTCAACATGTGTTTCACACAATTCTTACCTGGCTTGGATCCTTTGCCTCTGCAGTGTACTTCCTCTCCTCCCTCTCTGACAAATCCACTATCCACACTACATCAGATGCATTCTTTTCTGGAAACATGATTCCCATTCTCTTCCCAGCATTGTAGAGCTATCAATTCCACATCCAAAGGAGACATCCTACCACTAGCCCATGCTTAATAACCTTTATAATATCCCTACCAGTATCCTCAGTAGCTGCACAGGATTTACACAGCACAACAGCTTCTCTGGTTAGAATTGTATCAAACTATATTGTTTATATATTATATATTATAACTACATGTAGCTCAAACCACACTTTGTTAATGAAATATAAACCAACCTTAAATGAGGGATAATACCTCTTCTTTTGTCAATAACATGTGAAGCTCTCAAGGGTTAGTGTGGGCTCTTTAAACACAAAGGAGAAAGCAAATCCTGAAAAAGAAGGCTTGCTCGGTCTTTCAGTAATATGACATTATTCTTTGTGCCATACTTCTTTCATAGTCAGGAAGCCTGGCGTTATTCAACAGTTTAGAGTTTAATCCAGGCTCTCTATGTTTCAGTTGTGTTCATCCTGAAGACCTATTTCCTTAGCACCTAGAATTTGGAATTTTAAATGGAAGTTTCACATGGAAATTTGAGAAAGACTGGAGAAATAAGTCAACTTTTTTATTATAAGAGGGCTGGTAGGCTGATTAATGAAAGGCAGTCACATGGGCATTAGCTGTCAATAATGGTATGGCAGTGAGTCTATTGCATACCATCTATCTTCCATTGCATTTGATTGATGGGACACCCTGTACCTAATATAATGCATATTGAACTTTCCTTTAAGGATTAAAATGATGACACTGTGTGAATGAGAAGCACTTTTCTATTTCAACAGGGATGATGCTTCTACTGTGATTCACTGTAGGTAAAGCACAGCCGCTATGGCAGTGAAAACCACAGTGTGTACCTTTTTATATAAGATACTCTATTACATATATCGCCAGCACGGAACATCTTATGTAATCATGTCCTAGGCTTTTATTGAAAAATACAATTATCAGAGTCCAATGACACAGGTAGAAAACAAACACTCTGGAAATATGCCTCTAGGCATTCTTTCTGTAGGAAGAAAAAAAGAAAAGCAATTGTAAACTGACCTGGTCTATTCAGAGGGAAAGTGAGATCTGAAGAAATGTATCATGATTAGTGTGAACTTAGTTCAACAGAAAGATAATAGGTTGAAAATATAAAATAGGTCCCGTTGGGCTTAAGTAAATCCTGGTATGACAGGTCTATTACAGCAATATAGCTGGATAAACACTCTGAGTATGGAATGTCTGAGAGGAAGGGCAAGATTCTCTGAAGAACAAGGCAATGCTGTTGGATTTTCTTAACCCTTTTCAAGTAACTGGATGAGGAGTATAGTCTGTTTCTTGCTCTCCTGGCTTAATGTGAATGAAAAAAATTAGGGTATCACAACTAAAATGAGAAAAATGGTAGGTAGTCACGTAGATCTAACCATCATTGGGTTTAAAAGCATAGATTAAATTAAATAATCAGAATATATCCACACTTTTCAGGTAAGAAAAATGACAAAAATCAAGTTACTGATTTAATGTCACACAGCTCTACTTATACATGAGGAATGATAATATGGACTATTTTTTACAGCTACTGCAGTATTCTTTAGGTAGCAGGGAGAATATATAGCTATTAATAGAAAGAAACAGGAGAATAGAAACAGCAAAGCAATATTTATTTTATCAAATATCCCTAAGTATAAGAAATTTGGACAATAGATCCAAAAAAGAAAAAATGTTGATAACTATTATGTCATTATACGCAGATGCCTTGACCATTTTCCAGAGAGAACTTCTCAGAAGTCAGCATCTGGCTTTTGCTTGTTTTGCTTTCATTCAGACTACCCACATTGGCTGAGTTAGTTTTACAAGAAACTCGGGAGATATGAGATGATACTAAAAGACTCTGCCCACAAGGAATGGCCACTTCAGGATAAGTATAAAGTCCAAGATTCCAGGATGATACCCCAGCGCATAAAGTGTTGCTAACCATGCACGAAGATCCTAGTTCAAATCCTCAGCAACCCCATTCAAAGCCAGTGCCACATCCATCTCCTGTAACCCCAAGTGCTGAGAGAGGTGGAGACAGGAGCGTCTCCAGAGCTCACTAGTCAGGGATCCCAGGTGAATCAATGATTACCAGGTCAGGCTCAGCAAAAGACCTCATCTCAAAAAGAACTAAGTGACAAATCAAACAAAAGATGGAAAAATGATTGAGGATGGAAGACACCTGACAATGACTTCTTACAAACACACACACACACATACACATACAGAGAGAAAGACATAGACACAAGCACGCACACATATACACACACAGAGAGACATAGACACAAACACAGACACACGTGCACACACAAACACACACAGAGATGCATACTCGTGCACATACACACATACTCAGACATGCACATACACACAGAACACACACAGAGACATGTGCACACACACAAACAGAAAGAGAGAGAGAGAGACCCCCACGGGCACACACACAGAGACACACACACATACACACACACAGATACAGACACACATACACACACAGAGATGCAGAGACACAGACACACCCGCCCACGCCCACACACACCATTATTTGTATACTCCAGACACTAAATAATCCACTCTCCTCACAGTAAAGCACATTAAAATGCAGAAACTTCACATGACTTTATAAGAAAACCACCATACATATGTTAACTTGGAAAAATTATTCAGTTAAAACTTAATTATGATTTCTGAATCAAAAGGGGGTGTGTATATTGTTTCTACATCCATCCAGATGCTGCTATGATTTAATACTGACATGATACCTACAAATAACTACATTAACATCGGTTTTATGATTTTTTTTAACTCAGAATGACATCAGAAGAGAGGGTAGAAAGCCATCAGCTTCAAGGCTGGCCAAGTTCTCTGGCCTTTGTTCCTTTCTTTCTTCTTTTTTTTCCTTTTTGCATGGTCACCTGTACAGATAGCATTAGCTAGAATATTACTTCAGCCCTGTAAGTGGAAGCAAGACCCCAAACCACAGATAAGCAAAGATCTTTCTGAGTGTCTATGAATATCACTCAGAAATTGGTATAATTTACTATAAAAAATGCATTCTGGGGGCAGCTTTTGCACTGAATACTAAAATATCTGTGTCTTTGGATAATCATTTTCTGCTTACAACATAGTGTTGCTATGCAACAGTGTCAGACTGACCTGTAATTCCCCCTCCTATTTATTCATCAGTAAATACAGGACAGCTGAGGAAATCTTTTATGCGCTAAGTGCACTTTAATGTCAGCTGTGCCAGCTCCGTGCCCTAGTAGAGTCCATAATGAGCTAGGTGGAGCTATTTGGACTATGCTCGTCCTCACAGTTGACCAAGTGAGATTTTCCACTAAAGTGCCTTCATATCAAATTGCTATGTTTATTAATAAGGATTACTCAGTTAGTTGGCTGTCATGACGGAATAAAAGATTCTGCCCTTCAGGAATGGAGAGAAGCTGGACTTGGTAAGTATGAACAGAATATGAGATGGGGCCATAAAGATCTCTGAGAATCTGGGGTGCTGGGGACTATAGGGTCAGAAGCCTAAATAATGAGAACATAAGATACACCTTGCTCACAATTTCTGTGTTCATGTTGATTATCTTCTCCACTTGCCACCATCCCATTATGTATGACACTCCGCAATATTACTTCTTTGGAAGGAACTCAGGGCAGTTCTTCTTTAAGGTATAACTTGGACTAAATTTGACTGAGTTAAAATTAAGACACACACAAAAAGTGAATAATATTAGGCAAGTCAAAGTAAAATAAAGTGAAGCCTTGGACTTCCCAGAGGGGGGAGTGGATTTGATATATACTCAAAATATTAAGAGGCAGACAAATAAAAACACATGAAAGGGAGAGGTGGGGGAAGAGACAGCATGGATTTACTGGATCATGGATTAGTCTTCTGGATTCTTCTCTCATTAATGGGTTAAGTCATATGGATTTGTTTTATTCTTCTTGTAAGTGCTCTACCACTGAGTAATGTCCCTAGATGTATAGATTCATAACTTGTGGGAGAGTACATTTCCCTCTAGAAATGTTAAGTTAATGGTACAGATGGTTTAGCCAATTAAGAACTCTTCAGCAGCCAGATGTGATAGATACAACCACAATGGCAACCCAAGGCCTATCAGACTCAAGGATTCAGCAAGTACATCAGGGTCACATTCCCGTTTGATCCTGAGTAGGGCTGCACACCCTGAATCAGGCTGAGTGAATTCATCAAAGGTGGAAAAACATAGGGAGGTAGCATGGAAGAGCTCCAACAAATGGAAATATAAGGGCTCAAAGAGAATGGATTACAGGGAACTAAATGAGTTAGGACTTTCTATACATGTTCTGTTGCTTGTGTTTAACTATACTATATTTTAAGTAGTGAACTTCTGGTATCATCAGACACTTATTCAGAACAGATGACAATGGACTTTTGAAATGCTTACCAAGGTTATCATTGTAAATCTACTCTTTGATGTGGAATGATGGTTTGGGATGCTTCCTTGTCCTGTCCATCCTCTGGAAAATGTTTTGTTATATAGATGACATAACACTAACCTCTGAGTGCTTTCCGCACATTTGAAAAATCATAGGAGAAACAACCAGATGCAGTGGCACTTCCACACACCTTAAAATCCTTCTTGGACTAGATCAATTTAAATGGAAAAAAATTCAAAAATAACCCTTCGTAGGTATAAAAGGATATTCTCAGAAGCCATACTGATTTTGAATAAAAGTTCTAGGGCTAAGAGCGAGCTATGTCCTTATGATTTTTTAGCCATGGAAGCCTCTGAGGCCCCACACACAGATATTGCTACTGTTGTTGGTTATATGTCAGACCTACATGTTAAAACCCTATTACTGAAGGCACCACATCTTTTGACTACAGGACATAGAGAAATTAAACTAGGACAAAACTGGAAATTCCCACTCTGCTGGCTGGCTTTTATAGCACCAGAGGGAATCCTGTAGGCTGCTAGTGAACAGTCAACATTCCTGCTTGATTATGGGTCCAGCTTGCTAAAAGCCAACTTGCCAGGCAGGAAGTGACAGCTTATGCAATAGTGGCTCCCTAATAATGGGTAAGACCAACGTTTAAGGCCTGTTTCTCAAAAGCACATTCACTTCTGGTTGTTTAAGCTAAGACAAAAACAAACAAACAAAAAACAACAACAACAACAACAAAAACAAAAAACTGTGACTTGGGAAGCTGTAGGTACCAGTGAGGAAACAACTTCTATCATTTTATTAGATAAATGTTGTTTACTAGATAGATGCTGCATGCACCTGTCAAGCAGTCCTCCAAACATTTGCTTATGACCATAGATGACTGTTGTCAGCCTCATCTCATAATCACAGGTGAGCTCCTATGAACAAATGACTGTTGCTATGGCATGGTGGCCTAATTCTTAGCTATAGGAGAACATCAACATTAACGCCCTTTTAGGGTCAGCTATTATTGGGGAAGAGGAAGACAAAAGAATGTAAGAGCTGGGGAAGGGCTGGAGCTTTGTTTAGCAGTTTCCCCTGAGATGGAGACATTCCATCCTACAAAGACCTCATTAACCTAGAAGGTGAACAACTGAAAATAACTTCAGGGAATTCCTGAAACAAAGCAGACTCACTAGGTCCCTACCTTCCTAGAGTAAATAATGTAGAGTACTGAGAGTCACTCTGGACAAGCTAAAAAAATAAATAAAAGATTCTTCAGATGATAATACTTAGAAAAAGTTATTTTTATTTCAGTAGAATTTGTAGAATAAGGAATTATTTTATTATATCAAAAATCCACATAATTTATGCTTGCCTCTGTATAATGTTCCCCATGAATAAAATTTCATAAATTCAGAGAACAATATCCACATGAATTGAGCTCCACATAGGAATACACACAAGCTAGTGGTGGATTGTGCACAAGAAGCAGTTGTGTCCACAGATGTGTCTTGGATACAACGGATAGTTAAAATCCCAACATCGCTAGAGGCAGCCTGTTTATTTTTAGTTTTATTAGATATTTTCTTTATTTACAATTCAAATGTTATCCCTTTTTCTGGTTTCCCCTCCAAAAACCTCCTATCCCCTCCCTCCTCCCCCTGCTCACCATTCCACCCAATCCTGCTTCCTGGTTCTGGTTTTCCTCTACAATGGGGCATAGAACCTTTACAGAACAAAGAGCCTCTCTTCCCATTCATGACCAACAAGGCCATTCTCTGCTACATTTGCACTTTTAGCCATGAGACCCACCATATGTACTCTTTGGTTGGTGATTTTGTACCTGGGAGCTCTAAAGTTACTGGATAGTTAATATTGTTCCTCCTATGGGGCTGCAAACCCCTTCAGCTCATTGGGTCCTTTCTCTAGTTCCTCCATTGGGAACCCTGTGCTCAGCCCAATGGTGGGATTCGAGCCTCTACCTCTGTATTTTTCAGGCACTGGTGGAGCCCCTCAGGAGACAGCTATAACAAGCTTCGGTCCTCAAGCACTTGCTGGCATCCATAATAGTGTCTGGGTTTTGAAACTATAAATGGGATGGATCCCCAGGTGGGGCCGTCTCTGGATGGTCATTCCTCAGTCTCTGCTCCACACTTTGTCTCTGTAACTCCTTCCATGGGTATCTCGTTATCCCTTCTAGAAAGGATCAAAGTAGCCACACTTTGGTCTTCATGTTCACACTTCTTGAGTTTCATGTAGTTTGTGAATTGTACTTTGGGTATTCCAAGCTTCTGGCCTAATATCCACTTATCAGTGAGTGCATACCATGTGTGTTCTTTTGTGATTGGGTTACCTTACTCAGGATGATATCCTCCAGATCCATCCATTTCCCTAAGAAATTCATGAATTCATTGTTTTTTAATAGCTCAGTAGTACTCCATTATGTAGATGTACCACATTTTCTGTATCCACTCCTCTGTTGAGGGACATCTGGGTTGTTTCCAGCTTCTGGCTATTATAAATAAGGCTGCTATGAACATAGTGGAGCATGTGTCCTTATTACATCTTCTGGGTATATGCTGAGGAGTGGTATTATAGGGTCTTCAGGCAGTACAATGTCCAATTTTCTGAGGATCTGCCAAACTGATTTCCAGAGTGGTTGTACCAGCTTGCAATCCCACCAGCAATGAAATAGTGTTCCTCTTTCTCCACAACTTCTCCAGCATCTGCTGTCACCTGAGTTTTTGATCTTATCCATTCTGTCTGGTGTGAGGTGGAATCTCAAGGTTGTGTTGATTTGCATTTCCATGATGACTAAGGATGTTCAACATTTCTTTAGGTGCTTTCCAGACATTCAGTATTCCTCAGTTGAGAATTCTTTGTTTAACTCTGTACTCCATTTTTAATAGGGTTATTTGTTTCTTTGGAGGGTACCATGAGGTACTGAGAAGAAAGTATATTCTTTTGTTCTAGGGTGAAATGTTCTATAGATATCTGTTAAATCCATTTGGTTCATAACTTCTGTTAGTTTCACTGTGTCTCATTTAGTTTCTGTTTCCATGATCTGTCCATTGCTGAAAGTGGGGTGTTGAAGTCTCCCATGATTATCGTGTGCAGTGCAATGTGTGCTTTGAGCTTCAGTAAAGTTTCTTTTATGAATGTGAGTGCCCTTGCATTAGGAGCATAGATGTTCAGAATAGAGAGTTCTTCTTGGTAGACTTTTCCTTTGATGATTATAAACTGTCCTTCCCTACCTTTTTTGATAACTTTAGGTTGAAAGATGATTTTATTCGATATAAGAATGGCTACGCCAGGTTGTTTCTTGGTACCATTTTCTTGGATAATTGTTTTTCAGTCTTTTACTCTGAGGTAGTGTCTGTCTTTGTCACTGAGGTGGGTTTTCTGCATACAGCATAATGTTGAGTCCTGTTTATATATCCAATTTGTTAGTCTGTCTTTTTATTGGGGAATTGAGTCCATTGATATTAAGAGGTATTTTAAAAAATGATTGTTGATTCCTGTTATTTTAGTTGTTACAGGTGGGATTATGGTTTTTTTGTGGCAATCTTCACTTTGGTTTGTTAAGATTATTTTCTTGCTTTTTCTAGGGTGTAGTTTGACTCCTGTGTTCAAGTTTTCCATTTATTATCCTTTGAAGAACTGGATTTGTGGAGAGATACTGTGTAAATTTGTTTTTCTCATGGAATATCTTGGTTTCTCCATCTGTTGTAATTAAGAGTTTTGCTGGGTCTAGTTGCATGGGCTGGCATTTATGCTCTCTTAGGATCTGTATGACATCTGCCCAGGATCTTCTGCCTTTCATAGTCTCTGGTGAGAAGTCTGATGTAATTCTAATAGGTCTGCCTTTATGTTACTTAACTTTTTCCCTCACTGCTTTTAATATTCTTTCTTTGTTTTGTGCATTTGGTATTTTGATTATTATGTGATGGGAGGAATTTCTTTTCTGGTCCAGTCTATTTGGTGTTCTGTAGGCTTCTTGTATATTCAGGGGAATCTCTCTTTATGTTAGGGAAGTTTTCTTCTATAATTTTGTTGAAGATATTTACTGTCCTTCAAAATAGAAATCTTCACTCTCTTCTATACCTATTATCCTTAGGTTTGGTCTTCTCATTGTATCCTGGATTTCCTGGGTGTTTTGAGTTAGGATTTTTTGCATTTTGCGTTTTCTTTGACCGTTGTGTCAATGTTTTCTATGGTATTTTCTGTGTCTGAGATTCTCTCTTCTATCTCTTGTATTCTGTTGGAGATGTTTGCATCTATGGCTCCTGATCTCGTTCCTAGGTTTTCTATCTCCAGAGGTGTCTCCCTTTGTGATTTCTTTATTGTTTCTACTTCCATTTTTAGATCCTGGATGGTTTTGTTCAATTCCTTCACCTGTTTAGTTGTGTTTTTCTGTATTTCTTTAAGGGATTTTTGTGTTTCATTTTAAGGGCTTCTACCTCTTTACCTGTGTTCTTTTGTACTTCTCTAAGGGAGTTATTTATGTCTTTCTTAAAATCCTCTATCAGCAGCATGTGATATGATTTTAAATCCACATCTTTGCTTTTCAGGTTTGTTGGGGTATCCAGGACTTGCTGTGGTGGGAGAACTGGATTCTAATGATGCCAAGGAGTCTTGGTTTCTGTTGGTAAGATTCTTGCGTTTGCCTTTTGCCATCTTGTTATCTCTGGTGTTAGATGTTCTTGGAGTCTCTGACTGGAGCTTGTTCCTCCTGTGTCAGATACTCCTGGGAGATCAGCTCTCTCCTAGTGGAACTTGTGTACAGGGGGCTCTGGAATAGGCCAAACTCTGGGTGCAGATGGCCACCGGAAGGATCCTGTCCCAGTTGCTCCACTGTTCTTGTGCCCTGTGTGCTCCTCACAGTCACACTCCAGACAGTTATTAGAGAGAAAGTGGCTATCTCACCTCCAATTCAGGGAGTGAAAGCACTCCTGGGAAAATAGGTGTCTTGTGGTGGGACCTGTGCTCAGTGAGCTGTGGAACAGCCTCAGCTGGTCAGTGCAGATGGACCAGAAGAATCCTGTCCCAGCAAGGCAGCCCTGTTTAAACACAATAAACCACAAGAAAAAGACATAAATGTGAGAAAGAGACTTGTAAGGAGGAGGAGACTTGACTGGGCAAGCTGGGTGGTGGGTTGGTGGTGGGGGGACTAACCAGAGTTCATTCATATTCATGTATAAAATTGTCAAAGAGCATTATTAATAATAAAATAAATGGACAGATTCATTCACTGGTTGATAGAATCACCCTCTTTAGATCCAGGTCCAATAAAATGACTGGTACCCAAGTTAGAAATGCTCAATTCCTGGAAGTGAGGTTAAGAGCTTTAGCCCAGGCATCAGGGCATTCCAATCTGGATATCACAAACTGCAGGAAGGGACTGGGTTGGAGTAGACTATGAACAGATAGCTCCATTCCTTCATGTCCTTAAAGTTCCCTGCCCACCTATTTCTCCATTAACATAATGCAGTGTTCCATGCAGCACCCTCCTTGTCATAAAACATGCTATTCTGAGTTATGAAATGGATGGATGCCAAGGAATAAATGCTTCCTGTTCCTGCCTCATAATCTACTCCTTAAGACTCATCAATGGTGCTGTCTCCAGTCTCCTTAATAGTGCTGGCCCAGCAAACGTTTTATGGCTGGCTATGAAGCCGGCCCACCTGTGCCCCAAATCCTTAGCAAACAGGCCTAGTTGGCAGCTTTCCTGTTTGGGACACGTAAATTTAAACATGGGTAAATAATCACACTCCCATCCGTTCACTCGAGGAAGGTTATTGCACTTCACATGCTGTTAAAAACGTAGAGTGTCAAAGCTATACTTTATAGTACCACTGTAGGCTAATAAATCATTGTCAGGTCTTACTCTAATAAAGACATCTATGGGTGATAGATTTTATTTGTGAGTTTATGACAAATACCTAAAACATCAGGCATTCCTGTTGTAATTGCCTTTTATGAGCTTTAGCTTTCTCCTCTTCTCAGAAAGCACACACACCTATGCATGGGATAGAGAAAGGCAAAGAGCTGGATAATAATTCACCTAGTAGCCTTGGGCATTTTTTCTGTATCTCCATGTTGCAGCCTTATAAGCCTATCTGTAATAGATGTGCTGCTAATTAATTAGGCATTAATTCTAATGTTCTTTGAAGACTTGAATGAGCGCTGTGTGGCCATCATTTCAGCATGTTTATGGGTATAAGTCCTTTTTATTAGTTTTCACTGATTGCTTTAAAAAATTAATACATTAACCCCTAAATAGAATGTTTCTATTGCACTTATATAATTCCAGAGAGCAGTTTTTCAGTTTGGCAATAGAAATGGTTGAGAATATAAGCCAGCATCTGTCTGACTGAGAGCTGCTGTTTCTTTGTTCTCTGATGCTGGAGGTTCCCATCCAGAGACAAGTTTACACTACAGTCTAGTAATGATTGTACTAAGATACTGGGTTAGTGATGTGTGACTGGATTATCATAGTACAACCCGACTATCTGGGCTGTCAAAGGTTAGGTCCATTTCCACGGGGACAGCTCAGCAACTGTTAACAAATGTCTAAAATCTCAGGCTGGAAGTGTTCATGGTACAGGCTGCCCTTTACACTTATTTTTAAAATTAAAATGGAATTATATCTTTTTGCTTTTCTTCAATCCCTTGTATTTGTGTGTGTACATACTTAGGAATATATATACACATGCATGTATGTATATATGTATGTATGTATATGTACATTCTTAATGGTGCATTATAAAACCTACAGTGTTCCTTTAATATTAATTGTATATATATAATATTTCAAGGCTGACTATTTGATATTGGGTAACCACCTGGGGACTTTTCTCTCATAAAAAGCATTTCTCCTTTACTCAGCATTCCATAGTTTCCTGTGCTTCCTTGTATAGGAAATCGCCCTGTGATATTTCTCTGATCTACTTTACCATGTCTAAGGCTCAGGAACTTTAAGAAGAGCAGGCAGAGATACTTTAAGAGCCAGAGTTATAGAAACTTGGCTATAAGACTGAATCTCCTAGTAAGTTAGGGAGGCTACACCCATGAAGTCTCAGAATGCTGTCCAAACAAGTCCTAAACCAGGATGATGACAATAGACATGCTGCCTTTTAAAAAAGAGCAATGCCTTTATTTTTCATGTGTGTGGATATTTTTGCCTTTATGTGTATCCTTTATGTGTATTTTTGCTATTATGTGCACATGGGTGCAGTGGCTGAAGAAGGCCAGGAGAGTATTTTGGATCTAAAGTTACAGATGGTCTGAGTTGGCATTTGGGTGCTGGAAATTGAACTTGGATCCTTTGTGAGAACAGCCAGTGCCCTTAACTGCTGAGCCAGCTCTCTGACCTCCGGCCTGCTTTTCTTTGCTGGGAGGAAAATGAGCTTCAGAGAAAAGAGATGAAGGATTCACTTTCTTTCTGGTCCCTGGACAGTACGACAAGAGTCAACGTTAATGCCAGAGTAATTAATACTCTTTCATACACACACACACACACACACATACATATACACACACACATATATGCATTGAGCAGAATTGAGGCTACATGCAAGCCAAGAAGTTAATAGAAAATGTTAGAATGGAAGTAAATTGAACCACATATTATATATATATATATATATGTCATGTATTTTACTCAGGTTACTAAATTTTAAGATCATCCTTTCTATGTAAACAAAATAAAATATTTTAATTTTAGACTTTGAAATGCAAATGAAATATCTTCAAATTTCCCATAACAAGTAGACAAAACATAAAGAAAAACATTCAGAAGTTAATCCAATTCACGTATTAAGGAATAAATCAAGTGCGCAGGCTACAATAATGAAAGTTACCATATATTAGGTTTAGTCCTTGTTATGTTTAATCTCAGTTGTTGACCTGACTAGATCTAGAGTCTCCTGAGACATAAGCTTGTGGGCATTCCTATGGGAGACGATTTTAATTAGGTTCATGGAGTTGAAAGATACACCCACTGTGGGTAGCACTGCTATGTGGGCTAGGACCCTGGATTGTATGAAAATGGGAAAGTGGCTTCACAAACCCAGTCCTCTCTCTCGGCGTATGCAACACCACTAGCCTTCTGCTGCTGTGACTTCTTCAGTATGATCCATTACAGCCAGTAACTAAGAACCAGAGTGAGTTCTCTCTTCCTTGAGTTCTTCTTAGGGCCTTGTATCACAGCAACAAGGACAATAACAAAGACAGCTCTGTATTGCACTACAGTAACTTGAGAAGGTAAGTATACATGTTGCTTCTATACTCTAGTAGCTTCTTCATGCAACGGGCCCCTCCGTGAACCAACAAGCTTTCTGCTTATGGGAATAGTCGTCTACCTAGTTGCTAATGTTTTCCAGTCTGTGTCACTTGCTTTGGAATTAAAAATAAACTGTGTGTTTTTAACTCTTGTAAATATGACAAGGAGGTAAAGCTGCAATGACAATGGCTATTTCTGTATTTCACACATGTGCCATGGTAAGTCTAGTTTGATAAAACTCTTTCCAACAAATGAATTTTCAACATTTAATCTAGAAACTGTGGCCATTGTAAAACCTGTCAACATTGTAAAAATGAAGAGGGGAATCTGGTGAGACATATAGTATAAAGTGTATAATGATGAGCTGCCGTCAAGCATATAGTGTATGATATTTTAAAATTAAACTCAAACACTTAGTATTTTGGCCATGTTTCTGCAATTAAATAATTTTTATGAAAGATGAAAATACTTTTGGTATTTGTGTTTATACCTTTTTCCATTCTAATAACAATAAGCTTTTAATGGAAGCTAGTAGCATGAGGGCCCAAGGATCTGGATTTGAATACATATATATACATGAATGGATTTTAATGCGCATACGTATTGCAGCCATGCATGTGTCTTTAACTCCAGAAGTGGGAGGTAAAGATAAAGAGATATCTAGAGCTTCCTGGGCAATCGATGTAGCTGAAAAGATAAGCTTCTGCTTCAGTAACAGACACTGCCTAAAGCCAATAATGGGAGAGACCTGGTAGAAGACACCTCACATTTGACTTTAGTCTTCTCATACACATGAGTGCTCACATCTAAATAGTTATGTACATGCACCACACCCCCTTCAATAAATACAAAATATATATGTACATATATACACCCACACATGTCAGTGAATATGTAAAGCAAAATATTGCTTTATTTATATATTTTACTAAATCACATGGCTATACTACTAATAATAACTCATTAATTCACCTAGACATGTTTCAGTTTCAATGTATTAATAAGTGTGTTTGAAAGGAATTTATCATTCACAAAAAGCTCTATCATATACTTTAGGAAATAAATATATGTTCAGTCACTGAAGAGTGATATATGCGTTAGCCATTCAGAGGTGCATTAAAATAGAGCTACAACCATGTTGGTGGGTCCCTTGTGATGTAGAAACACAACGATCCAACGATCATTGTGTACCAACAATCCAAGTGTCATCCTCTTTATCCTCTCTGCTGTACTTCAAGACCTCACACAAACACCTAGAACATGTTACAACCCAGATTATTACCAAACATGTCACTCTGAAAGTAATTTTTGCTAGGCCCCCAAAGGCTAACCCTGAAATGAGTTCCCTTTCTGATGAAAAGGTTATAAAATTGCCCCTTAACTAGGCATATGACTCCCTCATATGTTCTTAGTTTGTTAGTTGGGTGTTCAGTATACAAAATTATGAGATAAAGTACCCCTTTTATTATAAGTACCTTGCCTCAGACATTTTCTTAAGGTCACAGAAAGTGATTAATTCATCTTAAATCCTTTGTCTCCTGCAAGGTCCACAAAAGAGGTAAATGTGTTTGTTTTGGCTTCAAAGTACAGACTGTTCACCCCGAATTCTTGTTTACATGGATGAAAATATTAAGAAGTTTGTCTTGCATTTCTGGAGCTATAGAATACATAGCCATAGACACAACAAAAGAGGCAGCCCAGAAGAATACCTAAAGCAAAAGTCTTCCAAAGATAGATAATAATAAATATTTCAGTAATAGAGGCAAAGATGCTCAGGGTTACCTGCCAAAGGAAATGCCCACAGCTCCAAACCTCAGGTACCTTCTCATTACTTGAACAGTAAATTTCATGTCTCATCTTTGTATAAAATTTTCTGGTATAATCCAAAACCATTTTTTCAAATCAGTTTCTCTCATTATACTCTCTGCATCTCATCTAGGGATATTGCAGACAAATTCTTGTTGGCTTCCTGCAAACAAGATGAGCATCTCTGAGTTTCTGCCTGTCTATTGGTTTTTACATTTTTCGCCTTTAAGTAACCTCTCTTGTCACCCATGCCTGTGAAGTTCCACACTTCGTTATAGATACATTTCTCATCTCCTCCACCTAAGGACTTCTACAAGACAGAATAATAAATGGCTTCCCTCCTACATTCATCAAAGCCTTCCATATCATGGAAGTTACACTTACCAGAGTGAACTTGATTCTGGAACATTTAATGAATGGAACAAGACCAAACCTTGACCATTTCCATAAATGTTTGATCAATTTTAAAAACTTTCCACACACTTTTGTGTGTGTACGTGTGCGTGGTGGGACAATATTCTTACCAAACGAGTTCATGAGGACTGGCTAAGTGAATCAAGCCTGACATGAGTATGGCCATGATGAAAATGTGAGATGCCAGCAATTCCATGAGTTTTCATATGTTACAAGAAAAGAAAGTAGTGGGTCCTTGTAAACAAGTTATGTGAAGATGTTTCTAAAACACAGGCTAACCTAAAAGTATTGAAAACAACCTCCAAAATCAAATATGAATACATCCTGTACTAGCCCCCCTTCTCTCTCTCCTTCATCCATACAGATTTATTTTTCCTCTTTCTTATTTTATTTGCCTACCCAAAGGATTTGTACTCTGTAAGCAATACAAACCGAGTTTTCAACTCTTATCTCTCCTTGTTTGAGGCATTAAGGGTATGTTTTGAGTCCATGTCTTATGCAATCTTTAGAATAAAAAACATGTTATGTTCTTGTTTTTTTTGTCTTGTATTTGTTTTCATATTTATTTTGTATCTGTTTATTGTATACAGTAAATGATTTCGCCATGGCTTTCCTTGATATGCATATATGGTAGGATTATAATAACTCCTGTATTATGCATTCTTGCCATTCCTCATTTCTCCACATTCTCCTGCCCTTCTATGTTCCTGTTCCTGTTCACTTAATCCCCATGCCCAATGTTGTCTTTCAAAATCCTGCACTTGAGGAAACCCAGGTGAGAGTGTCTTTGTAGGAATGGCTTATTTCACTTAACATGAAGATCCTCAGTTGCATGTAAAACAAACAAAACAATTTCATTTTCTACATGACAGAATAAAACCCTAGTGAGCAAACACACTGAGTTATATTCCTCCATTCACTTGTTGGTGATTCTACAGCTATGATATTTTGTCCAATATTATAGCAAGCAATTTACTAAGTAATCTTGAGTATTCAAAGGGAATACATTGCAGAACAAACCAAACCAAAATTGATCAATTAGGACATATCTGTACAGAAAAAGGCGACTCAGGGAATATTAATATCTGTAAAAATTAATAGCAAGATATGAGAAAGAAAGGTAGAACTCCACCTTGAAAAGTCACTTTCTGGAGTACCACAATAAAGGAAATAAGGAAATGGGTCTTCCTTAGCTATCAGTCAAAAGCCTTGTTTACAATTCTTGTGTAAGTGTAATGACATAGGCGACATCATAAACATGTGGAGTCATGAAGCATTTCCAAATAAACACAAGCCTCTGCTTTGCATCTTGGCAGTGTTAAACATAAAAGGTCGATCTTAATCTTCTTTAGAGCTCCAAGCTACATCAATGGTTTCCTCAAAGAAATTCACATCTGGCTGAGGGTGTTTCAGCATTCTAAATTGCACTTGATATTTGATATTAATATTTGAAAATCTAACAGGTGGAAGACACTCTCCTCCCAGGCTCATTTCTGAAATCCACCACTCAGAGAGATTGTTACAGTTTGATCTTTTATTATGTTTTTATCACTGTGGCAGCACTAGATGAGAGGCCAGATCACATCTGCTAATGGGTGTTTGCTTAAGTGAAGCATCATCTACCAAGAGGCAAATGTTGGGGGGAAAAAAAGCCTTTGTAATCCAACCCGTTTAGCTTCCTCCTCCATTGCAGCATTGAGGTTTCCTTTGCAGTCACATGCTGTGTTTCTCTGAGGGAGAGAAGCATATGGTGCCAGAGGGGCCAGAGAGTGTGCAGTTAGAGACCAACCAGGGCCACATGTGGCCACCACAGAAAGATCTTCAAAGTTTATTTGTGCAGCTTTCTATAGTTAGGAGTTCTGTGCTGTCACTATGAGAGAGGAAATTCTATTCTCTATATGAATATAACAAAACAATGAAAGTTCGGGAACCTATTTCAAAAGAAAATGTTGACAACAAAGCTATGTAGACAGGTCAGCAGGCAGGACGCCTTGGACTCAGACTAGGCCCCTAAGGAAAATATTGAAAAAGCAATACACCATTAAAAAAGTCCTTTTGTTGGCCGAGATATTCAGATACTGGGAGCTAAAATTGTTTCAGGATTTTTTTTTCTTTTCTCAGATTCTAATCAGAATTCACATGAGAGAAACTGAACAAAGAAATTCAATCCTGTTTTTTATCACAGTTCATATGCTGGGCTTGAAAGTATGATTCAACCTAGGTCATCTTAGTCACCTTTGTGGAACAAAGCTGGACATATTTTTATACTGGCTTTGGACCAAGTAGGTAGCCACAGAGGGAACATTTCTTTATCTATGAGGAAGAAAATGAGCTTGCTAAGCAGAGACTTTGGGTGGTAAAATAATGCCTGTTTCTCTGAAATGTTGGACAGAGGAATAAATAACTATTGAAAAGTCTAAATAAGTAACTCTTAATGGGTTTTAGTCATTGTGGTATTGGCTTCACCAATATTTTAGCCACTTTACAAGAAGTAAATGTACTGTTGCTTTTTTGCCAGATGATACCATTCAAGTATAATAAAACACAGTATTTCTTTTCTAGGCTTGGGCTAAATGCTCCACTTGACTTTTTTAAGAGATCAATATAAGTCTCACCTATTAATTGTGGTATAAGATGAAATAATGATAGAAATAGATTGCTCATGAAGTAGATACACTGAAAAACAAAGCAAGGGAAATCTGTGTGTCCCTAGTTCTTTCAGAGGATCATTTTGACCCAAGAGAAACAAGAGCTAGGTTTCCCTTGGTGGAGGAATATGGATGCATGCAAAGAGAATCACTATTCTGCCCATAAGAGGAGGCAAGGGGTCACTGTGGAAAGCACATGGAAATTGGAGACAATTTTATTACAGCTCACCTCTGTAAACACAGTCATACTTGTCATCTCCAAGAGATGATTTTAGTCACATGGGATGGTATTGTACCTTTGTCACCTATGAGAAACCGTATCTACTGATAAATATCTATTTCTTAGAAAACAACAGATTTTTTTCTGAATTGAGTACATAACTTTACTCTGTCAATAAAAGTATCTAAAGAATCCACACAGAAAACATGAAAAAGGAATGATTTTATTTGAAAAGCTCCTAGTTTCAAATACAGCTTTAAATATGTGGCCACTTAACAAGCTTTGAGTGAAAACTGTGACAGTATTATTATGAGTTTATAACCATTCTGTTTCTCTCTAATTGTATGATGTCAGTAACAATCTATTGTCATCAGTGTGACAGCCAGAGCAGCCATCTTAAATGTCAATCATTTCTCTGCAACATGGCAGATGCTATTCATGCATCTGGAGATGACATATACTAATGTGTTTCTTTAGGAGCAGAATTATTAAAAGGGATAATGAATGAAACTATCTTATCACTTAACTGTCTGTGTATAAGTGCACTACAATAAAAAGTTCGATCTTATGTTGGTCTCTTCTTTATTCAATTTATATAATAAAATACCTGAATTATTACCCTGGCTTTGAATTGTGATAGAAAAGAATGTTGGATTGGTTCAAACAGCCCATTCCAGCCTCGGAGGCAAATTATAAAAGACTCATATTGAAAAAAATTTTCAAGTGAAATTGTAGAATTTCTAGTCATGAATCAAAAGCATACCTTTATCCACTGTTATTTAAAAATCATCTTTAACTACATTTTTTAAGTCCAACTTTAGTATATTCTTATATCCAGAATATTCAAAATTCAAGAGAAAAGCAGATATACAATGGTTTGCTTAGATGTTTTTGTGATTTGGAAATAAAACATCTCCCACAGGCTCCTATGCTTTGCTATTTGGTCCTGGGGTTGTAGACCTACATTTGAGGTGTGGATCTTTAGGGGGTGGTACCTAGTAACAGGAAGTAGATTTCTAGAAAGCGTGGCCTTGGTTTATAGCTCAGCTCCACCTCCTGTATTCCTGTGCTTCCTATGTATCAAAATGGGAGCAAGAATTTACCCAGAGCCCTACCACCATGATGGATTATATCCCATAAACTATGAGGTAAACAAACTCCTTACCCCTCAACTTAGTCCTCATGAGGTATTTGGCTCAAACTTGTGTGAAGTTACTAATACAGAGTGTAACTTGAAAATAAAATTAGTGATGTTACTTAGTAGAAAACAGTCTTTTTACAGTGACTGTGTTCATAGTATTAGAATCTGATGATGCAATCCCAGCAGAGCTGTGAAACTGTCTCTTCTCAGGGACTCCCACGATCTGGAATTGTTTTCAGAATAACAGGAAAGGGAAGAAAGTTGAATAGGGAGCCCATCTGCTTCTAATTCAGCATTCCCAAAAAACCGTTGTGCACTAACTCCCAAAACAGAAAGCCACATTAAATTGTTGCTAATTTTAGGCAGCAAACGAGTAGAAACTCAAAAGGTGGAGCTTCCTCTCTTTCAAAATACTACTCTCCCGCGGCTACCTGACAGCGTGTAGCCATGGTACCTGCTAAGGGTGAGCTGAAGAGAAAGACTTTTAAGCTGATCATTTGGGGTTGTGTAAGAAATCTCTCCTCTTGCGTAATTTTGTCCATCTAGAATAATGTATTTCTCTTAGGCTTCACATTTGGTGGGCATGTGTGTATGAATTTGCCCTCCCATTGGCTTTGCTGCTTTCTTCCACATTTGTGTGCTCACAGAACCCACTCTAAGCTTCCCTTTTACCAGACTGTGTCCTTACTTTGGTGTAAGTTGGGGATAAGTTTACCCATACACTTAGCACAAAACCAAGGTCACCTTGGTTGCCAGTTCTCCACTTTTATTCTCTTGGGCATCTGGTCTTATGCAATTCTGATTCAAAGAGTAAAGAAAAATGTATTTTTTTACTGCTACTTATAAATTTTGGAGACTAGTCTAACATAATATTCAGATGTGTTTTATTTTGAAAGACATAAGTGATTTCAAAATACCTGTGAAATACTATGAAGATGAAGTTCTAAGCATAATGTGGAATTTATATCCCCCACAATAGTTTTATACCACAAAGAGTTGCTCATAAATAGTAATTGATCTGTAGACATACAGGAAACAATCAAGACTTAAGAAATCAAGTTAGCTTGAATGTAAGATAAAAATCAGACAAAACAAATCAACAAAACCCAACAAGCCTCTAGCACAATAGGACTAATTTTCCTCAAGTTCTGACACAAAATTGCAAAAATAAAATGATGGAGATGATACGATAGGTCTGAGATTGAAGTGCAGAGATGAATAATTTTTTTCACTTGTAGTTGAAAAAAATAAATATTTAAGCCACACCCCTGAGGAGCATAAGTGTGTGTGAAAAGTGCACAGGATCAGGGTGATGTCCTTCCTTCCCCACTCAATACATTCAAATTAAATTAATGCAACTTGTGAATTTATGAAATACATTTGAAACACCCTCTACAACCATGAAGGACAAAGCACCAAGCCTTCCCAAAGCCCAAGACCTCTGTCAGATTTCATGTGTGTTGTCTGTTTATAATTCACTTAAAAATAAAATATCTTGGCATTATCTCCTAAATGATTTTTAAATTCACATACCATATTGACTTCCTCTGAATTGAAATTGATGCCTCTTTCACTTCATTTGCACAATGTAGGATGAACTGGACATTGAACACAATGGAAGCTCTATGTATAATTTGATTGTCTCTATAATACAAAGTATTTTTTATAAATAAGTACTGCCACCACAAACAGCAGTTTTCAGCCTGTGCTTACTAAAACTGACACTATTTTTAAAGATTTATGGCATTTGTTTTATAATTGTATGAAATATTTCTGAATATAATTTCTAAATGTCATGTTTGTTTCTTTTCTTCACAGACTTAAATATCATGGATTCTCATTCAAAAATGTTTTTTCTATCAGGAAAGCTGTACTCACATCCTAGGAAATTAAACTTTAGTTAACTACAAATAAAAACAAAATCAAAAGCCAAAAAGTTGCATACCAACTTAAGAAAAAATTTATTTTGACTTCAAAACTCGCAGTATATAATATGATCAATTTATCTTCACTTACTTAAGAGAAATTAAATCATAGGTTTTAAAATAACTCAAAACCATTAGGAGATTTATGGGTTTTAAAGTGATTTTAATACTCTGTAATAAATGTTCACTTTATCAATAGTAAATGGAAGTTAAAGAATTTTGTAGCAGGTGGCTTATCTATTCACATGAAATGGATTGATATTTCCACACAGATGCATTCCTAGTATGCTATATGAGTGGAAATGATTGTAAGGTAATTAATTCCTCCTGTGGGGTTCTCTAATGTAAAATATTGTATCTATTTTATACCATTAAATGTAAAGATGTGATTCAACAGTATTTTAAACTAGCAAATATAGAGAGGATTTTTTTTTTTTTTTTTTTTTACAAAAGAAAGTGTAGTACTCACTTATGGAACTTAAAAAGAAAATCCTTATTTCCAGACAGATGAGCTTCACTTTTTAGGGAAGCTGTTTTCACAGGAGATGATGAGTCACTCGGCTTTACATGCAAAAACATGGAGTAATTTGCTAAAGGTCTGGGACAATTTTCCCAACCCCCCATAAAATAACATGCATGCAGACACAAGCAGAGCCATAGAGCTAACAAGTATTTAATTGAATTTTAAGGTATTAACTGTTCTTGGCAAACAATGCTGAAATGTGATTCTTACAGCTTGACACTAGGCAACTGGATGAAACTTTTCTTAGCACCGTATAGTACATTAGGTTCTGTTCTTCCCCCTTTAGGTTGACATTGAGTGCTAGCTATTTTGGCTCAAAGATATATATATATATATATATATATATATATATATATATATATATATATACACATCATATGATCATATCAAGCACACACACACACACACATACACTCACAAATGCATTCTATACCATTTATCATACATGGATTAGTATATGCATGAGTTCATGTTGACATGACCACAAACATATAAGCACACATATTCATGCACTCACACATATATAAGCATAGTCAAAGAGAGACAAGTCTTTGTACACCCCTTCCTTCTAGAGAAAAGAATATTCTTTTTCCCATACCACACCATTGGCTTCTTCTTTAAAGCAATTTTAACAGAAAATTCACAATGAATCTTCTTTTAAGTTTATAGTTAATTTCAGTTCACTATTTACTTTAATCTTCCAGGTTTTCAGAAACAAATGTATTAGGCACATTGCATTTCTCTGCTGGCCAGTTGTTCTTGGAGTCTTTGATCTGTGCACCAAAAAACTGGCAACCCTGTTCTCCCTCCCTTTGCGAGTAGGTCTTCTTTGGTCCCCCATCACTTGTGTGGTCTTAAGGGCTTTTATAAACAGGCTGGGTAGAGAACAATGAAATGTACATGATATCCTTGTTCTATGGTTGCTCTTTGAATGTGAAGTTAGAGGGGCCTTCCCTGTTGGCTACATATTGGTTTAATTTTCTTCTTACTTTGAAATTTTTGCTTCTGAATCACCAACCAGTCTCTTTTGTCCTAAGACCTTGCTTTAGATGTTGCCTGCATTTTTCTTGAGCCATATTTCCATCCATCTCACTGAACTAGAATATGGCTAGACATCTATCTGACATCCCATTTACAGCATAGTACAAGTTGAGACCAGCTACAAAGATTGATACATATTCCATTCCATGGTAGGACCCCTATCTCTTTGTCCTTTCCTCCATGAGCTGAATTAGAATACAAACTAAAAGGAAGTTGTGTGCAACAATCATAGCTGATCTTTTAAAGCTTTAAGCTAGATCAATGGTTCTTGATCACAGCAACATAGCATAACATGAAGCCTAGGCTATGATCAAGCAACTACAGAACAAGGACGAAGACACCCACCTTGCCTTTGTAGTCTGCTTACAATTGCCAACGCTTACCATACAGAACTGGTTTTGGTTCTTGTTCTTCTACTTCTGGTTAGAAAGTGGCTTTGGTAGTGATAAAAATCATTCTCACTGAAAATGATCCATCTCTCCAGAGCACAATGACAGTGATAGAATAAGATAAAAAAGTTTTAACAATATTTAAAGTAAAATCTCTCTAAACTCTGAAGATCCCAAAGGATAGGGAAAGAATGAGATAACGTGTTTATAAAAAAAAAGCAATACGTAAAAACAGATAACTTCTTCTAAACGTATTCTAAGCATTAATGTGCACAGTGTGTCCTGGACTATTGAGAATATGATCTAAGATGGAAAGAGAAGGAAAAGATGGAGCTAAGAAAGAATGAATCCTATTTTTTTAAGTTATTTTATTTTTAACTATGTATATGTACACAGTTAAAGAGAGACAAGTCATTGCATACACTCTTGTGTGTGTGAATGTATGCATGTATGTCCCATGCTTTTGAGTGCTGAAGGAAGCAAGAGCTGCATAACACAAGGGCTCATCTTTGCATTTTCAAGGTTAAAAATATATGATATGTAGAACTAAAACTTTTATTTTTTCATGTGGTTATTTTTGTGACAAATCATCAGGATGACATGAGATAAACAATGCAAAAGTAGTTATTTTCTTGTATTAGTATAATTTTGTTACTAATTTATCTCAAGACAATGATCTCTATCATAGTGAAATAATATATTTGTATATTTAATGAACACAAAATATTAATGAAGGAAAGTGTGTCACAGTTTTACTGCAGACTACCCACATATAATACAAAACACTGAAGATTCTTAGTAAAGAGAAAGTATGCTCGAGGCTGGCTGTTTTCATGATTTTCAATGAAAAATCACGAAGTTCATTCTGAACAAATTCTACTAAAAATGTAAATGTATAAAGCAAACTTATTGGAGCTTACAACCCACAAACCAAAACCAAAATATAGTGATTATTGATTAAAATGCTTGTGGAGCCATGTTGTTTTTTCTAGGCAGTGACCCAGAAGTCTGAGAATGTCTGTCTATTAGATGAAAGCACTGGGTGTCAGAGCTTGGAACCTGATCTCTCTCCATCTGTGCAATAGTTAGAAAGATAAGGAAGATGTTCTCAGCATCATACCAATCTACACATATGAGGTTGTTCTCAATCTTCAATGTGTCCCCTGTCAAGGCACTCAATTTAGTGTAGCAATAGGGCAAAGAACTACATAGAATGAGACAGATGCTCCTCATCCAATCATCATAAGGGACATAAGGGACATAAAGAACAGTGTTTTAGGAAGGAGAGGAATGGAGAAGTGGTAAAGGGATTGTGGTCTGTGGATATGGCAGATGAAGATTATTGTATTGATAAAGTTGGTAGGAAACTTGGCAGGACAATGTATCAGGGATGTGACCATGAACATGAATGAAAGATAGGCAGGTAATGATAGTAGAAATAACATAGCCTCCTACTCAAACTAAGAAATTTAACATCTGTTAAAGACAGAAACACATAATTAAAAGGATAACATAAAATAACAACATTGGCAGACTTTTTAAAAATTCTTCAAAACAGATGTAATGTGAGTAAATACTGACCCAGAGAATTAGAATCTAAGCATAGTGGTGGGAAAATTACTTATCCAATTATTTATATAATTAATGTCAGAAAACAAGGAACCACTAGACTTATGAGAAGAAACTCTAACATAAAAAATTACACACCAAGACAAAAACAAACAATAACAAATAATAACAGTGAACTTGAAAGAAAGAGAAACAAAGCAGAGACAATGAAATCCCCATATATGTAAACAAAGCATTTTAATATTCTGAGAGACTGAAGCAGAGACTGTATCTGGGAAACAAGAAAACATAGTATATGGGAAAATAAGAAATATCTAAAGATTAAAAATAGTACTCTAAATCATGTGCAGGATAAAAGACAGTTCACTAGGAGAATGTCTGGAATTCATATTGAAAAGCCAAAGGAAGAAACAAGAAAAGAAAAATATTAGGAAAAAAATTAAAAGCTGGAGGAATTATGAGTATTTAAGTTTTAGTTAACAAAGAGACAAGAAAAGGGAGATAATTCTGAGTAAGAAACCATCAAAGGACTACTTCAATCACATTTTCTAGTGCCAAAGGATTTCTATACCAAAAAAAGACCCAATGAGAGCTCACAGCAAGAGATGGAAGTAGAATTACAGCAAATAATTCTGCTGAGAAGTTTCAGCATAGTGTGTACAAAAGGAGGGTCTAACAGATTAAAACCAGATCGCATTTAGTAGATCAAAGGCCAGAATGGCTTTGGACTTCTTAATAGCAACTGTGAAAGCTTTGAAACAGCATGACATCCTTTCATAACTCTAACATAATAATGATTGATTGCCACAAGACATCCTATATCCAACTATTGTTTGTAAAAGCTAAAATATCCCCAAAAGTTCATTTTCTGATATTTTGTCTCTAGGTGTTGCTTTGAATTTACCCTTAGAGAGGATGAGTTAAATAAGATGTAGCTATGGAAAGGAGGAATCCTAATCTGATATAGTAGGATGTAGGGATTCACTCCTGTGATGGTGGAGAGAGAGTGAGCAGTGAGCTGTGATTATATAGGCAATGAATGTAGTATAGCGGGGTCTTAACTCCAGGAGAGATATACCTCAGTGGTACCTAGTGTACTCAGAACAGAATCATGAGATCCTTTGATAAGATTTGGGCATGAAACAGTAAGAGAGAACTTAGAAAACAAAGTCCAAAGATGCTCACCCCTCAGAGGGAAAAAAAAAACCCACACAATTGTTAAATACAAGAAGAAAATGAAGAGGAGATAGGGAGTTGGGGAGAAAATTTTTAGATAACATTTTAAGGAGCTTATATGTGAATGAGAAAAAAAGTGGACAGGGCGTTGGAGGCTATGAGTCAAAAGATAGTTTGATGTTTGTTCATTATTTACAAGCTGCTAAGATATCTTCTCTGTGTCTGGAAGAATCCCCAGGTAGTTGAGAATGACAATTTGAAACACCACTCCCAGGAAAAGAGAAGACATGAGACACAGAGGCACAAGAGAAAATGGGCTTTGCTAGTGAAAGCAGTCTCACTTCTGTTTAATAAGTAGGCAAGATTGAATACAGGAGCAAGTATATGTGAAATGGGAGCTTTTCTGGAGCAAAGAAATGGAACAATTGCTTTAAAAATCATTGAAGAGGAACTTGAACCACAATGCTATTTTTCTATAGAGTATTTTTCATTTCCTCAAATATTAAGAATTATAATAGACTCTGTTTTAGAACATAGAGAGAGGGTTTAGAGAAGTTATGCAATGTTCCTGAAGTCACAGAACAAAAGAGCTAGAAATCAAGATCATGGTCTATTGGTTTCCAATGCCCTTGACCATGAGTACTAGATTCAATAGCTTTCTCATAGTCCTGAGAGGTAAACCTCAAGTAGACCACCTGCATCCAAGCCCTGGATATAAAGTTTTACAAGATAAGCTAACAAGCACATTAGATGTCTCATCTGGAGGAGGGTCTTCTCTTACATTCTCTCTCCTGTTCTAATCAGAACAATACAATCAGATACATGAAATATTTTTATCCCAGTGAGAAATCTGATCAGTATGAAGATCCCTGATATCCTCTGAAAATATGTTTTTCTCTCAACAAGGTTCATTCTGTCATTATAACTGGAAACTTCACCCTTATACTCAAATTACAATCTGTGATACAGTGAAACTCAGATCATAAGACATGAGATGTTCTACTCAATATATCCAGTATACCAAGCTATACCTCATGAGAAACAACATCCTGAATCTTCACGTATAAGACTCATTTCACTAATGAGATGTACTGAAAAATTGTAAATGATACAATTTCTGGGGAAGGAACAGAAAGCCTTGGCAAAATCCAGGCTGTTTTTCTAAAAGGCCTCTCATTTTAGGGGTTCCTTACTTCCCATAAAAGGAGATCTCAGAATTGGCTTGTGTTCTGAGTCACAGTGCAAGAGATGATGCTATGGTGAACGAACTCTCAGAGAATTTCAAGAAGTCATTGGTCAATGGAAAATACCTTTAAGCCATTGGAGTAAGATAAGAGTAGAATATATTTCTAAATATTCAACTTCTAGTTAATATTCAAACTAGAATAGTGATATATTTTAGCAAAAATAATAATTACAAAAGGAAATAAAATAGGAGTCCTATAGAATAATATAAAAATACAGAGAAAAGTCTGCCTTGTTCAGATATCCTTGTCTAGGCACAGAAGTATGAGGAAAATGAAAACAGTCCATTTTGGTTTGGCTTTACTTCAGTTTTCCTGTTTCTCCAAATCATGCTTTCAATACTGATTCTCACAGTTTTCAGAATTTAAGAAGGCATTGATTGAAATTGTTATTCACAGACTCATTGTAAGTTAAGCTTTTATTTCTATCTCATTGCGTGTTAACACCTGTTAAGCTTACATTTGGAGTTTGTCATTAACACAGTCAACTATGCAACTGGCTGAATCAACACCACACCCTATCACTCTTCCCATTTCTGGAATGAAAAGAAGTAAAAGGTTTCCCTGAATAACTTAAAACCTTTCCTCTAGTAAAAGTCCTGTCACACTTGTAAAAGCTCTGCCTCACCCACTAAGACACTAATATCTGGTGTGCCAGCCAGGCCCAAGTCATCCCTTGCCAAGGACCTTTAGCTGAATTACAGCCATGGGACATTTGTCATTTTGCTGAGATCTTGCTACATACTAGACAGATTCTTATCATTTTTTTTTCTGAGCACACCCAATAAAACTTGAAATTTCTCTCTGTGAATATTCAGAAATGGTATGTATTTAGGAGCCTGCAAAGCAATTTACAAAGCACATTATGAAGCAAGCTAGACCAGTCTGGTTTAGTGGCTTGCCAAAGACAAGGGACATAAAGTAGCTTAAAATCAAGCTGTGAAAAATACCACAAAACAATCAATGGAATTAAAAATAAATTTGTTTATGAGCCAGCTATGTTTTACTGTCTAATGAGTGCTTAAAACATTCTTTAGGGAACACTCTGGTAGTCCTGTAATGATAACCAAGGTGTTAAGCCTCCCTTTCTTTTTTTTATTTTTACTAGACTTCTTTCTTCTAGAGCTAATAGACATACCTACGAGCAATCCCATGGAAAAAGCTAGTAACAAACTCCAATGTACAAGTTACCATGTTGAGTGCCTGACCACCTAGGAATATAATTGAAAAATGGCAAAAGTCCCAAGTGACCACATCAGACGTGGTGCCCAAGCACTTGTCTCAGAACAAATGCCTGCTTCCCAGGTACTATTAGTCAATCTATTTAATAATCATCTAATCACAGTAGCTTCTATTTGTTTAATGCTCAACATAATTTAGCATCACCTGTACTCTATTGCTTCAGTGTTATAACTAACTCTTCAATACAGGTACTTTCAACCATGTACAGGTTATATTTCTAAACTCATATCTTTAAAATCCTCCTCCCCTGGTCAACCAGAGCATGGCAAGAATGGGAAAAAATAGAATTCATTGACACTGAGAGCCTTCACCCTTAGCACATGCCTCTCTCCCGTTGTGTTTGCTCTGTGCTAAAAAGGAATGCATGGGGCATAAATATGTGAAGTTGTCAAATAATTCCTTGTTCCATTTCTTAATCAAATACTTTTTCTACCTGACTTCGGTGGGTGGATTGGAATCCTCACATTTGTTAACTGAGGCTTGAGAGGACCATGAAGTAGGGAATGATTCCAGAATCTTAACATAGACCAGTCATTTCCATTGATGCATAGATTCAATTTCTGAAAAGTAGAAACTTAAATGAGGAAGAATTGTGTGATCCTGGCATGGGTTTGTAATGTGGTAGCAGAATCTGTAATAGAGGAAGCACAATGTTACTCATGTACACCTCTGTGGACTGGAAAGTTGTAAAAGAAATAGAGGTCACAAGCCCAGTAGGCCATCACAATCAAGGCTTGACTCTCAGCAATTTATTTATGCCAACTACTCCTTACTTGCTCAAAACCCAACTACCTTGGCAAATACTATCATCAGTTGTGGACCAAATGTACACACACAGGGCTATGAAAGGCCTGTTATACCAAAACCATAGTGCAAATTAACAGAATAATACTTGGTTTTTTCATGTGTCACCAGTATAGTGTAAGCCAGAGGAGAGCTTGCCTAGGTCCTGTCATTCAAGGTGCTCATCCAATACAGCCTCTTATTATCTCTGTTGCAGTTTCTAGAACAAAGAGCCTTAAAAATATTGTGGTCCATTAAGAGAAAAATGTCACAGCAAAACAGTCTCCTCATCATTACTTAATTCCCCAAGTAAGACAGGACTTTTGATAGCCTGTATATTATCAAGAAATTGTCACAGGTTCACCTAAAGGAAAGAGACAATTATAAGGAAGAACATAAGTATTTTATAGGCAGTGACTCAACATTTGCTTATGGTGTTTTAAATACAGCCTCATTTATTTCTCATTTCAATCTTTAGGATGTAGGTCATCCTCTTGGGCCATATGTAATTCAATTTTGGCAAAGAGATAAGTTTTTTCCCATATGATGAGAACAGCGAAGAGGACACACATTCAATATACATACAAACAAACACAAGAACAGATTTATTTGAATGCTTAAACTATAGAACAATATAGTTTTAGAATGTAACACAAGGGTGTTGAAGCAGGGACCAGGTAGGGAGGCTTGAGCATTGAGAATAATCTGTGATTTTCCTGTCAGCTGCACATGAAGGGGCATGTCCAAGGGCCCAAGATATATGAGGGAGCCCGGGGTCCCTGTTCCTTTTCCACCTATTATTTGTTTATATGACTCTCTCTCTTTCTCTCTTATTTTCTCACTTCTTCCTGCTGTCTTTCTTTCTCCTCTCTCCTTGCTTTTCTTTCTCCTTTCTTCTGCTATCCTGTTATCTCATACAGGAGATTCTGGCCACCTCATCATGACTAGTGTGCTTTTCGATTAAAAGAACTCTCTCTCTGTCTCTCTGTCTCTCTGTCTCTCTGTCTCTCTGTCTCTCTGTCTCTGTCTCTGTCTCTGTCTCTGTCTCTCTCTCTCTCTCTCTCTCTCTCTCTCTCTGTGTGTGTGTGTGTGTGTGTGTGTGTGTGTGTGTGTGTGTGTGTCTGTCTCTGTCTGTCTCTCAGTGAAACTGACTTCAATCTCAGTGGTTTAATTCCAAATCTGGCGAGATGAAAGTGAGGTAGCTCAGCTTGTGGAGAAGGAGCCTTCACTGACTTAATCAGCCATGGGCAAATCAGTAAGAACTGTCACACAGATGTATGTGAGAAGCTTGTCTTTTAGGTTGGGAAGGGTACTTCTCTGACAAACATTTTTTTTATAAAAAATATTGCATGAAAGAGTGAAGAATTTCTGGGAGAGGCACAGTTACTAGACTAGTCCAACCTGTTACAGAAGCAGGTTGTCTGAGTACGCAGCCACACCCTGGGAGGTTTGTTTTTTTTTGTTTTTTTTTTTTCCCTGTTCCTTGACTGTTGTTTTAATCTCAAATGTTACAGCTCAAAATAGGGAAGCATACAGAACCATCCAAACATTTGGCGCCTAACCTTTAATTTACAAATATAATAATGATCTTATGCAACTCTATGAGAAATTCAGTCTTAAACTACCTCCCCAAGTGTCTAGTTATTCCTATGGGCATTCTAGAATTGTAGAATAGCAAGATTTCTTAATATCATCAGATAAAATTCCACTCTTTCCTCAAGGCCAACTTTCTCTATAACTTTCCTCGCTGTATCATCCCAATTGCTTGATCCACACATGCCTACTAATATATAACCTTAGCTAATTTACTCTGTTCAATAAAACTGAAATATTCCAATACATTGAGCAATAAGATGCTACCATTTTTAAAAAACAAGGGGGACTTTAGAATCCTAAATATATGACCATGTTACAACTTCTCATAATTGAAGTCTCTGAGTTCAGGTAACTTATTACTTATCCTTGCCCGAGATTTGAATCTGTAAGTCATATAGAGATCTCTGGGCATCCCCTGTTGTCTCCTCTTGTTTCCTCTCCTCTCTTCTCCATCTCCATTCTGCCCTTTCCCTTTCTTATCTTCTCTTTTCCCTTCTCTCCTCTTTCTGTCCTTTTGGAAATATATTAAATGACATCATTGGTGTGACTCCTTAGTACAGTGTGAATTCTCTATATGGAGGAAGTTTCCCAGGTATTAAATTTCTACTACTTGTTGACTCCTTTTCTTTTTCTGCACTATCTTTCTGTACATTATATATATATA
>NW_022196913.1:10566028-10573913 GCF_008632895.1 Mastomys coucha
TATACATATATATGTGTATGTATATATATATTATTGTTGTAGATTACCCTATGGAATCATTGAAGGCCATCTGAAAGAAATGGCAGAGAAACAAAGCAATAGAAGCCATTTAGAAAAGAAAGCACAACCTGCAGCGCAGAACGCAACAACAAACTAAAGCCTGTGTTTTACAATAAAAGTTACTGCATACTCATAGTGAGCAATCGCAGAGAACTTTTAATAGATGTCAAAGAAATGACTATCTTCCTAGTACCCATTTTTTCTACTCTAAAATAAAGCCTTTTCTGATAATAGAAGCAATTCATTATCCATCTTATCCATCTAGACCTCTCTGTTGTCTCTAGATTGAACATTTTCTTTATACTGATTTCCATTTCTTACAGTTGGAAACCCATGGCATGGATAATGAATTCCCTCTCAGTACTGAATTTGCTGTGACATATGCTTCACTTTTGGTCCAGGAATGAACTATAGACATCTATGAAAGAGATAACCTTGGGCCCTTTTGCTTTTACAAGTTCCAAACTACCTAGTAACTCCCTTGCCTGGACATCATCCTTGACCATATTT
This sequence comes from Mastomys coucha, assembly GCF_008632895.1. Classification (NCBI taxonomy): domain Eukaryota; kingdom Metazoa; phylum Chordata; class Mammalia; order Rodentia; family Muridae; genus Mastomys; species Mastomys coucha. The sequence goes on from NW_022196913.1 coordinate 10,566,599, forward strand.
AGAGAATCCTAAATATGACTTTTTTAAGCTTCCAATCTTGCATGTATGACCCAAGTTTCACATGCTATGGCCTTCCAGAGATTTGCGCTATATTTTCTGATCTATCTTCTAGCATGAACATAAAGACCAAAGGCCAGAGCACTCTGCTCTGCAAAACCCAGGCCACATTTCATGCCTCGTCCCTCGCATGATTTTATTAGTGTCCTTTGAACAACATTTTTCCTACTACCAGTTCTAACCTCCTTCCTATTTACAAATAGAATATTCACAGTTTTTAAAAATTAATTTAGTTATTTACTTTGTATCCTGATGGCAGTTTCTCCCTTACCTTTTCTCCTTTCAGTCACTCCATCTCACCTGCTCTCCCCCCACCATTCCTCCCTGCCTTTCTTCTCAGAGAAGGGGAGGCCTCCTACCGTTATCAACCTGCCTTGCCATATCAAGTTAGAGTAGGACTTGGTGAATCTTCTTCTACTGAGACTAGACCCCAGTTATGGGTACAAAGGTACTCAGCAGAGGTAGAGATAGCTGCTGCTCCAGTTGTTAGGGGTACCTCATGAAGACCAAGCTGTACAAGTCCATTTGTGTCAAAGGCCTGGGCATGTCCCATGCATGCTCATTAGTAGGTGGTTCCATCTCTGTTAGCCTGTATGGGCCCAGGTTAGTTAGTAGACTCTGTAGGTTTCATTGTGGTTTTCTTGACCCCTCAGGCTCTTTCAATATTTTCTCCCCCTTTCCACAAGATTTTCCCAAGCTCTGTATAATATTTGGCTGTGGCTCTCTGTATCTGTTTCCATCAGCTGCTGGGTAAAGCCTCTCAAAAGACAGTTATACTAGGTTCCTCTCTACACATATAAGAGAATAACCTCAATAGTGTCAGGGGTAGGTTCCTTATCATGTCTCTCCTCATGATTTCTATATCTTTATAGTTTCAGGACAGATATCCTTTTATATCTAGACTGTTTCTTTTCTTGGTTTAAAATAGCAAACTTTCTTAAGACAATTAATGGCACATGCAGTAACCTTCCTATTTGAATATAAAAAGCTCTGGGAAGTCTCTTCACTACATATGCTTGTATTAAATACTTATCAGCTCAAAAGGAAGTGACAAAAGACAATGAATACTGACTTGGCTAAATATTATGCATGATAATTTATAGGGTGAGTGACAGAATTTGGGAGCCTCAAGGAAGGCATATGTGGTTATGAGTTTGTACTAAGACATTGTCAAAGCTAAAAGAAAGAAAACCAACTTAAGAAAATTCTCAATACTGTGTTCTTATGGGTGGGAAGGAAATGGAGGAGAATAAATCTTGGAGGTAAGAAAGTCTTTTGTCTCGGGTACTTGGTGAGCCTTCCAAGCATACTATTAAGATTGAGGGTGACTTCTGCAGGTGGTTTTTCCTGGAGCAGGCTAGAGGCCTGGAATTGAAATTTTCTTTCAGAGTGGTATTTTAAAATATATATTTTTTCACTTAAGCATTCATTTGTGTTCCTCCCTCTCCCCAGCTCTATGTATTCCTACTGATACAGATTAGAAAGTTCATAAAAATGCATCATGGTCCCATTTAAGCTATATGATTAACTGCTAATGTGTGGCATTAACTTGTAGGATGTTATGGAGATTAACATATATAATTACATTTGATGGTATATGATAATTACCTGTTTGGTTGCATTTAAAAGCACAGTGACTTGAGAATTTTCATCAATCCACATATAGTTCAAAGTCTGATGTGAAATTGCAACTCATTTTTTTTAAATAATCAAACTGGCATCTCTCCTAATGTAAAGCCTAATAGAGACCACCTAATTTTATGGAGATGAAGTTAATAATATGGTGATTGGAGAACTAATTGAAAAGTAATTTTTAGAAAATGGGATGTTCTGATCAATATTTTCCAAATGAGCTAATTAAGTGTGAACGTAATCCTTCTGAAGTTCTACCAAGACACACTGAACTTCAGCTTGGCTTCTGGCTCTTCTAAGAGGCTAAGCTGAAGAAACTTCCGTGACAAACTTTTGGAATGCAGCAGGGAAGTGTCTTCTGGGAGAAAATCTCAGAAGTGAGAATGCACAAGGAACACAGCTCATAGCTCAAATCTCACAACTTTCCTTAAAGGACTCACCAGTCTTCAGTGTTCGTTGTTTCCTTTTCTGGTCACTTACATGCTGATTTTCTCTCTCTGCCACATACTTACTCATTCAATAACAGACATATGCCCTTTAGTATCACCAAAATCCACAGCTCCATTTCCATTCTACTCTGGGCTCTGTTTGCTGTCACTGAAACTGACTTGGTTTGTCATTTAAAATATTCCTTACCCATAATACTTCCTATGCTCCCACCCCAAAGCCTTATCTCATGATTCTGAATGACAAATAGATGACCTACAGCTTACCTTTGACTACAGCTTAGTGTGGAGTTCAAGTTCCCTTCAGATTTAATGTATTTTTAACAGTCACTTATAATGCTGGTGTTAATTACAAAAGACCAAATCCAAATGCTAGCTTTAAGATAGCCTGCTTTTTGGATGAACTTTGGTTTGATCACAAAATAAGAGAAGTATCTGGGCTATGGCTCCTCAACGAAAGGAGCATATCTCTGAACTTAATGATTTGAGTTCTATCTGTAGTAGCCACATGATAGAAACAAAAAGAACCAACTCCAGCAACTTCTCTAACTTTAGTATGTCTACTATGGTATATGTGCATGCACACACAAAGAAACACACACACACACAAATGCACATACCTCACCTTCTAGTTAAATAAATAAATAAATAAATAAATAAATAAATTTTTAAAATACAGAGAACTAAGCAAAGAAACACATAAGATTCCTGTGGGGGAGGATTTATGCTGTAGCTAAAAGCAATGAAGAAGGGGGAAGCTTTTCTGTGAAGTCTGTCTCATATAAACTCAAAAGAAAACAGGTGCTCATCATTCAGATATGGTGAGGTAGGGAGAGTATCTCACTAAGTTAAATGATAAAGGATGGCAAATTTAAGCAGGATTACTTAAGAACAGAGGTTTGTTCAACTAGCAATATTCCAGTTACTTCTTTCTGAAATGATTTTATTTAGTACTTAAGAATATGCATATATACAGTGAAATATTATCACATTTACTTCTCTTTTTCCCCATCCATCTCCCAATATTCCCAAAACACATCTCCCTGACCCTTCATATCTTCTTATGATATTGACAACCCACTAAGTCTAACTAGTGCTGTCCACATGGAGTTGGATGTAAGCCATCCACTGGAGCATGGAAAAGAAATGGCTATACTACCAAACAAGGATATTTCCTCCCACAACAGATATCAACTACCTACAAGTCTTTCAGACCTCAGCTGCTTATTGAACCAATGGTGTACAGAATGATGCTCAGAATCTACAAATAAAGCAGATTTTGCAGTAATGTAGTGAGTAGACATGGTCTCATCTTTTCATGTGTGGTCCAAAAGATGAGAGCTTGATAAACTTTCCTTATCAGGGTATATCAATAAAGAAAGCTATGTGAAAGAATGAGCAATGCATCTGGTACCAAAGAATTCAGGTAGATGATTTGTACAATAGAGAGGAAGGGAGGAAGATGCTTGAAACTCAAACATTTTTGCTTGCAGAAAGGAATAGAAATTAGAAGAACACAATTGTTCTAATGTGCTAATTGTACTAGGGATGTGCACACTAGAGGGAAAATTTCACTAAGAATTATAAACAGAAACATGAAAATGAGAAGTAAAGCAATTAGACATGACAGTTTCTGTAGAACATTAATAAGACAAGTTCAAGAGTGTATAGATATTTCCATAACATCAACTCATGATTTAAATAAAAAACAAAAGATAGTTAAGTTTTAGATAGATAAGCAATAAAAATGAGGCCACATAATGGCTATACTAAATATATCTCAATAAAATATTTTTAAATATTTATTTATTTATTTATTTTACACTCCATATTCTATCCTCCCCATCTACCCTCCTACTGCTCCACATCCCAGATCTCCTCCCCTCTCCTCTGTCTCCATGTGGATGTCCCCACACCCCATGCCACCTGACCTCTAAACTCCCTGGGGCCTCCAGTCTCTTGAGGGTTAGGTGCTTAATCTCATACCCCATAGTCCTCTGCTGTATGTGTTGGTGGCCTCATATCTGCTGGTGTATGCTGCTTGTTTGATGGTCCAGTGTTGGAGAGATCTTCAGGGTTCAGATTAATTGAGACTGCTGGTCCTCCTACCATGTCACTCTCCTCCTCAACTTCTTTCAGTCTTTCCCTAATTCAACAACAGGGGTCAGCTGCTTTTGTCCATTGGTTGGGTGCAACTATGTGCCTCTGACTCTTTCAGTTGCTCATCAGGTCTTCTGGAATGCAGTCATGCTATTTCCCTTTTTGTGAGTGCTCCATAGCCTCAGTAATAGTGTCAAGCCTTGGGACCTCCTCTTGGGATGGATCCCTCTTTGGGCCTGTTGCTGGACCTTATTTTCTTCAAACTTCTCTCCATTTCCATCCATGTAATTCTTTCAGATAGGAACAATTATGGGTCAGAGTTGTGACTGTGGGATGGGCCCCCTACCTCACTTGATGTCCTGTCTTCCTGCTGGAGGTGGGCTCTATAAGTTCTCTCTTCCTACTGTTGAGTATTTCATATAAGGTTCCTCCCTTTGAGTCCTGAGAGTCTCTCACCTCACAGGTCTCTGGTGCATTATGGAGGAGAGAACCACAAGCACATAAAACTACTTATAAAAACAAACATATCAGGAAGCAATAGTCATCTTTCTTTAACATCTCTCTTTAGACTCAATGCACCTATAAAAAGACATAAGCTAACAGACTGGATATGCAAACAAGATCCAGCATTTTGCTGCATACAAGAAACACACCTCAATACAAAGGCAGACACTATCTCAGAGTAAAAGGATGGAAAAAGGTCTTCCAAGCAAATGGTCCCAGGAAACAAGCAGGAGTTGCCATCTACTATCCAATAAAAGAGACTTCCAACCAAAAGTTATCAAGTGTGATAAAGAAGGACACTTCATATTCACTGGGGGAAAATTCACCAAGAGAAAGTCTCAATTCTGAACATCTATGCCCCAAATGTAAGAGCACCCAAATTAAAAAAAAAAAATTACTAAAGCTCAAAACACACATTGAACCTCACACAATAATAGTGAGAGATTTCAACACCCCACTCTCACCAATGGACTGGTCATTGAAACAGAAACTAAACAGAGACAATGTGAAACTAATAGAGGTTATGAATCAAATAGATTTAACAGATATCTACAGAACATTATGCCATAAAACAAGTGAGTACACCTTCTCAGCACCTCATGGTACTGTCTCCAAAATTGACCATATACTTGCTCACAAAACAACCCTCAACCGATACAAGAAGATTGAAATAATACCATGCATCCTACCAGATCACAATGGCCTAAGGGTGGCCTTCAACAACAACAAAAAACTACAGAAAGCCCTCATACATGTGGAAACTGAACAACTCTTTACTCAATGACAACTTGGTCAGGGAAGAAATAAAGAAAGAAGTTAAAGACTTCCTGGAATTTAATGAAAATGTTGACACATCATACCCAAACTTATGGGAAACAATGAAAGCAGTGCTAAGAGGAGAGTTCATAGCACTATGTACCCTGGTAAAGAAACTAGAGAGATCTTACACTAACAATTTAACAGCACACCTGAGAGCTCCAGAACAAAAAGAAACAAACTCACCCAAGAAGAGTAGAAGGTAAGAAATAGTCAAACTCATGGCAAAAATCGACCAAATAGAAACAAAGAAAACAATACAAAGAATCAGCAAAACCAAAAGCTGGTCCTTTGGTAAAATCAACAAGATAGATAAACCCCCTAGCCAGTTCAACTACAGGGCCAAGAGACAGTATCCAAATTAATAAAATCAGAAGTGAAAAGGGAGACATAACAATAGAAATGAAGGAAATTAAAAAAATCACCACATCCTACTATAAAAGCCTATACTCAACAAAACTGTAAAATCTAGATGATATGGATGGTTTGCAAACAGATACCATATACCAAAGTTAAATCAAGAGCAGTTAAACTATCTAAAGAGGCCCATATCACACAAGGAAATAGAAGAAGTCATAAAAAAAAAACCTCCCAACAACAACAACAACAACAAAAGCCCAGGGCCAGATGGATTTAGTGCAGAATTCTACCAGACTTTCAAAGAAGATCTGATACCAATTTTACTCAAACTATTCCATAAAATATAAAGAGAAGGAATGCTTCTTAAATCAATGAAATATTTTTAAACCTTCTTAATGTGATGAACTAACAAAAGGATGTGTGGTCACAAGGAAACCAAACAGCAATAGTGACCAGGTTTTTTGAAATTGGAAACTACAGTACATAATGAATATAACCATGACACTGTAACTATAGATACTACTCATTTCCATACCCAAAAGGAAGGGCCTACTAAGACAATATTATAAAAGAATCAGGGCTACGAGAATGAAGATGATCTGCTGATAAATTTTCTGCATCTAATGTGCATGAAGAAACTTAGCTAGCCCTGGAGGAAGAACGATCATCTTTCCTGAGATTTTGAGGCTAAGGTTTGTTTCTTGTGTAGACTGGGACTACTAGTACTACTCATGCTACTTTGAAATTCAATGAAGTATTGTAGCCCATGCAGTCGTCTTGCCAGCAAGAAGACACACAGACACTAGGATCCTTCTATAGCAAGCATTTATTGCATCATGAAGAGGAAGACCCCAAGCCACTAATCGGCACTGCTTATATACACCACAGCGTGGCATGTCCGCCCATGATTAGCTGTTTGCTCATCACTCCATGTGATGCCCCAGGATGGGCTATGACTTGGCACCTTTTCACTCTATGCACATGCGCAAACAGTTGTTTACCAGGAGTCAACAGCGGATGTAGGCGCCATCTTCTCAAGGCGAATGAGTCTCCAGCTCTACCGCTCTCCACATCTCCCCCTTTTATTTTAGTTAAAAGGGAAGGCCAAATATAGCAAGTCAGACAGTGATTTTGCTCTGCTAGGGCCCCTGTCTTAGGTCATTCCGCATCAAACCTGCAGCCTTACCCGTCATAGGATTACGCCCCCACCCCCGCCTGAGGACTCTGTGTCTTAGGTTGGTCTGAGTTTGGGGAAGGTTGCCCGTCTCTGGGTACCCTGGAGCTGGCGTAGCTCATCTACTCTGACCCTGCTGGGTGGTCACTAGCAAAGGCGCTATTGGCCAGGGGATGAACGAGATGGCAGGAGGTTTTATGATTTGTGTAGCATGGACAACCACACC
>NW_022196913.1:10575357-10575548 GCF_008632895.1 Mastomys coucha
CTGCACGACCTTTGTCAAATGTCCTCCTGCCTCACCTTTCTTTGAGAGAGCTTTCCACGCCTTGATAGAGGCTGCCGCGACCTGGCCATAAGCTCCCTAATCATAGTTCATTTGGTTATAGACGAACTGTCTTTGCCCCATCAACAAGTCAAAGGTCCAGCACCTTTCGTTGCCCTCCGCATTGGCATTAG
>NW_022196913.1:10575558-10575778 GCF_008632895.1 Mastomys coucha
CAGAGGACCCTGAAAGGTGACTGGCACAGGATGCACGCCCATGTGTGACATCAGTAAGAATTGGGAGGTGAAGCAGAGGTCCACTTCTGCAGAGCCTCTTGTCGCTCGGCAGGGGCTCTCTGAATGTTGGCTCATGTCCCATATCTTTTGGAGCCCTGGGATCTGGGGCCCAGAAACCCGTTTTTTGGGGGGTCAGGTTCATTTTCTTGTGGCTCATGAT
>NW_022196913.1:10577267-10586767 GCF_008632895.1 Mastomys coucha
CATCCTCCAGGCAAGAATGTATCAAGTGCCAAATGGACATCGTAACAAGTGCCACTAGCACAATTACCTCGGGCTCCGGCCATGCTCTCTAACCTTGAGGAAGGGTTGGAGGAATTAAAACCAAACAGCATGCCTCTCAGAGCTTACCTTGTTCTGCAGTTCTGAATCCTCTCCGTGAGCGGGTCTCCTTGGCACCAGCGGTTGTAAGGCTCCCCCGGCGTCCCGGGTTTTCGGCACCAGTTGTAGCCCGTGCAGTCGTCTTGCCAGCAAGAAGACACGCAGACACTAGGATCCTTCTACAGCAAGCATTTATTGCATCATGAAGAGGAAGACCCCGAGCCACTAATCGGCACTGCTTATATACACCACAGCGTGGCATGTCCGCCCATGATTGGCTATTTGCTCATCACCCCATGTGACGCCCCGGGATGGGCCCTGGATTGGCGCCTTTTCACTCTATGCACACGCGCAAACAGTTGTTTACCAGGAGTTGACAGCAGATGTAGGCACCATCTTGTCAAGGCAAATGCCTCTCCAGCTCTACCGCTCTCCACAAAGTATGAATTTTGGTCCCAGAAATGAACAGCAAATATATGCATATATATGCTTCTTATTACTCCAAGAAATGTTCTATAAGACAAATGAACATAAAATATACAGAAACTGATCAATGAAGATATTAATATAGAAATAGGTATAGAAGAAAAACTATATATTTACTATATTAGATATATAAGTGACAAAAAGAGTCAATTTTCTTTTTAAAACAGACTAAATGGAACAGCTACACATAAACTACTGTTAAATGAAAAATTTACCTCAGCAATTTATGAACATAGGTCTAACATGTGTCTATATAAAACCACCACTCTTATTTTCCAGTGTCTTTAGTATGGAAAAGTATACACCAAAACAATAACAAACCTTTGATCTATAACACTCTTCTACTTGCAAGATATGCGAAGGCAGTGGTGGGAATAATCTCATTGGAGTAACCAACCAACATCTGATTAGACATAAGTCCCACTCCATGACCTGTAACCCATACTGGACATGGCTTGAGTAATCATAAACCTGAGACATGATAGCCCAAAGACATAATGTAAAATGTCTCAAAAAAAAGTAGCAATAAAATGACTCCTAATGACATTCTGCTATACTCACAGATCAGTGTCTTGCTCAGCCATCTTGGAGACGCTTTCTTCTGCAACAGATCAGAACAAATACAGAGACCTACAGCCAGACATTATGTAGAGCATGAAAGACACTGAAACACTCAACCCTAAATGATATATCTTCATAAAATTCATCCCCTAGTGCCCAACGAACCCTGAAGATGAAGAGGTGAAAAGAATGTAGGAGCCAGAGGGAATGAAGGACATCAAGAAAACAAGGGCCTCTAAATCAGCTGAGCAAAGTTTGTATAAACTCAAGAGACTAAGGCAGCATGCACAGCACTGGCCAAGAACTCTGGAGTGTGTAAGTGAGTGAGTCTTTAATTGTTGATCCTTCTCATAGGCTCTTTTCCATCTTTTGGGTTGCCGTCCAAATTTGATGTGAAGACTTGTTTTATCTTATTATATTTTATTTTGAATATATATATATATATATGTGTGTGTGTGTGTGTGTGTGTGTGTGTATAATTTATCTCTTTGAAGTCTGTTCTTTTCTAATGAGAAACAGAAAGGGAGTGATCTGAATAAGAGGGGAGGAGGGGAGTAACTTTATGAGAAGTACAGGAAGGGGAAGCTGTAATCAGGATATACTGTACGAGAAATAAATCTATGTGTTATTTATTTGTTTGTTTGTTTCAATTTGTTTCTTTGTTTCTATCTCACTGCTCCTCCTCCCAATCATCCTCTTCCACAATTCCTCCCCTCCTTCCCCACTCCTTCTCCTCTGAGAGGGTGGGAAACCCCCACTGGGTATCCTCCTACCCTGGTACATCAAGTTTCGGCAGGGCTAGGCATATCCTTTCCTACCGAGGCCAGAGAAGGCAGCCCAGCTAGAAGAACATATCCCACAGACAGGCAATGGTTTTTGGGAAAGCCACAGCCAAGATTTTCTGGACCCACATGAAGACCAAGCTACACTGCACATCTGCTACATATGTGGGAGGGTGGTGGGAGGTGTAGGTCCAACCCATGTACATTATTTGGTTGGTGGTTAAGTCTCTGAGACCTCCAAGGATTCAGATTAATTGATTTTGTTGGTCTTCCTGTGGAGTTTCAATCCCCTTCAGGTCATGTACTCCTTGCCCCAGCTCTTCCATAAGAGTACTCAAGCAGCCTCTGGTTAGAGTCTCCTCGAAGAGAGTCATACTTGACTCCAGTCTGCAATCATAACAGAATATCATTAATAGTATTAGGGATTGGTACTTGATCTGTCTCTGCTCCAACCCTTGTCCTTGCATTTCTTGTAGACCTTATAGATTTTAGGTTGAAAGTTTTGTGGGTAGCTTGGTTCCCTTATTGCTTCATTGTGGTTTCTGCTTTGCTAAATGAAGTTGCCACTTCAGGTGCTTTATCCCCAATGCTGTGAGTCACAGCTTCCTTGACCTCCACTGATTCCTGGGAGCCTCCCCTATCCAATGTTTGTGGCATGCCCTCTATCTCCCCAACCCTAGTAAATTGCAGATTGTTATCTCTGAATATGGCCATGTGGTCATCTCTCTTGTCCCTCCCAACAAATGATCCTGAGCCCCTATCTTGTCAACATCTGTGGGGCTGTGTCTCTCTGCTGCTGTCTGGAGATCTCTGCCGCTGATACCTGAGTCTCTCTGTTGCTGTATGGAACTCTCTGCTGCTGGGGCCTATGGCTGCACAGTGCATTAGTTAGTTAAAAAGAGACAATGCATGAGTGAGATATAATTATTATAGGAAAGAGAAAATAAGTCAGTCATATAGAGAGGAAGAAAGGAGAGGAAGGACAGGAGAAGAGAAGGAAAGAAAGAGAAAGGAAAAAAAGGAAGCAAGACAGCAAAAAGACAAGAGAGAGGACAAAGAGTAGGAGAGAGAGAGAGGAATAAGGCAAGAAGGCAAGAGGGTCAGAGAGCGGACAAAGAGCAAGAGAAAGAGGAGGCAGTGAACCACCCCTTATATTGTGTGAGGTGTGGCTATCTGTGGGGTGGGGCATGCCTGGCTGTGATCAGATGACTGGCGGTATGGTCCAGCTAGAATGCTGGGAGCTTGGGGGCATTGTCTACCTGATAGAGCACATATCTCCTGCAGGGGTATCTGTGAGAGGTTGTGACTGAAACAGGGACCAAAGACACAGGAGTTCTGGTCAAACACCTTCTGTCCCTTGCAGGCAAAGATATTGCCAACTGGGTCACTGGGGTTTAGACCTATTACTCGACTGAGCCTAGGTTGCCTGAACAGACCACTGGCCTAAAGCCATTCTTTCTTCTGCCCAGTTTCCTCTCTCCATCTGCCTCCTATGACTATTTTATTTCCATTTCTAAATGAGATGCAAGCATCCTTGTTTGGGGCTTCCTTCTTGTGTCAGTTCTTTGGGTCTGTGGAATATATAACATGGCTATCCTGTATTTTATGGCTAATAGTCACTTATTAGTGAGTATATAACATTCATGTCTTTTGGGGCCTGGGTTGCCTTACTTAAAGATAATCTCAAGTTCCATACATTTACCTTCAAAACTTATGATGTCTTTGTTTTTAAAGAATGAATAGTATTCCATTGTGAAGATGTACCAAATTTTCTTTATCTATTCCTCAGTTGAATGAAATCTAAGTTGTTTCCAGGTTCTGGCTATTACAAATAAAGCTGCTATGATAGTTGAGCACGTGTCTTTATGGTATGGTGGGAGATTTTTGGGTATATGTCCAGCAGTAGTACAGCTTGAGGTAGAACTATTCCAATTTTCTGAGAAACTACTGAATTGATTTCCAGAGTGGTTGTACAAGCTTGTACTCCCACCAGCAATGGAGGAGTTTTCCCCTTGCTCCACATCCTTACCATCACGTGCTATCACTTAAGATATTGGTCTTAGTCATTCTGACTTGTGCTAGATGGAATCTCAGAGTTATTTTAATTTGCATTTTCCTGATGACTAAGGAATTTTGAACACTTCTTTAAATGCTTCTTGGAAATTCGAGATTCTTCTGTTAAGAACTCTCTGTTTAGTTCTGTACCCCATTTTTAATTGGGTTATTTGGATTATAGGTGTCTAACTTCTTGAGGTTTGTTTGTTTGATAAATTTGATTAGTACTGTGTCAGATATAGGTGTGTTGAAGATCCTTTCCCAATCTATACACTGCAATTTTGTCTTATTGACAGTGTCCTTTGCCTTACACAAGCTTTTAAGTTTTATGAGGTCCCTACATTTTGTTCTATCAAATTTAGTGAATCCAGTTTAAGACTGAGGTCTTTGATTCACTTGGACTTGAGTTTTGTGTAGGGTCATAAATATGGATCTATTTGCATTCTTCTACATGAAGGCATCCTGTTAGATGAGTACCATTTATTAAAAGTGTTTTCCTTGTCCCATTGTATGGTTTTGCCTTCTTTGTCCAAAATCAAGTAGTGTCCATGTTTTTGTGTTCATTTCTGGGTCTTTACATTAATGAGGTTTGATTCCATTGATCAACCTGTCTGCTCTTGTACCAAATACCATTCAGTTTTTGTTACTATTACTTTGTAGTACAACTTGAAGTTAGGGATGGTGATACCACTAGAAGTTCTTTTATTGTACAGGATTGTTTCGACTCTCTTGAAGTTTTTGGTTTTTTGTTTGTTTGCTTTTCCATATGAAGTTATGAATTCTTCTTTAAATAATTGTCTGTAAAGAATTGTGTTGGAATTTTATGAGAATTACACTGAATCTGGAAATTGCTTTTTGTAATCTTATTAATCTCACCAATCCACAAGCATGGGAGATCTATCTTCTGATATCTTCCTCAATTTCTTTCTTTAGTGACTACAAATCTTCTCATATTTGTCTTTCACTTGCTTGTGTATAGTTACATCAAGATATTTTATATTATTTGTGGCTATTATAAAGGATGTTGTTTCCTTAATTTCTTTCTTGGCCTATTTATCATTTGTTTAAAGAAGGGCTACTAATTTCTTGAGTTAATTTTTTATCCAGCCATTCTGCTACAGGTATTTATCAGCTGTTGGAGTTCTCTGGCAGAATTTTTGGGGTCACTTATATATACTAACATATCATCTGCAAATAGTGATACTTTGACTTCTTCCTTTCTGATTTATATTCCAGTGACCTCATTTAGTTTTCTTATTGTTCTGGCTAGAACTTCAAGTACTGTATTGAATGGATTGGGAAAAAGTGGGTAACCTGGTATTGACCCTGATTTTAGTGGAGTTGCTTTAAGGTTCTCTCCATTTAGTTTGATGTTTGCTATGGCTTTGCTGTATATTGCTTTGATTATGTTTAGGTATGTGGTTTGTATCCCTTATCTCTGTATTTTTCTTTATTTCTGATAGGAGTTTACTCATTTCCACTTTAAATACCTCTATCATCTTTATAATATTGGATTTAAGGCCATTTCTTGTGCTTCAGTTATATTAAAATATCCAGGGCTTACTATATTAGTATAGTTATGCTCTGAAGTTGTCATGTTTCCCTGGCTTCTGTTGATTGTGTCCTTCTGAGAGTGTTTAGTCATCCGGATGGTTTTGGTCCTTAGATGTTCCTGATGTATTAGGTATTGAGAGGGGTGTTAACTTTGGTGTTCCTGTGTGGCTGACTTCTTATGTGTATGCTTCGTTTATATGGTTCTGGATTAGAAGGGTTGTAGGATTCAGGATCCACAACTCTGTATGATTCAGTGCTTACAGGTATGATGAAAGTGGATGGAGAAGTGTCAGGAGAGTGAAGGTCCATTGGGAATATTATGACAGCTGGGGGTGCCCCAGAGTACTCATGAATCTACTTTTAATAAAGAAAAGCTAATAATCTGATGAGAAAATATGAAACTAAAAGACAAATTAAAAGACATTATAGAGTGCATACAGAAAGAAATAGTAGAATATAGTATTTCTTGGAACAGAAAACAATTGCTTTAAAAACAACAACAGAGCTGTGGGTCTAATTCAAGGGTCATATACTTGCTTAGAGTGCAGGAAGCCCTGGGTTTGGTCCTTAGCACTCCCCCCACCGTAGCATACTGTAAAGGCATAAATTCATTATAATTTATTCATTGAAATAAAAAATCACTGAAAAAGTTAGTATATTTGTATTGAATAAAGAAATAAAAATGTGTCTTAAAATGAGATGAAATAGAAAAAGTTAAAACAGTTAGGAAAATGAAAGTTATTATGGACAGATATGGGAGATGAGTAGCAGAAGATAAATATGATATAAATCAAATAAAAAAATATGAGAATGCCACAATGAAACACAATTATTTGTGTGTGTGCATATATGCTTGCAAAAATATTGTTTTATTTTATACTTCACCATTGTGTCAATATACCTGAAAGAAATTACCTAAAAAAGGGGGAAAATTTGATTGTTTCATGGGTTCACAGATGTTGGATTATCATAATGGGAGTTGTATTTTGATGTGGAGCAGTTTGTATCATGGTAGACAGGAAACAAAAAGATGATACTGGAATAAGCCATGTGAGATAAGAGCCCCAATGATAAATTTTCAGTAACCTACAACTTTCCCACACACACCCTCTCCAATAACATCTTTGTACTAGAAGTTCACTGAAGGACTAATTTATTCAGTAGGTCATGGAGTTTAAGAGCCTCTAGAAATATCATCAGCCATCCACCCTGATGTGTACTTCAGGAATCATTCAGAAGGACTAGATCTTCATCTATACACACAATGCTAGAAAATAAGGCAATCAAGTAGGCCATGAAACTTAACTACCACAGGTAGTAGGAATGAGGAAACACACAAGTGCCGCAGAAACACAGAAAAAAAGACTTACTGAAAAGCAAATGTGGGACTCTCAAAGTCTGTGTATGGCCAGTCTTACAGAAAGAAAGCAATGTTAGCTTCAGTGTGTAGGGGAGATAGAAGCCCTGTTTGCTGTTAGAAGGGATAAGAATTGTGTCAACTGATTAGCTGAATAGTCTGGCTTTATGACCAAAATAAGTATATATAAACTCTGCCTGCATTATATAGTCCATCTTTTTAAATCTAAAAATGTAATGCGAATCTCTAAGGAACTATGTGCTGGGTTACCCATTGCAGCATCATCTGTGGGTCAGGAATTGAATGTGTTTTCCCAATTCCCATTTATATGAGGGAGATAGACAGGAGGCAATGCATTGAAGAGTAGTAACTCTAAACGGAACCAACAAATCTTGTCTACAGACCTTAATGGACCAGTCACGAAAATAGAATACTTAGGGAAAGAAAGAGTGAGTACAGAACAAGTTATAAGATACTATATATAGGAGGTTGGAAAGATGGTCAGCAGTTAAAAACATTAGCTCTTACAGAGGACACGAGTTGGGCTCACAGAATCTACATGGTAGCTTACAACCATTTATAATTCTAGTTTCAGTGTATCCAGTGCCTACTTCTGACCTCCACAGGTACCACATTTATACATGGTACTCAGACATTCACACAGGCCAACACTCATATGCAGAAAATAACCTAAATAAATGTCTGTAACATTTACTTCAAACAAAATTTGTTTCACAAAGTATAGACAAATATTGTGCAAACACACACACATGTAACATATCCTTTCATGCATTAATTAATTTAGTATATTTTCTCACAGGCAGAATAAAATGGATTAAAAAACAACAAAAGAAATGTGTTAACAAAATATAGAAAGATAAGAGATAGACAAAAAGAAAATATCAATGTATAGATAAAAAATGTTGATAATTAAAGAATATAGACCTGAGAAATGAGTGTACTTATATATAAATATATGAGAACTTTGACAAAAGAAATCATATATGGCGGCAAAAGTGCATGTTTTATAGGTCAGTAAAAACTGCATAAAGTTTTCAGAACAGAAAATTAGGTTACTATATCATATGCATTAAGACATAAATGTCAAAGACACATTTAAACATTTTAGAAAACTGTATAAAAATAGCTTTGTGTTCTTTATGCTCACAGAATAAGAAGTGATTTTTATAAGTACATGAAAATTCATATATCATAAAAGAAACAGACTAAGCTACTACCAGCTATGCTAAAATAATGATTTGAACTACATTTAAATTGATATTATAATCGCATAAAAACTGAAATAAATAAGCATAAAGCAAAAGATGGGTGTTTTCAGGATCTTCCAATAAGGTCAGTCTTCTCAGTAATAGGTTGCTTTAAAATTAAGGAAACAGATTCAATAATTCAATAGAAACATGGACAGGACCAAAAAAGAGATACTTGGGAAGAAAAGCAAAAGTAAGTAGCCAAATAATTTGTGACATATGTAGAAAAATGCAAATTATAAAATAAAATGAATTCAGATGTTAACCAAATGTATTGGCAAATATATAGAAATATCCTAAAATATGTAGTCCTTTTGAGAATGTATAGTAATTGAAACATTTTTCTAAAGCTAATAAAGGAGTAATTTTTAATGAATATTTTAGAAAGTCAAACATACATTATTGAGTAAAGAAAATTGTTGCTTTTAGTTATAAAGCAGTGTGTGTGTGTGTGTGTGTGTGTGTGTGTTTGTATACATTTATGCTACATTTGACATAAAATAATATAAAACTCCACCTTTTTCATCATTGGCCAGAATTGAATGTGCTTGCTTGATGTATATTCAAAGCAATATAACTAGATATACCTGGATACTATAAATGCCCATTACTACAAAAAGAAAGATGATGTTTTATTACATCCAAAAAGCTAGTATGATGAAAAGAAAACTAGACAGACACAT
Organism: Mastomys coucha; assembly: GCF_008632895.1. NCBI lineage: Eukaryota > Metazoa > Chordata > Mammalia > Rodentia > Muridae > Mastomys > Mastomys coucha. Next base: position 10,586,131 of record NW_022196913.1, read on the forward strand.
TACCAATGAACTAGATAGACACATAACCATGTGTTTTAACCATACCTAGAACTATTGAATTTATCTACATGTCAAGATATGCATAACTAAATAGTATATTCAAGATTAATATATTCATAGGCTGGAAGAGGGGTTGGGGATTTAACTCAGTAGTAGAACACTTACCTAGCAAATACAAAGCCCTGCATTTGGTCCTCAGCTCTGAGAAGAAAAAAAAGACAAAATAACAAAAAGACCAAACAAAAAACAAACAAACAAACAAACAAAAATACAAAAGAAAACCAAAAAACAAACAAACAAAAACCCAAGGCAAGGGGGGCAGTGGGGGGCGGGAGATGTCTCAGTGAGTAAAACTACTTGCCGGTATGCCTGAAGGCCTGAGTTCTATCCTCACATACCACAGAAAAGCTAGATGTACTGGAGAGCATATGTAATCTCACTCCTGTTCTGAGATGAGAAGCAGAGACAAAAGAGGGTGGAAACCCTGTACTGAGTTCAATGGATGACTGTGAAAGTTCTGTGCCCCAGTGTAGGGGAGTGCCAGGGCCAATAAGTGGGAGAGGGTGGGATGGCAGGCATGGGGAAGGGGGGAGGCAACAGGGGTTTGTTTTTGTTGTTTTTGTTTGTTTCTTTGTTT
>NW_022196913.1:10586864-10587219 GCF_008632895.1 Mastomys coucha
GGGGAAACTGGGAATGGAGAAATTTACATGTAAATAAAGAAAATATCTAAAAAAATAAATAAATAAAAGAGGGTGGAAACAATGAAACCAAAGAAGGGAAGACCCTGCTTCAAAGCATGGTAAGGGAGAACTGATTTTCAAAATTTGTCCTTTGACCTGTCCTCACAAACACACATGTAGACAACATAAACAATACATTAAAATAGTTTGTACTAATTACTTATGTACTAAGCAATAATATTGAGGATTTATAAAGTGATTGCACTAAGGCAGGGAAGGTTAAAGGCTGAGATTATGTATGCATCAATAATAACACACACACATACATATAAGTACATATATATGTATATATATA
>NW_022196913.1:10587229-10588138 GCF_008632895.1 Mastomys coucha
TATATACAAGTATGTACAGAAACATGTTCTTTTTTGACTTTTTAAAATTGTTTTTAAATTTATTTTTATTAGATATTTTCTTTATTTACATTTCAAATGATATCCCCTTTCCCAGTTTCTCCTCCAGAAAAAAAAAAAAACCTATTCCCTCCCCACTCCCTGTGCTCACCAACCCACCCTCTCCTGCTTTCTGGCCCTGGCATTCCCCTACACTGGGGCATTGAGCCTTCACAGGATGAAGGGCCTCTCCTCCCACTGATGACCGATTAGGCCATCCTTTGCTACATATGCAGCTGGGGCCATGAGTGCCACCATGTGTCCTCTTTGGTTGGAGGTTTAGTCCCTGGGAGCTCTGAGGGCACTAGTTAGTTCATATTGTTGTTCATCCTAAGGGGCTGCAAACCCTTCAGCTCATTGGGTCCTTTCTCTAGCTCCTTCATTGGGGACCCTGTGCTCAGTCCAACAGATGGCTGTGAGCCTCTACTTCTGTATTAGTCGGGCACTGGAAGAGCCTCTCAGGAGAGAGCTATATCAGGCAGAGACACATTCTTAATCTGAAGCACAAACAGAAATTTAGTCCACCACTGTTCTGATTTCCAAAGGTCCATTCTTGAAGCAGATCTTGAAATCTAGTCATTATTTTATAAACTGATAATATTTGTTACTTTTTTTGGAGCAACGAAATATTCTAGGCACAATGTTGGTAAAGACATCAAGAGTATTATTAGATCAACCAGAAAAGACTCAGTGGTTTATGACATTTGTATAAGGTATAACCTCCAAGGAAGGCACAGGTGTACAGATAGGAAGGCACAGGTGTACAGATAGGAAGGCACAGGTATACAGATAGGAAGGCACAGGTGTACAGATAGGAAGGCACAGGTGTACAGATAGGAAGGCACAGGTGTA
>NW_022196913.1:10588805-10649400 GCF_008632895.1 Mastomys coucha
ACAGGTGTACAGATAGGAAGGAAGGCACAGGTGTACAGATAGGAAGGCATAGATGTACAGATAGGAAGACACAGATGTACAGATAAGAAGGCACAGATTTTTATTCCAACCTGGTAACTTAGTTATTTTTCTATAAATATGCCCCCCTTTAACAAGTACAGACATACTTGACAAAAGATGTTCACTGTGACAATAGCCTAATCATAGAATCCCACAATGGTACAATTACATACAGACCACCTCTGCACGTGGTTTAGTAGGTGAGTGTCCCATGTTTTTGTTGTGAATAAGAGCAAAGCTATCTGACACATGACATTTACAATTTAAAGTAACCTAGGTTATTAAACCATTGCTCTTTAAATGTAAAATGTTTCCTATATGTCAACAAATGACAAAAGTTATATGCCGCTATTCAGTCAATCCAGTCTATTTGGCAATTCCAGACCAATGAGAGTCTCTGTATCAAATATGATAGAGCTTCATTAGAAATGGTACCCAAAGATGTCCTCTGGCCTTAATAAACATACATGTACACATAAATACATGAACTTGTAAGACATGCACATCCACAAAAATCAGAAAGTAAATTTGTACTTAATTTGTCTTATCACTTTAGTCTTCTCTCATAAATACTGAGACAGGCCATTAGACTACTTCAGTGGTCCAAAACCTCAAAAGCCCTGCTGGTAAGTCTGTAAGACTTTAGTCTTCCGAGATTATATCAGGTGAGTTCTTGCCTGGTTTGGACAGGGCTGGGAAGTTACTAACCCCATTCTCAAGACAATCAAAGACCAGGAAAGGAAATGGCAATTCTCAGAGGAGTAATATCACAGGATTGAGTGCTAGCCCATCAGTCAAATACAGAGGGTACAAGGAGTCACAGTTTACAGTAAAGAGCAGTCCAGAGGTGTGGCCTGATGACTAAGCCACTGTTGTTAAAATGTATGACTTAGTATCAAACTTATCGGTCATTTATTTTGGAATTTTTTTCAGTCATTATTACTTGAAGCAAACAATTAAAATTTATCCTAGTTATGGAATGCTGATTTTGTGTTTCCAATGTAAATGATGAAATCCACCATTTTATCAGGCTGAAAAAAGAAAAAAAATGTGTGCAGGAAAACATTAATAAAATACAGTGTCCATTCATGATACATACACATAAAATGCAAGAACCTTGAAATAGAGTGGATATTCCTCAAACTGACATAAAACTCCAAAGCTGTCATCAGTATTTTTAGTAAGAAATTTGATACTTTCCTGCTAAGACTGGGTTCAAGGTAAGGATGGCTATTTGTTACAATAAGAGTGGATGCAATGTGTTCATTTTGAACATTTGTAGAACCATACAGCAAAAAAGGAGACTGTGACATATACCAATTGTGGTTTCAGTTAATAAGAATCTGTCAAACTGTGAAATCAATTGTAATAAATATATCACACTAATAAAGATTTTAAAAATCATGAAAACTTATACAAACACTATCTAATTTTAAGTCTTCACTCTGCTTAGAAAACATTCAATAATTTTCTTTCTAAATTAGACTGTTTTCAATCTTTTGGAATTCCACCTATTTCTCGGCAAATTTCATGGTTTTACTTTTCTTTAGAACTGCATGTTGTCTATTGAGAGAGAAAGAGAGGAGGGAGAGGGAGAGGGAAAGAGAGAGAGAATTCATAGGTTATTTTATTTGTTTTATTTCTTGGCTACTGTGGTTAGTGGAGTGACATACATGGATGAGCAAGTATCTCTGTGGCATGTTAATTAGGAGTTTTTGAATATGCACCCAGGAATGGTATAGCTAGGTCTTATGGTAGTTCTATTTTCATATTGTGAGAAGGACCTCCGTCCTGATTGTCATAGTGACTGTACAAGTTTGTATTTCCATCAGGAAGAAAGAAATCCCCCCACTCATTCTAATAATTGGTGTTTGTTTTTTGTTGTTTAATAAACTTGATGCTTTCTGTTCTACCTGACCTAAAATGTCAAAGCAATTTAAAGTTTCATTTCTTTGATGAAATGACTTGACTATATAGTAATTTCCTTGACTTTATTGAAGAGTTTTCAAGTATTTATAGACCATTTTATTTCTTCTTTAAAAATTGCTTGTGTGCATTTGTGTGTGTATGTATGTATGTATAAATTGATTGATGTGTAGTTCATTAGTTTAGAAAAGATATCATGAAAGCAGAGGAATAAATTTTAAGGGTGAAGGGAGAGAAAATAATAGGATAGACAAGATAAAAAAGCAAAAGGAACCTGACTGGGATCAAGGAAGCAGGGTATAGGCTTAGATTTTTCAAAATATATTTTAAAATGGTTCTTAAATGCTTCAACCTCTTTTCTAGCTCAGAAACCAAAGATTGGTATCATGGTTTGAATATGCTTGGCCTAGGGAGTGGCACTGTTAGAAAGTGTGGCCCTGTTAGAGTAGGTGTGTCACTGTGGGTATGGGCTTTAAGACCCTCACTCCAGCTGCCTGGAAGCCAGTATTCTGATAGCAGCTTTCAGATGAAGATGTAGAATTCTCAGCTCCTCCTGCACCTTGCCTGCCTGGGTACTGTCATGTCCTTGCCTTGATGATCATGGATTGAACCTCTGAACTTGTAAGCCAGCCCCAATTAAATGTTGTCCTTATGAGAGTTGCCTTAGGAGTATACCTGGAGGGATCCATGGCTCCAAATACATATGTATTTCATTGGGTGAATTCCAAACACAAATCAGTAGTGGCAGTACAGTCCAACCAGCAAACGCTAAACATGAATCAGTAGCAGTGGCATGCCTCAGAAGTGGCAAGAAGAAACTTGAATACCGCAAGCTGTTTTTTGGTGCTTTTCTCTTAAAGAAGTCAAAACAATGAAAATTAGCAAAGACCATTGAAGCATTGTAAAGTGAACTACTGCAAGAGCATTATCGGTGAAGACCATTGAAGCATTGCAAGGCTCATTCACATGGACTCTCTAGCATCTGTTCTACCAAAACATGAAATGCTCTTTGACAAGACAACTTCCAGAAAAACATATCTGATCTCAGAACAACATTCTCTCACATGTCTGTTTCAGCAAAGCATCTTCTCATGTATTTGCTCTAGCAAAACATCCTCTCATAAGACACATAGGCACAGTGAAAATTTCCTGAACAGAACAATAATAGTTCAGGATCTAAGATCAACAACTGACAAATGGGACCTGATAAAACTGAAAAGCTTCTGTACGGCAAAGGACACTGTTAATACGACAAAATAGCAAACAACAGACAGGGAAAAGATCTTTAACAATCCTACATCTGATAGAGGGCTAATATCCAATATATACAAAGAACTCAATAAGTTAGACTCCAGAGAATCAAATAACTCTATTAAAAAATGGGGTACAGAGCTAAACAAAGAATTCTCAAGTGAAGAATATTGAATGACTGAAAAGTACCTAAAGAAATGTTCAACATCCTTTGGTCATCAAGAAAATGCAAATCAAAACAACCCTGAAATTCCACCTTATACCAGTTAAAATGACTAAGATCAAAAACTCAGGTGACAGCTGTTGAGGATGTGGAAAAAGAGGAATACTCCGCCAATGTTGGTGAGATTGCAAGCTGGTAGAACCACTCTGGAAATCAGTTTGGCTGTTAGTCAGATAATTGGACATAGTATTACTTAATGACACAGTTATACCACTCCTGAGCACATACCCAAAAGATGCTACAATATATGGCAAGGACATATGCTCCACTATGTTAATATCAGCCTTATTTTTAATAGCCATAAGCTGAAAAGAACCCAGATGTTCTTCAACAGAGGAATGGATACAGAAAGTGTGGGACATTTATACAACAGAGTACTACTCAGCTATTAAAATTGATGAGTTCATGAAATTCTTAGGAAAATGGATGGAACTAGAAAATATCATCCCGAGTAAGGATCCAGTTGTTTATTTCTTACCATATTTTCAGACAATATATCACATACATTTACTATAGAGCTTGAAAAGTGTATTCAAGTAAAACTTTAATGAAGAAATTTCAGTCAAAAAAACACTTGTACCCAGTTAATATTTGTTTAAATGACCATGGACATGCTCTCTTTTCTCAGCTCCTATTTGAGACAAAGAATTATTTCTAAGTAGCATGTTCAGTATTCCAGGAAGTGCTATAAGGATGGAGAAGTGAGGACCATGACATTTACTCTTATGGTACTTTGAGTGTTATGGTAGTGATTCATCCTAAGTACAAGTGCCATTCAATAACAATAGAGCTGTAGTAGATGTCACAAACTAACAGAGCATCAAGTAAGCAGAACTTAAACATGAGGTACTTAGAATGGCCAAAAATTGTATGGGAGATTGATATAAGTATCTCCTTGCTAACCTCTGTAGGAAGTTCTAATATTCATTGTTCTAATTACACCAGAGATGTGAAACATTACATCTACTGATCTGAACTGATGCTAATGAAATGTTATTCTAAGAGATATGAGCAACAACTACCACAAAACCCACTCAGTTCCCAAGTTTGTAAAGTAGTACCAGCTTTGAATGGCTCAAAGGATTAATAAAATGAAATGAAATGAAAAGATTTGTAGAGACTCTAATGATAAACAATAATTATGTTTCTTTGTGATCATTATGTGGATGATCTACCCAGAGGTGTTCAAAAATAGAAAGTGCTGTTACTATATAAATTTGTGTTCCCAATTTATGCTATTATAATTAATAACACGGTATTACTGTAGGCAAGAGCTTTAAAGAGAATATTAGTGCTGGATGAGTCATAAGGGTAGGGCCCTAATCCTACCCAATTAGACCTTACAAGGGAAAGAGAGACTAAAGATTCACAAAGTAGAGGACACGGAGATAAAGCCACTGTAAGGATAAAGGACATTGAAGGCAAGAAATCTTCAGTAACAAGAGACTCATCCATACCGTGATTTCAGACTTCATCCACCAGAATTACAAAAAATATACATATATTATTTCAAGCCTCTGCTCTTTCGTTTTCTTTTTAGTGACAGACCTAGTGGGTTAATTCAGAACCAGAACCCAGAAGAGAATTGATAGATCTTAGCATATCTATATTTAAAATAATCCCAGGGACTTGACTATTTATTATAACTTCCAGAGGGAAACATGACACCACACAGGCTGAGAGGTTGTGAGTTTCTATGGTTATCTAGAGCCCTTGATCTGGAATTAGTTTTTATTATAGTGGAGGTTTAATGTTGAAGAAGAAATATCACCCATAGGATCATGTGTTTGAACACTTGGTTTCCACATTGGGGGAGGGTATAGAACCTTTAGAAAATATAGCCTTGCTGAAATGTGTAGAATTTATAATAGCCACATGGTGTGGACCTAAAATGTTTATATCCTTGCTTGCTTCTTGTTCTATCCCATGCTTGCTTTCTGTGTGCCAATGAAATGTGCAGCATACTACTTCTGCTGCCACAGCATGTCTTCACTGTTATTATAGACACATAGACAACCTCCTTGTAAGCATTATTCTACATGAATAATATGAAGCCACAGTAAAGCACCAGTATCCTGTGGACTGCTTACAGAATACAAAATGATAGTTACTCTGTAATCATTGTCTTCTATTTACTTTAAGAACAGGATGCATAAAGGTGTCCTAAAAATGATCAGAGTCAATATCGTTAGCCTGAGCAATGGAGAATGGTATTTCTAACCTTTATTATCTTTATTCATCCTATCATTATAAGCATGTTTGTTACAGTAAAACAATTTTAGCTTTAGAAATGTTTATATCAACCTAAAGATGAAGCACACTGAAAGTTTTAGGAGAGGCATCTGCAGAATAAAATAAAGGAGAATGCCCAAGCACTCCACAAGATTGCCTTACTTTCCCCTCACCTTGGTATGCATTCTTCTGATTTAAAAAAGTCAGAAAAATATTTTAAAAAAATATTTAAAAAATATTATTGGATATTTTATTTATTTGTATTTCAAATGTTATCCCCTTTCCCAGTTTCCCCTCCAGAAAAGTCCCAATCCCACCTCACCCCACCCCAGCTTCTATGAGGGTGCTCCCCCACTTACCCTCCTACTCCCACCTCATCACTCTGGCATTCCCCTACACTGGGTCATCGACCCTTCAGAGAATCAAGGGCCTCTCCTCCCATTGATGCCAGACAAAGCCATCCTCTACTACTTTATGCTGCTGGAGCCATGGGTCTCTCTATGTGTACTCTAGTTGGTGGTTTAGTCCCTGGGAGCTCTTGGGTGTCTGGTTGGTTGATATTGTGGAACATGAGGGTTTTTTTCTCCTACCAAGGTAAAACTCAGGTAAAGTTAATCTACTACCCCACATAGTCCCACCTACATCAAGCATACACGAGATCTGCAGAAGGACTTTACAACCAAATCTCTTCTTTATTCTCAGTCTCTCTGGTTTCTCACAAGCATCTGGCCTCTATAACAAAGACTTTTAAGCCATATTTTAGTGGTTCTCTGTGGAACTCATCTTCTGCCATATCTCAACATGCAATAAATATCCTTTTTCTCAGCTCGTTACCATGTATCTTGTCCCTCTAAGACATCTCTTTCTTGGAATCTGTTCTAACAGTACTGGGCCCACACCCAAAAAGCACTAGAGACACCCAAGATCATCTCTTCTCAGAGTCCATCCCACTGGCTCTTGTCAAACTGACAAAGAAAGGAAATAAGTTACAAACAAGGCAAATCTGAGCTGACTACTGGATTTAGATGTGTGCCAGTGCAATTCAATTAAATGTCCAGATAGAAACAGAAACAAAAATCCATTAAAAAAAAAAGCCAGTTAAGAATTGTATTTGTTTCTACAGAAAAACTTTTCCCAAATGTCCATGCATTTTGGGGGTTGGACTGAAAATAGTGTTCCTTCCTTGCTGCATTATGTAGATGATCTACTCCAGAGGTTTCCCACATAGTAGGCCTTTCTCAAAAGCTGAAGACAACATTGCCTCTATCAATGGCAACCAAACATGCTCTTGCATGTTGAAAAAGGAGAACTGGAATATCAGAAGCAGTCCACAGAGATTTCAAAGGAGGAGATAGACTTGACAGTAGCCAGGTAGAAACAGCCCAACATGATAGACACATTTCCAGAGCCTACCATAAGCCACTCACCTTCAAGATAAAAGCAGCATAGGTTCAGAGCTCAGCATGAAATCCACTTGACCTTGACCCCTACAGACTCAAAATGTATGATTCTTTAGGGGATAGGCTGTCTTTAATTTATTTCTACCTTCAGACTATCTTTAAATAGTTGAAACTATATATTTATATTATACAAACCAGTTTGCATATGGAAGCCCTCCTGATATGCCACCTGTTTCTCTTAGATTTCACTCCTACTATTTCAGGGACTGTAATCTAGTCAGTATAAAGCAATATATATTTTCCATGATAAATTAATTAAGAAATTATGAATGCTAAAACACTCAGTTAATAGTGCTCAGACATAATCATATTAAAAAGACTATTTCTCTACACTATTATTTTCAATCTTGTTAATTATATCTTAAAACTGGGATAATCAGAGAGTAATGAGCCATGTGAGAAAGGAAGGCAAAAGAAACAAAATAAGGCAAAGTGAGGCACAACATAAAGATCTACAGTCCTTAGTTTTGTTAGCTGCCTTCTTTGGAAAATTTTATTATTCATCTTGTTATCCACTGACACAGTTATTAGATAAAGAGTTAGAACAGAGGTTCTCAACCTGCATGTCACAGCCCCTTTAAAGTTGCATATTAGATATCCTGCATATCAGATATTTACATTCTGATTCATAACAGCAGCAAAATTACATTTGTGAAGTAGCAACAAAAAATTTTATGGTTAGGGTCACCACAGCATAGGGAACTATATTAAAGGGTCACAGCATGAGGAAGGTTGTGAACCACTCAATTAGATGTATAGTATTAAATCTTGGCATAACACATATTCAAAAGATGGTGTTTGAGATTTTGCTTGTCCCTAACCATCTGCTAAACCAAACAACCAAACAACCAATCCTAAAATGTAGTATAATTGTATTGGAAATATTACAGGCAATTAATGTGAATTACATTATTCATCTAATAATAGAAACATTATCTCTATTTTAAAGGAAATACTTTTGTTTTTGTTTGTTTGTTTTTATTAGTTTTACTTTTTACAGTACAATTGTTGTTCTTCTCCTGGTATGCCCTCCCACAGTTTCTCACTCCATTCTTCCTCCCCGCTGTCTCAAAGAGGATGTTCTACCAGGGCTCCCCACTCCCTGGGGCCTCAAGTCTCTCCAGGGTTAGATTCTTCTTCTCCCACTGAGGTTAGTGCAGCCAGTCCTCTGCTGTATATGTGTCAGGGGCCTCAGAAGCTCCTGTATGCAGCCTGGTCTGTGGCTTAATGTCTTAAGATAACTCCAGGGTCTGAGTTTGTTGAGACTGCTGCGATTGCCCTCCTCTTCAGCTTCTTCCAGCCTTTCTGTAATTCAATCACAGGGGTCCCTGACTTCAGTCTAACGGCTGAGTATAAGTATCTACATATGTCTCAGTCAGATGCTTGTTGGGTCTCTCAGAGGACAGCCATGTTAAGCTCCTGTCTGTAAGCACAACACAGCATCAGTAGTAGTGTCAGGCCTTTATGGCTCCTCTTGAGATGAATCACAAGGTGGGCTGGTCACTAGATCACCTTTCCCTCAGTCTCTTTGCCATTTTTGTCTCTGAAGTTCTTTTAGACAGGAACAATTCTCTCTGTTAAGAGTTTTTGACTGTGGCATGGCAACACCATCAGACCACTTGATGTTTTCTACTGGAGGTAGCCTCCATGAGCTCCCTCCCTCCCTTTGAGAGTCTCTAACCACCAAGGTCTCTGGTACATCCTAGAGTGTCTCCCCACTTCCCATCCCCAAAGTTGCTTATTCTTATTCATTCTGTTGGCCCTCATGGCCTCTCTCTTGTGCCCCCCATATCTGGTCATGTTCCCCTTTTCCCCTTCTTCTCCCCCCTCCCATCCAGGTTCCTCCCTCTGTCTGCCTCCCATGATTGCTTTCTTCACCCTCCCAAGTAGAATTGAAACATCCTTACTTGGACCCTTCCATTTGTTAACCTTCATTAGTTCTGTGGATTTTATTCCTAGGAATTCTGTACTTTTTTGGCTTTTATTCACTTATTAGTGAGTACATACTGTGCATGTCCTTTTGTGTCTGACTTATCTCACTCAGGATGAGATTTTCTAGTACCATCCATTTGCCTACAAAACTCATGATGTCCTCATGATGTTCTTAATAGCTGAATAGTATTCCACTGTGTAAATGAACCACATTTTCTCTATCCATTTTTCCATTGTGGGAGTTTTTTATGTTTTATATTTTATTTGACCATTGAATCAATATTTTCTAAGGTATCTTTTATGCCTGAGGTTCTCTCTTCTATCTTATGTATTCTGTTTTGGATGCTTGCATCAGTAGTTCCTAACCTCTTTCCTATGTTTTCCATTTCCAGGGTTGCCTCCATTTTTTATTTTTTATTGTTTCTACTTCCATTTTATAAGTATAGAAACCTTTTGGTCAAATCCTTCACATGTTTGATTGCATTTCTTGTATTTCTTTAAGGGATTTGTTTCTTCTTTAAGGACTTCAACCTGTTTACCTTTATTTCTTTCAGAGGGTTATTTATATCTTCCTTAAAGGACTCTCTTACCTTCATGAGATAGAATTTTTAGGTTGGCATCATGGTTTTCAGATGTGTTGGGGTTATCCAGGGTTTGCTGTGGTGGGAGAACTGGGTTCTGATGGTGCCAAAGTATATTGGCTACTTGCCTACAAAACTCATGATGTCCTCGTGATGTTCTTAATAGCTGAACTTGCCTATCTCCATCTGGTTATTTCTGCTGTTAACTGGCCTGGGTGTCTCTGTCTGGAGCCTGCCTCCTGTGTCCCTGGGTTCCTTCAGGTCTCCTGGGAGACCTGTGGCCATGCATGTAGCTATCTCCTGGGAGGTCTTCAGATTGTGGGGTCTTCAGAGGGGCAAACACAGCATTGATCTATTGTTCTGGCTACAGGAGATCTTCTGGGAGGCATTCAGATTGTGGGATCTGTTGCTTTGGGTACAATAGATCTCTTGGGAGGCCTTCAGATTGTGGGGTCTTCAAAAGGGCAGACATGCTGATGATCTGCTCAGGGAGAAGGCATAGGCCAGAAGGGAAGTCAAGAAATACATTTGAAAATATGATGTCAAAATTGTCAAGTTTAAAGGCAAAAATGCAAATTGCAGCATGGATATTTCATAAATCGTAAATTTTGTAGATAAATAAAATTCAACATGAACAAAATCAAAGTTACTAAGAAGTACTTGAGGCAGATGGTGAAACTATTTTATTCTAAATTGTGTATATTGAAACAAATGTGCTAACACACATCTGAATGTGAGATGCTGAGGATAATAAGACTAGACTGGGTACTTATTGAACCACATGGTCATAGTCAATATCAATAAAATTAAAAAAACATTTTTTATATTCTTATATTCAATAATAAGTAAATGTTTATTGAAAAGCTCTTAACTAAGGGAAGAAGCTAAGAAGACTAGCTAAAGACCACAAAGGAAATGGTCAAGCCTAATTTCTTTATTTTAAAGGCAAAGGAACAAGAAATATGGACAGAGTCTTACCTGCTCTTGAAAGTGGAAGACAGGGAAGAACACTTCATTGGAAGGCACATAAAATAGATTAGAGACTTCTTACTTCTCTACCATTGGCCATATAAGAATGAATCCTTTTGTCCTTTTCTGTGTTTTAGGACATTTAGTATTTGGGACATGACAAACACAAGATCTAAGTACCAGGCAGTGAACAAAACAAAATTAGAGAATCAGTAGCCTGAGGAAGAAATTAAGTCTTCCTTATTCAAATCAATGACAGTGGCTCTCTTTGGCTTAGGGGGAATCATATTCTCTGTAGGTACTCTTTCTTTCTCAGTGTAATAGCAACATGAATCTTAGGGCAGAATTGCACAGGCCGTAATTATAATGTAAACACGAAAGGAAAAGTAACAGCAAGAGAATGAAACATTTCAAAAGGAAAAGAACAAAAGGGTACTTCTGAAAAAGTCACTACATATATCTTATTAAGAGAATAAATTGTGATTTGAGAAATACAGATGCTGGTGGAGAAATATCACAAGACATACTAACACCCCAGGTCCATAGGGTGAAGGAAGTCTTTTAGAAACTATAATAATTTTCTTGGACAATATGTGAAACTGGTTGAATACCTTTTGAAGTCAAAGACTGTGTTAGTTCACAATGCCTCAGAAAATAGTAACAACATCAGTTCCTAAAACACACTTACAAAATAAAAAGTAAATATATCCAAATAAAGGGTTCAAAGTGGATGATAAGTATTGATGAATACAAGTAAAGACAAGTAAAGCACCCTCAGAGCTCCCAGGGTCTCAACCACGAACCAAGGACTGCATATAGTGGGTCTGATTGTTCAGGCAGCATGTGTATAGTAGAGGATTGCAAATTCAGTCATCAATAGGAGGAGAGGACCTCGGCTCTGTGAAGGTTCTGTGCCGCAGTGTAGGGAAATGCCAGGGCCAAAAAGTTGGAGAGGGTAAAGTGGCAGGCATGGGGAGGAGGGAGACAGCAGGGGTTTGTTCTTGTTTTTGTTTGTTTGTTTGTTTGTTTTTTGGAGGGGAAACTGGGAAAGGAGAAATTTACATGTAAATAAAGAAAATATCTAATTTTAAAAAAGCACATGAGGTAAAGAAGAGGGTCCTTCTATTATTGTGTTTGCCAAAATATGTAAATACAAATAATTAAAACAAAAATGAAAATGAGTTGTATAGACTTAGTGTGCAGCGAACATTGAACCTAAATGGTTCCTAACAACTTAGGAGCTAAAGCTTCAGGCATCAGCTTGTGACACTGTACAGAAGTTACTGGATTATGAGGGTGTTGGTAGATGAGGATATAAGGAGTGAGTTAGAAGGAGGTGGGACCTAATCAGAAGAAGTACTTCATGAGAATGTGCTTCTGAGGGGATGAAGAATATATCTCCTTGATTCTTCTAGTTGTATCCATCATGGTCTCTCTTACTTCTTTGTACCTACCTACCTCTCTTCATCTTTTTCTCCTTGTTTTTACTTTCTCAGTGTCTTTCTTTCCCATCTCCTCTTCTCTTGTTTTTATTCTTCCATCACTACTTTCCCCTACTTCTCCTTCTCTTTTCCTCTTCCATAGAATCATGATGAACAACTCAGTTCTCTTTCATACATCTCTCCAGCATTCTCAGTCTCATCTCTGAACTAAATGACCATGGTCAAAAATCCTGGAATATTGAAAAATTACATTGTTCTTGGTATTTTCTCACAGGGATGTATCTGACAAAAACAACAGAGTATTTTAATTTGACTACTTGAAAAGTGGCCTGGTTTAAAAGACAACGCAAATATTCCCCAAAAGTCTTAAATATTGAAATAAATAAATGTATAAAATTAATAATAATAATAATAATGTATATCTGATAAAATTGGCAGTCACCACAAATTCAATTTCTTTAGCTGAGATATTTTCATTCAAATTCATGTGGTATATTTACAAAACCAACTTTCCTTGGTCACAAAAGAACAGTGGTAGATCCTTTGCCAACCTGTAGGCTACATTTTTGTCCTATTGACAGTGGCCTTTGCCTTATAAAAGCTTTACAGTTTCATGAGGTCCCATTTATCAATTATTGATCTTAGAGCATGAACCATTGGTGTTCTGTTCAGGAAATTGTCTCCTGCACCAATGTGTTCAAGGATATTTCTTATTTTTCTTCTATGAGATTTAGTGTATCCAGTTTTATGTTAACACCCTTGATCTACTTGAACTTGAATATTGTACAGGGTGAGCTATTTTCATTTTTCTACATGTCAACATAAAATTAGACCAGCACTCTTTGTTGAAGATGCTTTCTTGTTTCCATTGTATGGTTTGGGATTCTTTATCAAAATACAAGTGCCTATAGGTATATGGCTACATTTCTGTGCGTTTGATTTTATTCCATTGATTAATCTGTCTGTTTCTGTGCCAATACTATGCTGTTCTATTTTTTAACCACTATTTCTCTGTAGTAGAGCTTGAGGTCACAGATGCTGACCTCAGGTAGTTCTCAGGATTGTTTTTGCTATCTTGGGTTTTTTTGTTTTTTTCCATATGAAGTAGAGAATTGCTTGTTGAAGGTCTCCAAAATTGCTTAGAATTGTGATGGGAATTGCATTGAATCTATAGACTCCTTTTGGTAAGATGTCCATTTTCACTATGCTATTCGTTCCTATCCATGAGAATGAGCTATCTTTCCATCTTCAGACATCTTCTATTTCTTTCTTCAGGAATGTGAAGTTTTTTCATACAAATCTTGCACTTGCTTGGTTAAAGATACCCGAAGATATTTTATAATATCCATGACTATTATAAAGGGCATTATTTCTCTAATGCCTTTCTTGACCTGCTTATCATTTGTATTAAGGAGGGCTATGGATTTCTTTAAGTTAATTTTGTATCCAACCACATTTTTGAAGGTGTTTTTCAGATGTAGGAGTTCTCTGATAGGGGGTTGCTTATGTATATTATCATATCATCTGTAAATAGTGATACTTTGACTTCTTCCTTTTCAATTTATATTCTCTTAATCTCCATTACTTGTACTATTACCCTGGTTGGAACTTCAAGTACTATATTGAACAGATAGGAAGAAAGAGGAAAGCCTTGTCCTGTCCTAATTTTTTTTATTTGAATTGCTTTAAATTTCACTCCATTTAGTTTGACATTGCATATTGGTTAGCTGTCTATTCCTTTGATTATGTTTACATATGTGTCCTGTATCCCTGATTCCTTTAATAGCTTTACCATGAATGGGGTTTTGGATTTTATCAAATAATTTTGCAGCATCAAAATGAGAAAATCCTGTGATTTTTTTAATTAAATTTGTTTCTATGCTGGATTGTATTAATGGATTTTCATATATTGAAATATCCCTGTATCCCTGGGATGAAGCCTACTTGATCTTGGTGGATGATATTGTTGATGTGTTCCTGAATTCAGTTAGCAAGTATGTTACTGAGCATTTTTACATCAATGATCATAAGAGAAAAAATAGTCAAATTCCTTAGACATCAGGGAAATCCAAATCAAAACAACTCTGAGGTTTCATCTTATAGCCATCAGAATGACTAAGTTCAAAAACTCAAGAGGAAGTACATACTGGTGAAGATGTGGCCCAAAGGGAACATTTCATTTCTGGTGGGACTGCAAACGTTTTTTTTTCGAGAAAGGGTTTCTATGTGTAGCCTTGGCTGTCCTGGAACTCAATCTGTAGACCAGGCTGGCCTTGAACTCAGAAATCCGCCTGCCTCTGCCTCCCAAGTGCTGGGATTAAAGGCATACGCCACCATTGCCCAGTGGGACTGCAAACTTTTAAGACCACTTTGGAAATCATTTTGATGGTTTCTCAGAAAATTGGGAATAGTCCTACCTCACTACCCAGCTATAATACTCCTGGGCACATATGCTCTAACATCCCACAAAGACACTTGCTTAACTATGTTCATAGCAGCTTTATTTGTAATAGCTAAATAACAGAAACAACATAGATGTCCCTCAACTGAAGAATTGGATCAAGAAAATGTGGCACATTTACCCAATGGAATACTACTCAGGTACTAAAAACAAAGATATCATTTATAATTCCTGGCAAATAGATGGAACTTGAGAATATCATTCTGAGTGAAGTAACACAGTGCCAAAAGGGCATGCATGGTATGTACTCACTTATATATGTATATTAACCATAAAATACAGGTTCCATGCTACACTCTATGACCCAAAGAAGCTAAACAAGAAGGAATTCACAAACAAGGATGCTTGAATCTCACTTAGAAGGAGGAATAAAATAGTCATAAAAGACAGATGGATGCAGGGAACTGAGAGAGAGAAGATCAGGAGGAGAATGAGGTGTTTAAGCATTAGGTGTGGGAAAGGACATAAGAGATGAGTATGAAAGTGAATGGAAATCTGCAACTGTTCGGGGTGAAGATGTGTGTGGAGGGGGCATCTCCAAAACAAGACAGAATCCTGGGATAAGGGAAGCTTAAAGGAATCAATGGGAGTAGCCTTTCTGTGACTTACAATATTGGGGATATGGAACCTGAAGATGCAATCTCCTGTAGCCAGTGAAACATTAGAGAGACCAACCTGCCCACAAATCTTTCAACCACAAATTTATCTGGTGGATGGAACAGACATGGAGGGAATGGACAACCAATAACTGTCACAAATTAAGACCTATCCGATTGGCAAGCACCAAGCTCTGACACTATTAATGATATTGTCTTATACTTGTAGACAGGAGCATGTTGTCCTGTGAGAGGCTCCACACAGCAGCTGACTCAGACAGATACAGATACCCACTGCCAAACAGTGGATCTAGCTTTGGGGATTCTTATGGAGGAATAGGAGGAAGGATTTCAGCCCCAAATGAGGTAGAAGAGGTAGAAATTCCATAGGAAGACCAATAGAGTCAATTAACCTAGACCCTTAGAGATCTCAGTGTCCAAACCACCAGACAAAGAACATACACAAGCTGGACCTAGACCTTTCCCACTCATATGTAACAGATGCACAGTTTGGCCTTCTTGTGTGTCCCAAACAATTGCAACAGGGACTGTTCCTAAAGCTGTTGCCTGTATATGGGATATAGTCTTCTAGCTGAGCTGTGTTATCTGGCCTCAGTGGTAGAAGAAGCACCTAGTCTTGTACACTCTTGAAATGCCAGGATGGGAAGATGCCCAGTGGATTCACCCACCTTCTCAGAAAAGAAGAAGAGGGGTGTGGGAAAGATTGTGAGGTAAGGTGACCGGGAAGGGGAGCAGTAAGCAGGATGTAAGGTAAATAGCTAAAAAATAAAAAAATAAATTAATACAAAGAACAGTGTTACACATGTAACATGTAGCTTTACTGTTGTTAATAATATTGCATTATATACTGATGATGAGCTAAGTAGACTTTAGAACCTATGTCAAAACTACACACCAATATAATTGGAGAAGTTAATCAATAGCATTGCACTTCCTATAATGATCACACTGTTCATCAAAATCATATTATAGACATTAAATATAAAATGAAAAGAATAACCAAAATATTTTTAGTGAAAATATTATTGTGCTCTTTCTTTGAACATAATCTACTACCATCAAAATAACTATAAAATAGCAAAAGAGCATAACCCCTCATAATCCAAAGTATCTTGATAAATAGATAACTTTTGAATTAGAATCACAATGCAACAAAATGATTTCAATTTAAAAGAAAATAAAGACTTGTTTTAGCTAAATCAATAGAAGATGGAAATAGTCTCTATAAAATTCCTCACTTAGAAAGAAGTTATGACAGTTAAGGAGGCTTGTGATCATTTTAAGAATATAGGAAATGATTCCAATGAAAAGCAAATAATAAATATAAACTTATAAACATGGCTAAAATTAATATGTAGCAAAACTGTACTGTCTTTAAAGGCAAACACAACTTTGTATCAGTTTGATATGTTTATGAATATTTTATTATAAATTAAACCCATATTAGATTCAGTATTCGATCCATTGTAAAGTGTAAGGCTCAGTGACACTAATCATATCGGCATTCTGCTACATGATCAGCAACATCTGTCTCTATAGCTTTTCAATTTTTTAAAGCTGAATCTCTATATCTTAGACATCTCTTTTCCCTTTGTTTATAGATCTTGGTAACCACCATCCTATTTTCTACATATGTTACAACTGGAGGTATCTGTTACTAGTGCAGGAATAAAATAATATTTGTTGATTTATTACTGGCTTGTTTTACTCAACATAATGTTCTCAAACTTAATACATATTGTATGAAACATCAGGATTACCTCAATCTAGCTAAATAATTTTCCATTCTCTATGTGTGCTACGTGTTTTGCTTATTTGTTTGTTACTATGTAAGTATTTGTATTTCCTCCATGTTTTAATTGCTATCAATAATTATACTATCAACACAAGTATAAAGATATCTCTCAAAGACTCTACACTCTCAGAACTGGAATGGTAGTTCTATTTTCAAACTTTTAAGCCACAATCATACTGTTTCCCTCTGCAGGCATAGCATTTCAAAAATGCACAACAGACTGCATGTGTTCTGATTTCTTTATCCACATACTTACTTTGTACTTTATTGTTAGTCATCCTAATAAAATTAAATTTAACAGTAAAGTACTAATGATGTGTTAGCTCATTCAAGAAAAAATGAGAAATAATTGTAAAACATAATTCAGAGATAAAAAACAGAAAAAAAACATAAATTTTAGAAGTGATTGAGGCAGTCATAAAAATATATACAAAACTTTCTGACAAGACATTTGAAAGTTTAGAGGAAATGGATTATTTCCCAGCAAAATATGTATTGCCAAAATTCAACCAAGAAGAAAGGGGAAACTTAAATACACCAGTTACCATAAAAGAGTTTAGAAAAAGATGCTTAAAGATCTATCATTGAAAAAGGCAGTGCGAACAGATGGCCACCCAGCTGAGGTTTATGTAACATGCATTTTATATAACCTTTAAGAAAGAGAGCTGTTCAAAGTTAAATTATTTCAGGCCTTAGGGGAAAAAAGATAAAAGGCTTCCCCAGTTCATTTTACAAAGGCAATATAAGTCTCAAAATAGGAAAATAGAACAATAAAAGATGATTATAAAAAGATGTTTTTATGAACAAAGATGAAAATGCATTAAAAATGTGAGTCATCATGTTAAGGCCATGTTCCTTTTATGTGTTTTGTTGTTGTCACATAAGTAACATGTTCAATGGATGATTCTGTGGCAAAATAGCAGAAATGAAGTAAAGACAAAGGCACTCTACCACGGCCTCATGAACCTTTCTGTCTAGCATGAGGAGTATGAGAGTGAAAGAAGTAAACACACACTTGGTATATCAGATGATGATTAATGAGAGCGAACACTGAGCAGAGATGTAGACAGGTGTTAGGAGGGAAGTTAGCCACTTTGGATTACATATACCTTTTATCAGAGAAGATGCTCTGCTAGTGTGTAGACTGGAGCAGACCTGAGAGCACTGTTTGGGATTAGTGCAGAGTAGATAATACAAGAGACCAGTGAAGAATGCCATAAGGCACGATGGATCACAGTGCACCTGCTGCAAAGCAAGACCAGAAGACAGGGCAATATATAGTCAGAAAGAAAATGCTGCTGAGATTGCACAGGGCATTGAGTAAACAAGGAGTCATCCATGAAGGAGCAGTTGCAGCACTTTCAACAGGGAACTGGAATTATGTAACTTCTGTCTCAGTATAGTGAGACTGAAGTGCAGAAACCAAATGGGGTGTTCTATAACATAGGGGTTCAGATGCCTTGGATAAAAATGACAGTAAAAGTGTTAGGAAATGCTGAGGAGATGTGTGTGTGTGTGTGTGTGTGTGTGTTTATGTGTGTGTGTGTATATGTGTGTTTGTGTGTGTTTATGTGTGTTTATGTGTGTATGTGTGTTTGTGTGTGTATATGTGTATATGGTTCTATATGTGTGTGTTTGTTTGTGTCTGGTGTGTATGTGTGTGTTTTTCTGGTATATATGTGCATGTATATATGTATGTATATGTATGTGTTAATGTGTGCATGTGTGTTTGTATGTGCATATGTTTATATGTATCTGTGTATGTGTATGTTTGTGTGCATATGTGTAATATGCATGTGCTTGTGTAAATGTGTATGAATGTATTAATGTGTGTATGTGTGTTTGTATATGTATATATGTGTAGTTTTTTCTGTCTGTGTCTGTATCTGTGTATATGTATTTCTAAGTGTACATGTGTATGTGTATGTTTGTATGTATTTATATATATGCAAGCATGATGTATGTGTGTTTGTGTGTGTATATGTGTATCTCTGTGTATGTGCACATATTTATTTAGATGTGTATATATTATTATATATGTAAAAAAATATAAAAATGTTTATATATTAAATGTGGCAATTCATATATATGTATTAAATATAAAAATGCATTTAAGATAGAATGGAAAATGGAAAAGGCTGTGAAGATAAAATATAGTGAGATTTCAAAATTTAGCTAAGATTTGTTCTTTTTTTTTCTTTCATCTTCGGTCTAACAGATGTGGGCATTGGGTGGTAGAAAGATTAATCTCTATTTGTTCATGTAAAATCCATTATGTAAGGCTAAAAGCAGATATAAAAGTTTATTAAGAGAGATGTTTAATAAAATTCCCATTAGACATTCTTTATAATTTTCTTTTTAAAAAATGAAGATTGCTGGATTGCTTTGCTGATTTATTATTCTACATGCTAAAGTGAAAACTCTGTTTTAATTGAAATCAGAAACTGGATATGTACTTGTACTTTTATGTCTTAATTTAATAATGCCTTCAACAACCAAGCCTTTGTAATGAGATACATAATTTAATAAATTGGACAAAGTTTTAAGAAGATAAAAATATCTTCTTTTCCTAACTTGAAAGCTCAGGAAGTATAAACAACTGGAGTTAATACAAAAATTCATTAAGGTGAACAGATAGAAGGCAAATGCATGAAATCTTGGTTTTGCTCTTAATAATGAGAAAATGAAGTGAGAAATAACAGTAAGAATGGTATGCAACTTTTAGATATAGGTTTCATGAAGAAGAAACTATATATTCAGAGCAAAATACTGTTTTGTTAAGGAATATAACATATCAAACAATAGAAAGTCATAACAGTTTAGAAGGACACAGTTTTTAAAAACAATATACATAATTTTAATGTGCATAATTATTATATAAAATTTTACATAAATTATCTATTAAATGTATGTATACAATTAGCAAAAAAAACCCCTCTGATAGATAGTAACTAAAATCATCTGAATACTATTACTAGGAAATGAATGATTTGACTTATCATATATCAGAAGAAATAGGAATCCATAAAAATTAACATACTTTTGTCATGGAAGTGTTAATATATGTCCATAGTTACAGCTGCAGCAGAACGTTCACAAGCTTAAAGTCTATTTTAGTTACACGGTGACTTTAAGCCAGCCTGGGAAACTTAAAGAGGCTGTGCCTCAAAATACATAAGGAGGGAGAGGTCCTGTGGATGTCTGTCAATGATAGAGTGCTCAACCTAATATATTCACAGCCAATCCCTCATACTAGAGAAAATGAAGAGAGATTAGATTTATGTATAAAAAGACACCATTTCTATTAAGGAAGAAAAAGACTCTTAAATTACAAGAACAGGGGAAAGTAGACACATATGTTTATAAAGCTGTAACATGAACATTATTACCACATAAGCATAAATACCAAATGACTAGACACTTATTTGATTATATGTTAATATCATTTTAGAAGAGAATCTGAAGAAAACACAAACACAGAAGGAACTTAGAACTGCATCTCTTCTACTGATAGATGACGAGAAGCTACTTCAGTAGATCTAGGTTAGACATCCACTGAGTTCCAGGGCAATTGCTACATTCATTCCATGTACCTAGGTAAAATGCTATGCAATCCATATGAATGCTGGCTAAGCAAGAAATGTGCAGCGTCTACCCCATTAGTAAGATACTCTAATTATGTGTGCTTGTGTAAAATTGCCTTCACCACTAGAGCTGTCTTCATGCTATTGTGCTATTCAGTAATGTAGGCAACCACAACTGTAATAAGAGTTAGAGAATCTCACTTAAGAAAGCTTAGAATATCAGACATTATAAAGAATATATTCATGTTATCTACATTATATATAAAGAAAATTATTCTGTGACAAAATGTAACACAGGCAAGTAGACAGGCAATTATTTTCGGAAAGGAATTCTAGTAAAAAAAAAAAATCAAGTAAAGATTTGTCAGATTCACCTGACTAGAACAGACGATTGAATGGAGAGCTGGGCAAAATAAAAAGGAGCAATTTGCAGCAGTGAAAAGCTTACCAATTGTTGGATGTATAACAAAATGTTCACGCTTACAAGAGAGATACAGATTACAGTGACAATGGACTCATTACATACTCACTGGGAAGGAAAAAGTAATGACTATGGCTAACCTACATATAGAAATTGCATGCTCTTATAAATTAACAATTGAAATGTAAATCATAGTATCTATTTTTTAAAAAAAGTCAATGCATTTTAAGATGGCATTTATAGATTTATGTAAAACTGTGTGCAAGTGAAGAAAATGTTTAAAATATAATGATAAGTGCATGACAATACTGATGAAAGATTCAATGCAGGTTTGAGTGGCCAAGTTTGCATTTTTGAAATAAAAAATTCAAGTTGAAATGCTGTTTATAGTGACTTCCACTTCCACCCAGGATACAGAAAGGTGTAAAAAGCTACTCTCACAAATAAGTAAACTATATTTTACTTTTCCTGAACTCATTTTAAAGTTAAAATAGCACAACAACCAAATAGTATGAAATCTTAAGAAAGATTGATGAGCAAAGAGGCAGAACAATGAATGAAGCATGGAGGAGAAAGAGGCCAGATGTAACATCAGTTACTAAAAAGACAGCTGAAATATCCTTACATTCTTTAGTTCTGAACACCGACTGGCCTGCAAGAGCAGAATCCATCAGACCCAAAGTCACATAGGAATTTTCTACTATATAGAGTTGCTTCTCTATGACACTTCATCAAGTGGTAGATGGAGGAAAAGACCGGACATGCACTGTAAAACTGCTGGGAGTAGTTAGAAAGCCTAGACACACAAAACTCAAGTAGAAATCCACCAAAGATGGCAAAGCATAAAGGCATCAATCTGGCACTAAATGATACAACAACCTCTGTCCCTAAGGCTCAGGGTGCAGGATCATAGAAGATGGATAAGAAGAGAGCAAAAGCCAGAGGACTAGCATGTCTGACACATGATAGTCAATGTCATCAATATATGACATGGAAAATGAAATATTAACATTAATATTAAAATAGAAAAGACTTGAACAATGGCAATAACAATTGACACACCAAAGTGAATGAATGAAGTCTCACAAGTCCCCACCAATAAGCAATAATGTCTGCTGAAATATGGAACGTCAATCTTCTCCAAGAAGAATGAGTGGCTAGGTGATCCAATCCCAAAAAGCCAGATCTAGATACACATACATATAATCAAAAGAAAATGAACGTGGCAGTCTGTATTTATGAATTTATATTCTTGCAACAATGATAATTAAAAACAAGATTCTATGAATTTGAGAATTTGCAGGTCGATATGGAAAAATGGAGAGAGGAATGATATAAATTCCTGATATATGTATTGCATGCCAAAAAATAATCTAACACTGATAGAGTCATTGAAAGTCCTGCTCTGGTCTACCCAGTTTCTCCTATTTATGCCAGAAGAGCAGGAATTTCCATCTCATACAGCACTTTCTAATGACACAAGGCTGTGCAGAACACCATAGGAACAATGAACAGAATGATTCAGAAACCTATTCTGAGACACAAAATCTATTAAGCACAAAGGTTAGAACAGGACCATGGAGAGTTCCCAATTCCTCTGCCAATTCAACAAACAAATGGGAACAAGTAGAAAGCAGATGATCTGGTATAAGCCAGAGCGTAGCAACGAGTTTCACTGCAGTGCAGACAAACAAGAGTGCTTGACAAAATACACAGGGACATGAAAAACATCTTCCCGCCCTGTTCTCACTCTGAGCCCAAGGCGCCGTCAGAAGAAACTGAAACTATAGCAATGAAAACATCCACCCATGCCAAGGTGAGTCTAGGGCGTGCACACCTTTAATCCCACCACTTGGAAGGAAGAGGTAAGAGGTAAGTGAATCTTTGTGAATTCAGGACCAACCTGTTATGCACACTTAATTGCAGGACAGTCAGAGCTGCATAGTGAACCTTGTCTCAAGAGAAAACAAAAACCAACAAATATTAAAGCAACGCAAATGACAACAAACAAAATATCAACAAAAGAAAAGAAAAAAAGAGAAAGGGAGAGAAAGAAATGACACATCCATATACAACTTAACTTTAACTGACCAGATAAATCCAACTTCCTACACTGAAGGGCTAACTGGAGTGGTAAGTGATCAGTATGTGTCATCACCAAATAATATTTGACTCAATTGTTATTTTAGGTAATGGTAATTCAGAGTGACAGGATAAAATATCTTCTAATCCTCTGCTTAAAAAAAATAAGCAAACCAACAATCTAAAGTATTGTAATCCTTTTTAACTAGGGAACATTGTTACCAGTCCAATGACCTGGAATATTCAAATAAATACCACTCTACTGATTTTCCCCCATGCATTTACCTTACATTTCTGTATTTGCTCTGTCTTCTTCTGCAAATGTTTTTCTTTCTGTAGATGCAACATTAAACAGAGCTTGAGGTTTGTACTTTTAAGTTAGGAACTCATAAAGATATCTTGTGTAGTGGAAAGAGTTTCAGGAGAAAGATAGAAATTAGACAGAAAAGCCTAATGGCATGCTAAGCATGGAGATTATTTAACAACATAATAAAAGGATGTGTTTAACAGACCCATTAGTAGACTCAACGCAGTAAAAAGAGAATACCAACTTGAAGCTCTAAAGCAATAAAAGTTAGTGAAAATGTGAAAGTGTCAATTCACATCACTTCTAATTTGTTACTCCACAGATTTGCCTACTTTTTGTTTCTCTACCCTAGGGTTTTACAAATACCTCACTAACTATTGTGTTCCATCTTCGTTTACTTTCTATTCATTTCTAAATGCTGGTATAGGATGACAGCCATGAATGGCAGTAAGTTGAAGCAGGGGTTCCAACAGTAGTAACTAGGAGATAGTCGGTATGCATTCAAGATCCTAAGATCTTCTTCAATACTAAGTAACCAACTACAAAATTGTCTAGCCACATATAAAAAGAAAATAAGGGCTTATTTACATGAAAGAATTGTGTTTCATGTAGCTCAGAGACTTTTTTGCCCAGGAAAAGATTACTTTTGAATTTTTTTTTCTCATTCTCTGACCTTTGTAACCACTGGCCTTAGACAAATTAAGCATCTATTGTTGATTGCAGTAGATGGAGAATAACAAAGCTGTTAATGCCATATAAGTAAAAAGGAATGAAAACAGTATCCATAACCAAATAGACACTTTATAAATAAAAGTGCTTGTGGTGTCATTTCATTTTATTTCAATCACATATTCTTCTAGGAAAATGGACAAAAAATGTTAAGTGTGTACAAGCTATGAAATCGTTGCCTCTGGAGAGCAAGATAAATATTATCCATCTGTCTGAAGTAGTTCAAGTGAACCATGAATTCGGGTTGACCAAAGAGAGAATCTCCAGGCTCAGTCTCTCTCCTCTAATTTTAGAATTTTTTTTTTTACTAATCTCATGTATTCTACAAAGCTTCCTTTCTATCCATTTCTGAGAATTTGTGAGAGAGGGCCAGAATATCTGAACACATTGTTCATGAAGAAATCATGGTAAAAGTTGCAGCTAAAATTTATAACATAGATCTTGTCTACTTTCCTGTAGGGATATGACTCTCCTCTTACACACCTGTGACAGCAGATATGTTAATAACGTTTTTTCACTGATGGAGACAAAATTCAGAGCCTCATACATACTGGGCATGTAATTGACTCCAGAAAAGGAGTATAGACTTTTAAACCTTCTTTGTGAACCCTAGTACTAAAAGAAAAAATCTCAACTACATGAAACTAATATTAAAAACAACCAGATAAAACTGAATCAAAAACAGGTAAAAAACTAGAATTCTGATCTGGTCTTTGTTTATTGTATTTGATATATATTAAAAATATTTAAAATATTACATTCTGTTAACAACAATTTTGTGCAAATTGTATATGCTAATGCTGGGCATATGTTATCCAGCCATGTAACTATGAGTGCAATAATTAATTTTAACTGCAGGAAAGCAGATTAATCGCTTGTGAACACTTAAACTTGCACATCATTTGTCAATGTTTATATCACAAAAGCTCTCTAGTATCTTAAATCCGTATACCTGCATTAAAATTATCTAATAATATTTCATACCATATTAATCAAATCCAATGAGTAAAAAAGAACAGTCTCATACAATGTTCATCTTACTTGAGACTTCTAAGTCCTTAGTGAATTAACTGCTTAGGTGTGCAGTGACTGGTAAAAAATACAAGTCATGACTCCTATTGTAGCTCGTTTTCAACCTTCAGCATTAGCACTCATTTACTGTAGCACCAAGGTCTTCAAATGTCAGTGTTTATAACAGTTATAGAAAGAGTGAGATCATGTCTTATCATACCTTGTTACAAAATGTTGCTCAGACGATGTAAAACCTGTTCAGAACAATCTAGTGAGTATTTAAACCTTCACTGTGATTCTACAAAGAACCAGAGGGATATGTATGTGATATATGTATATATATCACTACTTTTTATGACAGCACATCCCAGTACCAGTTTGTGTTCTGATTGTTTGTTTGTTTTTGATATAATACATATTTAAATTGATTGTCCATTATAGTGCCATTTCTTATTTATAAAATAATTCTAAAAATTGACTGTTAAAGGCAAATAGTTTAAGTGATGTTTTCAAGTACAGCTTACATTCTGAAACATTTACAAAATACCTTTGCCATTATTATGAGGGATTCCTGAGATATTTCTTATGCACATTGCTTATTTTGTTGGACATATTTGACTCTACCTTGGTGTGGTCAATTGCTAAAAGTAATATTGGGCGCATGTGTTCCATTTTATTCAATTTATGTTTTAAGGTCTCCCTCTCTATCTCTCCTCTTCTGTGTGTGTTTGTGCATGTGTGTGTGTGTGTGTGTGTGTGTGTGTGTGTAGGATATGAACACATGAATGGCAATGAAAAGGATGTGTCACATTCCTTGGTTCTGGAGTTGCAGATTGTTTTGTTCCTCTTGACTGCTGGAAAGCAAACGAAGATCCTTGTAAGAACAGCACTTGCTCTTAACCATGGACCCATCTCTGCAGCCTCTGTACATTCCTTTTTAGAAGAAAATATTACCAAAATGGTTGTAATGTCCACCAACAGCAAGAGTTGAAAGTTTGAATTGAACATGGTTTTTATCTCTCTTACTGTTGAAGTTACTGAGCAATTTCAATTAAAGCATAAAAGAATGATATTATAATTTCAGTCACATTTATTCCAATGAGATGAAAGTGTTTCATATGTTTACTGGTGTATAGTATACACACTTATCTGTCCTTCGGGCTGTACTTCTCCACAGAGAAGGACAGCTTCCTTTTTGTATTGATAGTTCTCTATATATTTTGGGTTTCTCTTTTTGGTGCAGTACAAAATAATCTGTTGTTTCCCATTGTAAGGCTTTCTTGTTCTCTTCTCTCTATTTTAGGATATTTTTATAAAATGTTTAATTTCAATGAAATCAGTTTGTGAAATTTTCTTCTATACCCAATATTTTTGGGTCCTTTTAAACAAAAGCTTTACCTGCAGCATGGACATGCCAATGTCTTCCTATTTTCCTTAAGAGGTTCTGTTCTTTTACTCTTAAATTCACATCTGCAAACTGTCTAGAGTTAGTTCATTTAAATAAGTGATGTGCAGTTGAGTCAGGAGTTCATACTCACATTAAATAAAGCATAGTACCTACCATCCATCCAATGCCTTGTTTTCTAATGATTGGGGCAGATAACAGGACCTTTTACTATGACATAGTAGTTTAAGTCACACTATAACCAAGGAAAATGGTTGTTTTAAATATCCACTCCTTGATTTGCATTTCTGAACCTAAGGAAAGTACTTTAATTACTTTGTTTGGTAATGAGAGAGAGAGAGAGAGAGAGAGAGAGGGAGAGAGAGAGAGAGAGAGAGAGAGAGAGAGAGAGAGAGAGAGAGAGAGAGAGAGAGAGAGAGAGAGAGAGAGAGAGAAATTCTCTGCCCCACGTGATAAGGACTTTTGTAGAACCAGATTCCCTTTGCTCTGCATAATAATTGACATGATTCTTCTCTCTCCTTTGCAGGTTCCTTCTTCTCCTTTTCAGAACCTCAAGGTGTTCTGAAATAGAAACCAGTTGTGTTGTTTCAGCAGCAACGGCCCTTGAGAAATCTTGTGGCCTTGACCTGAGAAGAAACAAGGTGCACAGAGGCCTGAATGGCAGCTACAACGGCATGGAGAATTTGGCACACTGTGATAAACATTCACTGTTTTTTTTGTTGTTGTTGTTTGTTTTTTGGGTTTTTTTTTTGTGGACTGTGAGATAACCTTCACTAATGTGTAGGTCATCACATGTTTTATGTTCATCACATAGAAAGATGATAAATTACTTGACTGGATTATTTTCTACCTTTATGATTTTATTTCCTCTATGTTACTTTTATTTTTTCACTTTATTAATAGCATCTATTAACTATACAAATGTGTTTGCATTTCATGTTGTTATCTCATTCATATCCATGATATATGTTATTGTATTCACCCTATTTCCTTCCCTTGTCTGTACATCCTCATTCAAATAGTCCATTTTTATCTTATTTTATTTATTTATTTATTTATTTATTTATTTATTTATTTATTTATTTTGGTTTTTCAAGACAGAGTTTCTTTGTGTAGCCCCGGCTGTCCTGGAACTCACTCTGTAGGACAGGCTGGCCTCAAACTCAGAAATCTGCCTGAGTCTGTCTCCCAAGTACTGGGATTAAAGGTGTGCACCACCACTTCCTGGCTCCATTTTTATTTTAATGTCTACTTTTCCCTAAATGTAGAGGTCATATATGAGAAAAATGTGGTATTTGTCATTGAAATTCTACCTTACTTTGTTTAAATGGGTATGTGTCTCTGTGTATCTGTATGTTGAATGTCCATATATTTTCATGTATGTATATCTCGATATCATTGGCTTGTTAATAAAATTTTACTGATAATAAATTGAAATTTATTTGAAGGCAGCTCCTTAGATAAAATTAAATTTACTAGTGAAATAGTTGTTCTAATTTATCTTTATATAAAAGATTAAATTTTATATAAATATTTGATACTAAAGATTCAAGGTCTCTTCAACATTTTCTGAGTTGATAAAAATTTTGATTCTATCACAACCATTGTTGAATACATCATTGTGTATACCAAAGCAAAATGGCAAAAATATGTTTAGAACCATTTCATAAATGGTTAGAATTTCTAACTTAATCTCAAGCCATAATTTATTGATTTGTGTATGTGTCTGAAACTTAAGTCAGCAACTCAAAAAGCAGTTTTAAAAATTGCACATCCTAAGAAAGACATACTACCTTAATACTCACCTTCTGAAGAGTGATAGTAGAAAATATCAAGAGACTTTGTTTCCCTTAACCAAAATGTGGCATTTTAAATGGCAGAAAAATATGCATATGTAGTAAAAAACAGTTTTTAAAAAATCTGCAGTTCATGACATATGACAGTCTTGAATCTGAGCTGAGATGATCCAGGTAGAGCTAGTAATGATACGTAGTATGGCCACAATGTAAATTGCCTATTTTGTATGGTCAGAACCGAGATGGTAGGAGAGATAGAGTACCATTGAGAGCTCCTAGAAAAACCTGAGATTGCTTATATCATTTTTTTTAAATTAAAGTTTTGTTGTCAATAATAAGAAACCATTTGCTGTTGCTGAAATTTTGGAAGCTCCACACTGAAGCACATGAACCCCACATGGGCTTGATACCTACAGTTTTATAAACTGTGATCTAGACATCCATCATTCACTTTCTCTTCTCTACAAAATCTCCATCATCCTTTTAGCCCCTATTCTCATCCCTAGCCAGGGTCTTCTGCTACATTGAGGGAATTGGAGGAAGCATACAAGAGCTTCCACAGACCATCATTGCCTCTCTACCACTGTCTAAAGGTGTGCACTACCAGTTCTTGTCTGACTTTGTTAATCAGTTCCCTCTGTAGGTAGGTTAGATCAGTCTATCTGTTAATTCGGAGTCCTCATGTCATCTCACATGTCCAAATGTTCCAGGAAGTTTCCATTTTCTCTTATCTCATTATACTTTATTTCTTTAACCAGGCATTACAAAATAAAGATACTCTTTATACTTGATCAAGTACGGATGTACTTTACACACCAGCTATCACCTTAGCCTTCAGTTTTGCAATCGCTTGTAGCCTATATCTTTGTCTTGTTCCTCTCTGTATTCTCTGTTCAACCTTCTCCTACCACATCTTTCTATCATCCAATTATTCCACCCAGGAGCCTACCAAAAAAAAGCACTTTTCTAGTATACTAAGGATCACCCAGAATTCTCAGTCTTTGACCTCCTTTGTGGTGGACTCTACCATGAAGCTCACTGATAATGTCTTCCTAGACATTGTTTGTTCTTGCTTTGCTTGAAACCTGGTAATTCAAACTGTAGCCTTCTCCATCTGGTATTTCCAATCTCTACTCAGTTTCCTCATGTCCTTTGGAAATGAAAGGATCCTACAAGAGCTGTTATCATAGTGTGCTTTGTCAACCTTATCAGTCCACTCTTTCCCAGGCTAGGAGGTGGAGGAATGAATTGGAAAATGTGATAAGTATTTGTACAAAATTAGAATGTCAAAAGAAATCATGTTAAGACTGAAAAAGAGTCTAGAAGTTGAAACAATGATAATAGTTTTCTTTTCTTTTTCCCTTTTTCTGTTTTCTTTCATTTACAAAGTAAGCTATACTCTTAAAGATTATAGAAGGTTATCTTGTGTCATAATTAAATTGAAACAAAGAAGTCTCAACCACATGACTGTGTGTGTGCATGTGTGTGTGTGCGTGTGTGTGTGTGTGTGTGTGTGTGTGTGTGTATTATTCCCAATTAAATGCAAGTCACGTCACATTGCTAAATACAGTCCTTTTTTCTTCTCACCTCTCCTTTTAAGGTGCTCATAGAGCTTAAACTTGATCTTACTCCATTTCTGAAAATGAAATCTTTCAGACTAACCTTGGTTGCTTGTTTTTTCAGTTTGTTTTAATTCTTAGAATTAGTAAGGATGCCTTTACCTCTGAAAGTATACGCACAACCTGAGATGTTTTCTTTTCCTTCCTCCCTTCCTTTTCTACTTCCTTTCTTCCTTTCTCTTATTTCTTTTTGCTTTCTTTTCTCTTCTCTCCTCCTTGTCCTCTTCCTCTTCCTTGTCCTCCTTTTCCTCCTCTCCCTTCTTATACTTTTTCTTCTTCTTTTTGAGGAACAAAGTCATGTAGAAATAAGATCTGAAATCTGGTGGTGGGTGCAGAGTATACATCAGGATAAGAAGTAAGGGTTTAGGTTGCTTTGATGGAAAGGAAATTATTCATATCCACATGACTATGTAATAAACTCACTAAATTTAGCTTTCCTTTAGTGTAAAACTTAATTTTATATAGCAATAGGAAACTTTATTTTACCAAACAGTAATTTTCCTACTGCCCTTTCCTATCTTTCAGTCAATTATTACATCTTTCATTAAGTACATGTTATGTCATTTTTAGTACATAAAATCATCTTGTAAAATCTGAGCTGATTTCATAGAAGAAGCTGACTTGGCAAATGTGGCCCAGTAAAATAGGTAAGATCAAAAAGGTCTGGCTTCCATTTGAATTGTTAGACAAAACACCAATACACTAGGGAGAATGTAATCTTTGTTGTTTACAAAAAAGGATAAGCATATTTACAAAGAAATGTTGTGCACAGTTATTGTCATAGATGAAGTTCGTATAATTATGCCCATCTCCTATGTGTGACTATTTCCTAGGAAACATCAGGTATATGAAAATAGCATATGCAAATGCCAAAAAATCTTAGCTAAGTACTCTTATCAGAAGCCATGCAATAAAAGAATCCATCCACCTGTCTATTTAAAAGCTACTTAAAATTTGTATTGATTTGCATTAAATATCTCTTAACTACTTTTGACATTTATCCTAAGATTTATAATAGGTCAGATTAAGGAAATAACCACATTTGCATTCAGCAGTTTTGCTTCTCTGTAAAGTCACAGTGACAATTAGTGCTAACCCCAGCAAGATGCCATGGAACAAGGTGGTATACAGAAGTGAAGTGTTTGGATTTTAGAGATATTTATATAACTAAATGGTTTACAATGCATAATCATATAAAATTTCTACCTAAGGCCCTTAAAAATGTAAATCGAGTTTAAGAAGCAAAAGACTGCTTAGAACATTGCCAATTAATGAACAACTCATGCTTTCAAGAAATTTTACTCAGTTTACATAAAAAGAAAAAGTTTAATTTTCCTTTCAAATGACCTTCATGTAACTTGCCAAGCTTTCAAAAGAGTGAAACTGGAAACTAGTTAGACAAGGGGTTGGAGAGAGTTTTTTCATGTCCACCTGATGAAACTGAGTCTCTAAAACTGACACTTGTCAAGACTTTGCCAGACACACTCAAGTCATGAAAGACCTAAGGCTGAAGTGAAGATAATCTGACCCCCTAGAAAATTTTTATTTTCTTCATATTGCAACTATTCATAGAGCACCTTCAAAATGCATATTTGTAACATAGGGAGGGAATACTATTAAAATAACATTAGCAAAATGAAAGGAAAAGGAACAACCTTACAACCACATAAAGTGTGTGATTGAGATAATGATATTTCATTTCTCTATTGTGTTTCTCTATTGGGTGCATGGCATATGTCCTAAAGAACCTATGGGTAGTGGAGCAGCTTTTTCAGTGTCTAGGCAAATCTAAAATGACAAAGGACCCCATCTTTCAGTTTTGTAGTCAAATTTTGCCACTGTACCATCTTGTGTTAAAGAGAAAATACCAAAATAAATGTGGTGTTACAGTCAGTTTCCACAGTAACTATTTTCTTATTCTTAATCCAATTTATTCTTTACTCTGTGAAATAATCACATTATAGTTAACTAAGCTCAAAGTATTAGAGGACAAGCTTTCCTCTTTGTCATTGTTTATTTGAGAGAAAATCTGTCCATTAAATGATAAGTAAAGGATGCTATCAGAGTGAAATGGCTAGTTGTTTCCATTCGTGTGTATGAAGAGGTTTTATTTGTAAAGTAGATGCTGTCACAGGATTCTCAGCTTCTGCAAACATACTTGGATTTACAAAGAATTGCTTTGGATACATGGAATTATTGAACTCTTTTCCCTCTCTTTTTCTTTTTCTCCCTCCCTTCCTCCCTTTTCATCCCTTCTTTCCTCCCACCCCCTTATGCGTATATGGAGACCAGAGCATGTCTTGGTCTTTAGGTGCTGTGCATTTATACTGTTAAATATACTTGCTTTGATTTTTCAGACATGATCTCTTACTTGCCTATCTGGAGCTCATCAAGCAGGCCAGGCTGCTTGACCAGTGATCTCAAAGATCCACCTGTCTCTTCATTTCAAATTCTAGAGTTAGAAGTGTACATCACCATCACCAACCCTTTTCTTGCCTTAGTCTTGAGAGTGAACTGCGGTCTGGGTAAAATCAAGCACCTAACCAGCTGAGCCATTTCTGTCTCCTCTGAGATTCATTGTTTCATTGGAATGTTATAGTGCCAAAGGGTGTACCTAAAGCTCAGATTCTTCAAGTACTGGTGAAGACACCTCAGGTAAAGGAAGCTGGGAGACAGGAGGTAGAAATGGCGTCTGAATAAAAAGGCATTCACTTCTTCAGCATTACCAAATATAGTAAATAAAATAAAGGAGAATTAAATGTTGAGATTTCTTTTTTAAGTCAACAGACTTCTTCATCTTAGGGCTGTTTATCAATTTCAGTCTGTGGATGTACTTTGTAACTCCTTAAAATTTTCAAAGTGAATATTTCTCTCTATGAAAATGAATTTTCATCAATTAGTTAATCATCACAATGTAGCCAATAGTACTGTATAGGAGGAGTTTTTGCCATACCAGTTTATGAAATGTTACCTTGGAGAACTAGAAATTTCTCAGGAAAATGACTTAGAGAAGTACTGAGACAGACTATTAGCCCAAACATTATATATTAGTGGTGTTGGTTGAATATTTTAGATATTCAAAATTCAAAATTGGAGTGATATTGGTTGATGATGTGGATATATCAATGTTTAGTGTTTGGTGACCTAAGATAGCCATTGGTATTAGTTGATCAATTAGTCCAAGACCAGGTTTATCTTGGTGTTATTTGAATGGCCAGAACATAACCATGTGTGCTCTTTCTATTGTGACTAAACTAAAAAATTATGTTTATTTGAATAAATATATCTGTTTACTCATTTTGAAGGAGTCAGTTCATTAGATTAACTCAAGTATGAGGTGCAGTTACTGCACTTAAAATTTTGAGAAGATTGGTCTCTCTGATCTTCCTGCTAATGACTATAGACTGGTGGAATGAGTTGCTTGGGTATTGCTTGCATAGGCTTTAGAAGACTACACACCATGACACATTATAACACACAGCCATATGGCCTTTGTTCTGAGTGGCTGTGTGCCAGCAGGACTTATGAAGAGCCAGGGGTCTATGCCAGAAAGATTATTTTCATGACTGAACTCAGTCATATTAATGCTTAAAAGAAATTACAACAGTCTGCTGCGTTCACTGAAACACAATGACTAAAGGAAAGAAGTGAGTGAAAAACACATATTCCAGTAATCAATGAGTTTCCATTCTGGAACCAGTGAGGCTTAGATGTACATCTAACTATACAGTAATCTTGTAGGATCTCTTCATTTCATTTTTTTAATTCTTAGTTAATACTTCTTTAGTGTGTTACTCTCTTGATTTACTTCTCTTACATCTTATTTAAAGTACTCATAAACATCTTATACATTATATTTTGCCAATGTATTATGTAAATTAAGTTTGTTCCTAGCTTTATTAT
The DNA here is from genome assembly GCF_008632895.1 of Mastomys coucha. Classification (NCBI taxonomy): domain Eukaryota; kingdom Metazoa; phylum Chordata; class Mammalia; order Rodentia; family Muridae; genus Mastomys; species Mastomys coucha. Next base: position 10,622,612 of record NW_022196913.1, read on the forward strand.
TTCAAATGGTTGGTTTTTTCTGAGACATCCATTATTATCTACAGAGAGGCAGCCATGTAGGCTATGCCAACTGATTTTGGATTGTTGACATCAACCTTTCTCCTACTGAGATATGGGTTAACTGTGGATTCTTGAAATTAGGTTGGCTCTTAGTTACCAAGTGGCTGAGTAGTACTTAATCCTCTGCCTTGGTCTCAGCATCCTCATCTGTGTAGCACTGAGCCAAGTCTGCCAGCAGCTCCTGTGGCCCTGCTGTGAGGAAATCCAGACTATTTCAGGCGGAAAGATCTCATGGAGCCGCCCTGAGGCTGCAGGAAGACTTGGAGATGTTCACAGAGATCTCAGCTGCTCCAGCAACTTGCACGAGCCACCTTGTGACCGCAACACATACCTATTCAAGTTTTCTTGTGTGTATCTGAAACTAATCTCATGTAACGCGCAGGTCTGAGCTCTGTCCAGGTGACTAGAACTCCCAGCTTTTGCATACGAGGAAACACTGACTGACACACTCTGCAGATCTGCACTGGCAAACAAATTTCTTGAGAGATAAAGCAGGAAGCATAACTGCTGTAAGCTATTTCACAACCAAATCTAGCATGTATTTGCCATTTTAGATGACCTGGTCTTTCATAACAAATATTTTCTAAAAATGGGAACATAGTTTACAAATTTTTAATGCTCCTTAAAATGCATAACTAATATAACTGTCATTTTCACATTTATATCTAATAAAATCAACTCATGAGCCTTGATACAAGGTGAGAGGGTAGTCACTATCACATTATGCAAATTCATAAATGAATATTTATATGCTTAATATAACTAAAGAATTCTAAGCAGGAAACTTGTGGGGAAAAAGTAGTGGGCAAATAATACTTTAATTTAATGCAGAGCAAATAAAATTTTAACAATTGTTTTTTAGGATTTTATAAATTGCCTCAAGACATACTTACATTCCCTTATTATTTCCTCTACTTGATGTCTCCAGCTCTTGCAGAGTTGCCTGTAATTAAGGTTTATGTGCAGATTTATGTGCTCAATCCCTTATTCCTTGACATATCTCTCATATAAGTTTTCAATTAGGTGCATTTTTGTGTTATTAGTGCCTTAACATCATCTAAATAGCAATACAGAGATGGGTCTCCATGTCTTTTCAAGTATTCACATTTTATACTGATGTGTCTTTTGATATGGAAGAACTTTCTTCCTTATGTGGAGTAAGTTTTTTAAGAAAGTTTGATGGGCAAGGATTCTATTTTTAGACTACAATGTCAAAGGCTCCTTCCCACATAAGGAATAGGCTTTTATCTAAAATGACTTATTGAAAAGATTAAAGATTTTTCTTAAAGTCTATTTTTAACAGTCTTTGTCTGAAATGACCTTAAAGTATGACTTATGACAAAATTTAGTAGATGTTTCAAATAATGTATTGACTGACTTCAGCAATTAAAAAGATTTTTTTATTATTGTTAGCAGTATGTGTGCGTGTGCATTTGTTGTGGTGTGTGTGTGTGCACATGCACATTTGTATGTGTGTTATGTGAGTGGTATATGTGTGAACTGTGTGTTATGTGTGTGTGTGTTCGTGTGATGTGGGGGGGAGAAAGAGAGAGAGATAATCGTTTAACATAGTGAATATATGGATGTCCCTGGATGAGTCAGTTCTCACCTACCAAGTGGGGTCTCTGAGACTGAGCCCATATCACCAAGTTTGTGTTGGGTGTGCCTTGGCCCACTGAAGAAGACTTGTTTGTGGACTTATATATTTAAAAAGCATAGATACTTCCAAACTGGACTAATTTCTATTAGCAAGTAAATGGGGAATTGTATGGAAGTTTCCATAGGAATACAAATGTTTACTTTTTAAAAATATGTATCTATTGTTTATATAAATCAAGTACTGTGACAGCATTAGCTGACAATAGGAAAGAAATAGGCCTGAATAGGAAAGGTGGAAGAAATAAAGAAAACACTTGGGAAAATGGCAGAAAATTAATGCTGGAAAATGAGAGTGAGGCACAGTGAATTTAGACAAAGACAAAAAGCACCAGAGGCGAAATGAGACACCATAGCTACAGCAATGAGACACCATAGCTACAGCAATGAGACACCACAGCTACAGCAATGAGACACCATAGCTACAGCAATGAGACACCATCTCTACAGCAATGAGACACCATCACTACAGCAATGAGACACCATAGCTACAGCAATGAGACACCATCGCTACAGCAATGAGACACCACAGCTACAGCAATGAGACACCACAGCTACAGCAATGAGACACCACAGCTACAGCAATGAGACACCATCGCTACAGCAATGAGACACCATCGCTACAGCAATGAGACACCATCTCTACAGCAATGAGACACCATCGCTACAGCAATGAGACACCATCACTACAGCCATGAGACACCATCGCTACAGCAATGAGACACCATCGCTACAGCAAGCTTCGTCTTCCCACTTCTGAAGAGTGTGCCAAGTGCTGTATTATCACATTTCTTACAAGTTTACCTCTTAATAATTTTTGTCCTTATTTTAACAAAGAGGAAGATTCTTTTCTTAGACTAGAGAGGTCAGGAAAATATAGTTGTTCAATGTGGTGTTCTTATCCTCTTTCAACCTGAAAATCTATATTCAATCAATATAGTTTTCAAATAAAGAATTTATTAGTATTTGTCAACTGAAACTTTATATAAAGGTATATATACATATATACGCATATGTATATATATTAAGATATCCCTTTATCCTTATTGCTAAGATGATGAATTTTAATCATGATAAGTCAATGTCTGTAGAATTTTACAGTTAAGGGTACCTTCACAGATACGTGCTTACATAGACATAGAGTCTGAAGTAAATCCATTTACTTAGTTCACTTACCTCGTGTTTTTAAGAGATTGATTTTATTGCATGCATACATGTGTATTCCTCCTTGTCTATATCCAGCAGAAAGACTTGAATCTCCTGGAAGTGGAGCAACTCATGGTTGTGCACCACCTGATTTGGCTTCTGGATATTGAACCTAGGTCCTCTACATGAGTAGGAAGAGCTCTTAACCACTGAGCACTTTTTCATCACATCTAGAACAGTCCATCTCATAAATGGACAGCAATGAAGTCCTAATACCTACAATCACTGGTGGGTGCTGGCCATCATCCTCCCACTGATAAAGGAGTAACACTGAGAGGTATCAGGTCACTGGGGGATTCCTCAGGTATGTTCCCCTAGAGGTCAACAACCCCCCAATAAAAATGCAAAACCCAGCTTAGAAGAATTCACAGGCTCCAACCATTTTGAAATCTGTCACCTGGGCTTGCAAAAGCTTCCTTAGAGAGCTGCACAAGAGGAATGTATCTAAGCTATTTTCTCAATCCTGCACAGATGGTTCATAAAACACATAAATTTATACCACAAGTCTCAAAATACCTTTCTGTTTGACAAGTACCGCCTTATTTTATTGAGGCTATACACATACATGGGGTAGTTATCCATAAGCCTTTAATTCTGTGGAGCCAAATTCTGAAAGGGAGATGTGTATTAGATATATAGGCAGGTACTCTTTGATCTTTCTAAAGATTAATATTTCATTTTTGTCATATAGACATTGATATGTTTTAAATTATTATACTTGTTAGATATTGTCTTAATAGCTCCAGTGTTTAGGAATGGGGAAAAGGAGGTGTTTAATCCCAATATGAGCACTATTGAGCCTCTAAGGATCAGACCACCTCAAGGCCAAGCCCCTACCTTTCACCACAGAGACCATAAAGCTGAATAATGTAACATCCTGTAGTTTCAAAGCAGCATCTATCCAGCCATGGTAGCAGATGCATTCACATGTTTCCAAGATGCTTCTTGGCATCCAAATGACACAACAGGTGTGGCTGTTACACACTTGATAATTAAATCTGGTCAATTACTTTAAAGTCTGGAAGAATCTGTTCCATTTTCAATTATGAAGCCATTTTTTAAAATACATACATATATATATATATATATTTAACTACAGTACTGCAAGCTAGGAAATTGGAATAACCTAATAATTTTACAATCATAATAAAGCCAATGACATACTTATCTGAACATTTTATCTACATATATGACAATAATGTAAATACATATCAATTGAAAAATTCAGAGTCTCTGTACTTTGTGAACTTGTATCAGATCTATCAGTTCTGGTGAATGCAGAGCTGTGTCTTCATGAGCATATCTTCTAGATCTTATAATAATACATTAACTGTGGGAAATGATTTCCCTCTTAGGCAACCAGGCTTCATGTCACCCCACACACACTCTTGCCCTTGCTCTTGCTCTCTTGCTCTTTCATACTCTTCTTTCTTCTTCATTAACAAAATCAATGTGTATCTTCATTCCATCAGTAAATTTGTGCTACCGTATTTATTGCAGCTACTCTGCCTTGCATTAATTCCTTTGAGCCTTTTTCATTCCCTTTATGAATATTGACCACATTGTTTTTAGATCATGTGCTACATATCTAAATACTAAGTACATAGCCTTATATATGATATCTTCTATCTCATTTACTCTTCGGTTCTAGATGTTTTCAAGGTCAACTATTGATCTTCAGGTAAATTCTCCGTCTGACTTGGTTTTAATGGTGTTTTCTTAGCTTTAACTTCCTGGGGATTATTCTGCTTGCCTGCATATCCTGGCATTTTGTACTTTGTTACACTTTTTTAAAGCTGTGACATTTTTATAACAGATGTGTCTACTTACAACTACATATACGATTTAGTATCACTTACTGTCCCAACTAATTGATATTGAGATTGTAGAATGATGTATCTTCAGAACTCTGATGGGAAGTCCTGCTGACTTCCACCTGTCCTTCCTGCTGCTGAGAAGCCTAAGTGAATATATGTCTAGTTTTTCTTTGAGGCCAGTGCAAATTCCACTGCTTCTTTGTCTTCAAAAGCATTGAAGATATGTCCTTTGTTCCAGGTGAGCTAACATCTAAGACAATCCATCTATGGCTCATTCCTTTTTGACCAGTAAATCAGATTTTTTCTTACACTAAAGCACCTGGTCTCTCTTTGACTCTAGAAAATTCTATTTTATATCGTGAACTTTACTTTTGTTTCCTGGTTTCTTGGCTCCTTTAAGCTACCTTAATATTACCCCATTTACTGACATAGTCCCTTGTCACAATCTCTGACTTTTTCAACATTTTCCCAAAATAGGAGAAATTTCCTTAGCATTTTCTTCAATTCCTTTAATGTCGTTTTCAGAGATATATTTCACAAAACTTTCAAACTTTAAACAAAGACTGTCTCCAAACTGACATAGAAGAAAAGTTGGTTTTACCTCTTTTCTTTAGCCAATATAAAAACTGGAGGGATGGAAATCAAGATCTCCTATTAGATCACCAGAGAACTGACTTTATAGAGCTAATTGGGAATAAGACATTAGGAGAGAGGACAAATTGAGTCACAGCATATTGGAGCAAAAACCTAAGAATGGAAATTTTGGCAGAATCAGAAACAGGTAAGAAGACCGGACCCACAATGGATGAGCAGCTGGATGTGTAGTGCGAACAAGTACTAGAAATGAAATATTCCAAAGGACCAGTTTTCTTGAGACCTTGCACTTTTTTTTAAAAAAAAGATTTATTTATTTATTATTATATGTAAGTACACTGTAGCTGTGAAGCACACCAGAAGAGGACATCAGATCTCATTACAGATGGTTGTGAGCCACCATATGCTTGCTGGAATTTGAACTCAGGACCTTCGGAAGATCAGTCAGTGCTCTTAACCACTGAGGCATCTCTCCACCCTGAGACCTTGCACTTTTATGTAGCTTCCTTCAAGTAGGCTTACAAGGTTTTCACAGTGAGGATCATAGAAAATCACCTACTCTTGTCTTGTATTAGGAAGGAGGAAATAAAGATAGCCACTCTAAATTAAGTTCAAGAATTTATTCCTTTTTCCAATGCTTTCATCAGAAGAAAGTATTTCAGCTGAGCCCAATACACTGGTATGTTAGCAGAGAGTAACATACACAACAAAAAAGAAACATCAGCTTCAGCTCCTTCCAGTCTTTCTGTCTGGTATCATCAGGGATGGACTTAGACATAGTCTTCAAAGCCAGAGTCTAGGCACAGCACACAAACTCCTAAGTACTGAGATCTGATCATAGAGTTAACATACTCCCTCCTACCAAACATAGCCATTAAAACAATATGTTTTGGGGGTGAACAAAAGATACAGAAATAGAAAACTAAGCAAAATGTATATCAGGTGGACAGCAGATCAGAGGACCAGGAAGCGTGAGACCAATACACATAAATCTTACGGCAAATTTATTGTCCAATATAGCAAATTCAAATTATCGAAAATTTCTAGGGAAGCAAAAACCTTGTCTATAAAGTTAAAAAGCCAAGAATTTCATTGGTGTTCTCTCTAGATAACATAACAAAGATGAAGATGTGTTTCAACAATAACAGCAGCCTAGAATCCTGAACTCAATGAAATCCTTCCTCAAATGACAAGATTGTCACAGAAAAACACAGTGAGAATATTTACTGCCAGAAAGACTTACATTCTTAAAGAAAAGGAAGGTATACAGACTGAAACTTATATCCACATAAGAAAAACTTGATGTACAAGGTACCTATCAAGATAGAATAAAGCCTTTCTGTTTACCATTAGGTAATATTCAATTATTACAAGTGATTAACTGTCAACTTCATTGTTTAATATATATTAGGGTTATTCGGGATGTCTCTTTCTCTTTGAACTAAATGACCATTTTTTTATAAATGTCATCAAATTCACAGAATTTTTCATAGGATCTTTTTATTTTCCTTTGAAGGAAGATGAATCTATGGTGGTGTTTTCTGATACAGGAAGTGTGAATCACTTTTTTCCTTTGTTAACCTCATTACAATTTTATCATATCACTTAATATTGTCAGGGTGCCATTTTGAGTTTGTTGGTTTTCTCTGTTAACATCATATTACCCACTTCATTAACTTTTGTTTGTTTGTTTGTTGTTGTTGTTTGGTTTGGTTTAGTGTTGGGTTGGTTTGGTGTGGTTTTGGTTTTTTTGCTTACTCCAGATTTTTTAATGTTTTTTTTTTTTGAGGTAAAAGTTAAATGGTTGATTTTAGCCCTCCATTTCTAACACATTTTCACACTACAACAGCCCCTCTGAGCACTACTTTCACAATATCCCAAAATGTTTGATGAGAAGTACTTATACTTCTGAGATGTCTTTAACCTGCAAATTAAAAAGGATGAAAGTCTTGGAATACCTGTGTGCTTGTTAGTGCCTCATTACTATGACAAAATACTTGAGGAAAGCAACTTAAACAGGAAAGGGGGTGGAACCTAGAACCTGAAGCAGATTCTGTTTGCTTCCACAGTTAGGAAGCAGTGTGAGCTGAACACCACCCAGCCTGCCTTCCCCCTTAAGTCCAGTTCCCCAGCCCATGCAATGGCACTGCCTACATTTATGTCGGGTCCTCCTACCACAAGCAAATCTAGAAAATACTTCAAAGACATGCATAGGTGTTCATCTCCCAGGTGATTCTTGATCTTGTCAAGTTGACAATTAGTACTAGCCACTACAACATGCATGATTTGAATCTGCACTGAAGGTTTCCAAATACTCTTCTAAAAATGCTCATTAAATTATAAAAATCAGGAACCAAAATTAAAGCTTTAAATACATATAATATTGCTTTTAAATTTACAAAGAGTCTAAGGATCCTTTAGTACTTTTTTTAAATATATATATATTTTTTATTAGATATTTTCTTTATTTACATGTAATATGATTTCTCCTTTCCCAATTTCCCTTCCAAAAAACAAACAAACAAACAAACAAACAAAATCAATAAGAACAAAACCCTGTTGCCCCCCCTCCCCATGCTTGCCACCCCATCCTCTCCCACTTATTGGCCCGGGCATTCCCCTACACTGGGGCACAGAATCTTCATTAAGGTGTGCTTCAATTTCCTCTCATTTCACAGCACTGTCTTCATTCTCTGTGGCTGGTAATAGAACTCAGCTTCCTCTGCTTCCTTGTAGTTTAACACTATTTCTTCATCTTTGTAGTAATTAGGGTGGGGAAATTTCTAGTGTTCTAATAGTTGATGGGTGTCCTTTGAATTTTCTGTTCATATTTATGAAGAAGGGACCATATCCACTCAAATTTTTGCTCAAAAAAGTTTACTCAAATTTTTTTTTCTATAGCTCTAGGTGGTCTTCCTTCCTTAGCCCTCTATGAACTGACTACAAGTTCAACTTCTCTAGATAAGCTCTCATGTTTGGAAATGTCAGCCTGTTACACAAATGTGTGAAGGTAGCAAAAAATAAACTATGCAGTGTCTACCCATGAAGAAATGAGGAAGGGTTGGCTCTGGGCAGCAACAAAAACTAGTAGCAGTAAACGCTCTTCTTGTGTTCGATTACCACTGCATTTAACCTTGAGAAAAGGGCTCACACAAAAAAGAAATGTTCTGTGTTGTATGTGTGTGGGTTTTTTTCTGTCTTTTGTGTGTTTGTATACACTTTCATAATAACTCTCACAATTTTACATATTATCTGATGTTATCTCTGTCTTACTTCACTGTCCCTTTGTCTTGAATTTGTATAAAAGAATTCGGTTTACTTTAGAATACTTCAGAAAAGTGTGGACTTAATTCTCATACTATTTCCTAAGAGAATAACTGTGGATAGCACTATTTTATTTATGCTATTCTAAATATTGTCCACAATTCAAATATTTATCATATTTCTGGTTTTTCTTGGACCTATTTTCACTATACTGCTAGGTTTTATGAATATTTCTTTTGTAATTCTTTCTAACAAGTGTTTTAGGAATCAAAGGCAACAATGATCTGTCTTTTGTTACTCTTTAACTTGAAACACAAAACCTTTCAGTAGTATTCACCATCAAACATGCTAAACATCTGTATTTTCTGTTAGTGATAGCATAATATTCTACTGAGCCAGAATTCCATCATGCACTTTCTAATTGTGTATATTTATTATCTTCTCATGTTTTACTCTTAATAGAATATTAGACAATGAATTTTCTTTTTTCAGTCAGCTTTTGCCTTCTTTTATTTACTTTGGACCAGTTCCCAGAAAAAGGATTACTGCGTCAAATGAGATATTTGTTTATGTGGTCTAAATGGCTTTCCCAGGGAGTTATGCCAATGTACAAGGACACCAAGAGTAGATGCAATAATAGTTTGAGTGCACTTTTTCACAACTGGGCTTTAAGACTATTTTAAATATTGCTTCTCTGTGACTTTTGAACTTTTTCTTAATTAGTTTGTTAAGTCTCTAATTATGACTTTTGCCTGACTAATTAGTAAAACAAGTGTTTTAAAAGTAATCCCTTTGATTTCTTTTTTTAATTAAAGCATAGCCTTTATTTGGACTTTTTCAATTTTAATGTATTAATTTTTAGGTAACTAATTAAGAAAATGTAGCTACCACATTTTCATTCATAATTTCACCATTCTCTACTTCTCAACTAAATCCATAATCCATTTTCATTACTAAGAAATTAATTTTTACTGAGCAACCAGCTTCTCTCTTGCCTATGTAATTAGAAAACACTAAATGGGAAAGAATACTCCATTTTGTTTTAAAATGAGAACAGTTCTTCCTTTTGTGTTTACTAGGAATTGTTTACAACTACCATGGAACTACTTGGAGGTAAAGTTTCTTCTGGGACTGTGTGCCATGTAGACATCAGTGTCTATGACTAACAGCTTTCAAGACCGTACCAGTATTAAAAGAGTTAAGTCTCATACGAAATAACATTATATTTGCATAAAGATTTTGTGCTTCATTTTTCCTAAAGATAATAATCCTTAGCAGAAAACATCTACATGATTTCAGCCTAGAGTAGAAGAAAGTACTTGATGATACTTCAGCATATATCCTGTTCAAGACATAGGTTTTTTTTATTGATTTAAGTTTTATTGCATTATGATGAGAAAATATACATGATTTCAATTTATCTGAATTTGTTAACATTTAAAAACATATTTTAAGTAAACAGAATTAAATCACATTCTTCTTTCCCTTTTGTACCCCAGCTCCTCCGAGAGATCCCCAATTCAATAACTGCAATATCTTTTTCTGTCATTTTCTTTAAAATTTATAAAATATAACAATAAAAATAAGTATTATAAAAATTGTTTGACATAAAACAACAATCAATTTAACAGTCTTATGTAGATGCTTGTCTATAGCAATACTGAAAATACATACGTTCTTCTCAATATAAATTTTAAATAACTCCAAACATATTAACTGTATATTTTAAAAAAATATACCATTTTTAAATGAACATAGCTATATAAAGTCTTTTTGTTTGTTTGTTTGTTTTGTATTTAGTAGAGCTTAAAATCTTGGCTCTTACTGTGCTATAAGCCCAAAAGAAGAACAATTTTTAGACATTGGAGTTCATTGCAATAAGGCTGTACTTCAATGACACTCACATCAACAAATGATTTTACCTACATCATAGTGAAGCTGAGAGTTGACAGTTCTGCTGCACCAAGGAATGAATTATAGGCACGAATTTTAGATACAGACTTCCTGCTATGGTCAAAGCTATTTGACTTGAGTGAGTGTCTTTATTCTCAGCCCACAGAGAACAGGTTACATTTGTTAAAGAAATGGTGTGTGTATTAATATGGTCTATCCATAAAGTCATTCAGCAACTGTTTCAATGAACAATGGTTCTGCTTGGAGATTGGCACAGACATTAGGTAAGGGTAAGAATCTGGTTCATTAGCTGTAATGATTTGGAAAAGCATTCATCTCAGAGAAAGAGTAACATATAAAGTTCTCTTCTTCAAATTTGATACAATAGTTACAAACGTCAAGCAAAGCATTCAGTCTTACTCTTTGTTGTTCTCTTACAAGTCACCTCCCAATTTAATTGTCTATGTTTCTTTTGGCTGTATAAATACTTTTGAAATATGTAAGCTGTTCTGAAAACCATAGTATAATGTAAAAACATGAAATAAACAATACTACTAATAGAGAGGTTGAGAAAGGAGAAGCATGATTTCAAGACCATTATGTGGTACACAGCAAGAAAATGTCATGTACAAAGAAGTACAAAGTGTATATGGATTATACAATATTGGACCTATTTTACAATTACCAAATAAGGAGACCACTGGATGACAGTCAAAACTTTCTAATTTCTCATATTTTTGGATTTCAATTAGAATATGTGGGTAATATTAATTTTCATATTAAGATATTAAGAAAAAGTAATTGTTACTTCCTGTTGTTTTTGTTGTAAGAGGTGGAATTAGGTTTGTGTGGGTTTGTTGAAAGATTACTTTCTTGCTTCTTCTAGGGTGTAGTTTTGCTCATTATTTTGTTGTTTTCCATCTATTATCCTTTGTAGGGCTGGATTTGTGGAAAGATATTGTGTAAATTTTGTTTTGTCATGGAATATCTTGTTTTCTCCATTTATGGTAATTGAGAGTTTTGTTGAGTATACTATCCTGAGCTGGCATCTGTGTTCTTGTATGGTCTGTATGACATCTGCCCAGGATCTTCTAGCCTTCATAGTCTCTGGTGAGAAGTCTGGTGTAATTCTGATAGGCCTGCTTTTATATGTTACTTGACCTTTTTCCTTTACTGCTTTTAAAATTCTTTCTTTCTTTAGTGTATTTGGTGTTTTGACTACTATGTGACAGGAAGAATTTTTCTGGTCCAGTGTATTTGGAGTTCTGTAGGCTTTTTGTATGTTCATGGGCATCCCTTTCTTTAGGTTAGGGAAGTTTTCTTCTATAATTTTCTTGAAGATATTTACTGGTCCATTACATTGGGAGTCTTCACTCTCTTATATACCTATTACCCTTAGGTTTGGTCTTCTCATTGCATCCTGGATTTTCTGGATATTTTGGGTTAGGAGCTTGTTGGGTTTTGCATTTTCTTTGACTGTTGTGCCAATGTTTTCTATGGTATCTTCTGCCCCTGAAATTATTTCTTCTATCTCTAATATTCTTGGTGATGCTTGCATCTATGACTCCTGATTGCTTTCCTAAGTTTTCTATCTCCAAGGTTGTCTCTCTTTCTGATTTCTTTATCATTTCTATTTCTATTTTTAGATTCTGGATGGTTTTGTTCATTTCCTTCACCTGTTTGATTGTGTTTTCCTATAGTTCTTTAAGGGATTTTTGTGTTTCCCCTTTAAGGACTTCTAGCTGTTTACCTGTGTTCTTCTGTATTTCTTTGAGGGAGTTGTTTATTTCTTTCTTAAATCCTGTATCATCAGCATGAAAAGTCATTTTAGATCTGAATCTTGCTTTTCTGGTGTGATGGTGTTTCCAGGACTTGCTATGGTGAGTTCTGATGATGCCAAGTAACCTTGGTTTGTGTTGCTTATTTTCTTATGCTCACCCCTGCTATCTTGTTATATCTAGTGCCACCTGTCCTAGCTAAATCTGACTGGAGATTGTCCTTCCTTTGGTCCTGGTTGTGTCATAACTCCTCAGAGTCAAGCTGTCTCTGTGATCCTGTGATTCTGGGATCCTGTGACCTTGTGTATGTTAGAGCACCTGGGAGTGGAGCTTCCTCTGGATGTTGTGGGACTGGCTGCAGAGTTTGTGCCCAAGGTCTGCTCAGGGCACTGGCCCAGCTAGATTTTTTTTTTTTGGTACCTACTTTTCCTGTAAGAATAGCAATCGGATCATCACCAAGAAGATCAATAACCTACAAGGCAGAATAATATGTGCTCAGTGGAGTGACTAAAAACTCTGTCTTTGCAATAACATGAGAATAGAATGTGTATGTGATAACAAAGCTAGTACCAAATGAATACAATTATGCCACATTCAGTTGTACTTACACTGTAACCTAGGGATGATAGCAATGAAGACGTTTTGTATGTTAGAAAACAGCTGAATAGCAGGATTCTGACAAACTCCTTGATGTGAAGTGTCTGCAAGAGTCCAAGGCTAGAAACCATGTCTCTAACAGCAGTGTTAGAAAGTGGGATATGCTAGGAGATATACAAGTCACAGGGGCTTCTCTTTCATTTGAATCTAGTGTTTGAGACCCACAAATAATTGACTAAACAATTTTCTTCCAAGAAATATATGAATGTTATATGTGTTTTCCAAGAAAACCTTATAAATCATATATATATATATATGATGTCTAATTTTTGTTTGTATGTTGTATATGTGTTTGATCAAGTGGGTGGGAGCATAAATGAGGATGTATATGCATATTTATTCACAAACATGTGGCCATAATTTTACTTTATTTACTGAGGCAAGTATCCTTCTGAACTCAGACTTGCTAATGTTATTCTAACTCGCCAGTTTGTCCAGGGGATTCTTTATCTTAGCCTCCTGAGTTAGACCACTATATCTTCCCAGCATCTTATATGGATGCTGAGCCTTTGAACTATAGCCCTCACATTTGTACAAGTGTGTTATCCATTGAGCCTTGTCCCCAGGTCTATTACCTGATTTTAGATGAAGAATATAAGGTTCAGGGAGTTTAAGTAGTTTATCCTATGTTATATAGTTTATCAATTAACATTATCTAGATTGTAAGAGCCAAGGTTCTATACCATAACAGTTTCCTAATGAATTTAATAGGGTTTATCTTTAGTGAGTCAAGTTAGAGACTGATAACAATTCAATAACTGATGAAAATGAAATCCATTCTAATATAGATATATATTTTTCACATTTTAATTCACAAGACTGATGTTATGTCAGAAGTGATTATTACATAATAGCACAATTTTTTACCAATGCCAACTAAGCTTGCCTGATTTAATACTTTAAATGAACATAGCCTGAAAAGGTATTTTCCTTTCTTTTAGCAAACAGAGATGGTGCATTTAAGAATTACACAAACATCCTTGTTATTTTTTGTGCTTTATCTTCTTCTGCTTCCAGGCAGAGCCAATATAACTTTGCTGGAATACTAAAGGGAAAATAGACATATACCCTAGTATCAGAATTCCTACTTGGATAGCCATAACTGTTCATACAGAGTTATTTTCCACCCCCAAGGCTGTAGTAAAAGTTGGTAATATAGTTGTGGGTCAGCCAGACTCTATTTAGGAGAAAGCTGAGTGAAATTGTCATTATATAGAATCTTAATCCAGCAGCATGGCTCATCTGGCAAGGGCTCACATCCAAAGGTATGATCCAGCCAGAATTCAGAGGCACCTTGTACTACAGTATGCTGTAGCTAGAATGCAGACACATACTTAGTACACACTTTTAATCCTGAAGAATGGAGGTAAGATTAGTTTGTAGAAGGAATCAGCCACATTTGAAAGTGACATTTAATTAAAAGACAGACAAAGTGATGAGTCAGAGAAAGATTTGGCAGAATGAGTCAAACATAGGATATGCCCAAATTCATGCAAGAGCAGCAGAGTAAGAATGATGCAGTTCAGTTGAATATAGCTCATTTGAGTGCAGTTGAGCTCACTTCTGTTTGAAGTAGTTTAGTTCAGAGGAGTTTAGTTCATGGAGTTCAGAGTGATCCAGCCAGTCAAAGTTCAGAAAAAGTGAACTTATTCAGCAGTAAGCCTCTGAGATGACAATTATATCTGGTGATTAAAGTTTTCTTTTACACATGGGCAGTATGCTGTCACTCCATCTAATCATGTTCATGATTATAAACTGTAAGATCCTAACAACTTGTTTTCATCAGGTGAGGGAAGGAACATGTTTTGAAATATCATGCCTTAATGTCTTTGGAAGGACCTCAAAGTAATTACTCTTACTCTTGCTTATTTTCTCATCAAAAATGTTGAATCACCCAATACCTGAAAAATGCTCACATTAAAACCTAGTAAAAATGTAACATTTTTTAAAAGGTGCTGTTCTTTCAAGAAGGAACTGAAAATAAAAATAAAAATATATACCATATTGAATCAAGAGTTTGAGACAGAGCATGAATCTTTTTTAATACTACATTCTACATCACCCTTGTCAGTCTGTTGACATTAAACTTCCCTTGTAAGGGACTTGTCCCATTCCTTATCTTTTTGTATCTTTACTTTGGCTAACATTACTTCCAGTGAGGTCTAAGTGTCCTTCATAGGGATGGTGTTTGAATGATTATGCTGTACATTTTTAACCTCTTTGATCTTCATTTTGAGATATGAAACATTACTGTTATAGCTGTTTCTGAAAGAAGATTATATAATAAGTGCATACTATACAATACATTATTTATTCTACAATGTACTAGTGGTTGAATGATGTGCAATAATACACTGATTATTCCTAAGATGGATAGCCCGAGATGTTTATATGAACTTATTGTACCTGTTTGGGGACATTTAAGAAAATAGATGATTTGATGAAAAATATCTCAGATTTTGCATATTTTAAAAGTTTATTTTTTATAATTTTGATGTGTCTGGATTATCTTGATGAGTAAAAAA
Organism: Mastomys coucha; assembly: GCF_008632895.1. Lineage (NCBI taxonomy): Eukaryota > Metazoa > Chordata > Mammalia > Rodentia > Muridae > Mastomys > Mastomys coucha. The sequence continues at coordinate 10,638,062 of NW_022196913.1, forward strand.
AGAGAGAATTTGTTTTTCAATGCACATCAAAATATCTACATAAATTTAGAACAGTCCATGCTCCATGTTTATACACCATCTAGTTGGGTAGATAAATAATAGAGATAGATATCTAGATGATACAAGACAGACAGACAGATAGATAGATAGATAGATGATAGATAATGTTTTAGCTTGTTGGGCAAAGGTATCAAAGTCTATTATAATTCCTATCCCAAACAAAATGCCGATCAAAATAGATGCAGACTGTTGGACCTGTGTCTCTCCCCTGTGGCTTGGAGCTCTCTGCTGCTGATTCCTGGAGTTCTCTGCTTGTGAGACCTGGGGCTGTATATGTTAGTAAAAAAGGAGGCAATGCATAAGTGAGATATTTTATTATAGGAAAGAGAAAATAGGCAAGTCATGTAGAGAGAAAGAAAGAAGAGGAGAAGAGAGGGAGAGAGAGAAATAAAAGAAAGGAAGCAAGAGGTGACAAGACAAGAGAGAAAACAAAGAGCAAGAGAGAGGGGAGGGGCAAACTGCCCCTTATATTGTGTGAGGCATGGCTATCTGTGGGGTCAGGCCATGCCTGGTTGTGGTCAGATGACTGGGGGTATGGTCCAGCTAGAATGCTGGGAGCTTGGGGCATTGTCTACCTGCGAGAGCACACATCTTCTGCGGGGGCAGCTGTGAGAGATTATGACTGAAACAAGGGCCAAAGACTACCATCCCTTGTGAGCAGAAATTACCCACTGGGTGCTCTGGGGTTCTAGGCCTATTACTTTACTGGGCCTAGGTTGCCTGAACAGACCACAGCCCTACAGCAGACATAAGGAAACAAAGTGTGTTAAGTAAATTTTTGGTGAAGAAATGTGGACAAATATCTACTAACACCAAGCTTAATGCCAAAAGTAGAACAAATGGATCACTCCATCCACTTCTACCTTGATGAGTCATTTACAGAAATATGGGTGTGAAGTTACTAGAGTATGAGTGACCATCTATATCACCCAAAAGTTTTACCCCAGTATGTAAGATAACTTCTCTAAGCTGCACAGATGGAGTGCAGCTTTCAGAAGCTTTTCAACCTTCTAAATCCTCTAGCACCTCCTTAGGCTACGTGGCTACATGTAGCCAGAAAAGTATTACATACAGAGGGGAAGTGGTGGCAGTGAGCAAAAGTTAGTGGATGCCTGTTTTATAGGGTGATATTTTCATGACCCTCCCTAACTCTTTCTTCTATGAGGGACCATCCAAGTCCCTATGATCTTGAGGGATTTGCAGCTTATAAAAATTGTCTAATTAGGATGGTAAAGCTGTTAAACTCTTACAACAGAATTCCCCAAAGAGTATTGTAGCCTATGGAGAAAATAGAACAGAGCAGTCCTTATATTGCACTCTGGTCTATTCACTATCATTTCATCTTCCTGTTTCTATTCTTAATCTTTATTTGCTATTTGGGGTAAATATTCTGAAGAATTTTAACTTGCATCTTGTTCTTCAAACTAAGATGTGAGCAATTGCATAAAACAGGAAATGTCAGATAATTGATTCCAAAGGGAATTCAGAGGTTAGAATTGTAATTTCCTCTAAAGGAAATGCTCCTGTTTTGAATCTTTAGTAGCTGTGTCTAGATTATTAACAACCCTGCTTATATTTGATGGACAAGTAATAATGTGGCCATCTATCTACAAGACGGCAGAGCTGAATATATTTCTAAGTTTATAAATGATTTTTAAAAGCCCTGCAGACAAATTTCATTAAAGAAAAGAAGAAAAATCTGGTAAATGGAGTCTTTGGATTGTAGTGATGAACAAATCTTCACTTTCTACAATTGCTAATAAGGATCTTTAAGGTAAAATAAATAAACATTTCTCAGTGTTAAAAGCAGAATGTTTTGAAAATGAATACAAGCAAATATTTCCTAAACTGGCCAGAAACATAACACAGTGTCTTCTATGGCAGTGTCAACCTTAGACAACTGTACAAGAGCTTCAACACTAAAAAAGAAAAGTGGGGCTAGGGACCTAAGTGGTAAAGTGCTTGCCTTGTAAATGTATGGACCTGAGTTCTGGCCATCCAAAAGGACACTTTCTAAGAAAGCATTGATTGATATATATTTTGATACACAGAGAGATATTTCAAATAAAGCATAGAAACAGTTCCAAGAAAATAATGTATTTATTCACTCATTCATCATGTGCCATATCATGTGCTCAGTGTCTGAGACTTTGGGAAATTGGGACAGAATTTTAAAAAAAATGGAGTATCTTTTTATCCATGAATGAAGTTTAATGAAATCCACAACACAGAAACATCATTTCAGTAATTTGTTTAACTGATTAAAGCCCCCACAGATCGACAAAAATGCCCCCCATATAGAGTACATTTTATAAATCATCATTTAATCAATATATATGACTACCTACCATGGACCAAATTTGATGTCATCTCAAGTGTTGATGTCTAACCACTAAAAGACATGGATGCTCACTGACTATCTAATGGAGAGACTAAACAGTACACAGAAGTAAAAGAAAAATCAAGGGACAATAGAAGAAAACTAAGAAGTAAAAGATTGATCCTATGAAGTGATCAGTGAAAGAGGAAAGAATTTGGGTAGTGGGCAAAACTATGTAAAATGTTACTATAAGTCCTCCAGAAGCTGGGTAGCTTATACAAAATCTGAATTTTATGGTCCATGGCAGATGTAAAAATGATGTGATCTGATATTTCAACCAATAGCTACCTTTGAAGGCCAACTACATCTTAAAATAGCCTAAATGCAAGATCTTGGAACTAGAGGAACAGAGACAGTGGTTAGTCAGCTGATGTTTTCTTCTAAGAATCATATGGAAGGCATAATTCACTAAGTCAAGGAAACGATTCAGAAGTAAATCTCAGGACTACTCCTCCGAGGGTAAGTGGATAATTTGAGACCTAACCTAGGACAATATGTCCCAACAATTCTGGTTTTCCAGTTGTGTGACTGTGTGTCAGGCCTGTGGAGAAATAAATCTACAAAATACAAAATTAAAATATGAAATTTTGTAGATTTTGTAGGAATCTACAAAAGTGAAATATATCCAATATCAAAAAGGAGGAGTAAGAAGAAACCAGAAAAGGACTCAAAACAAGCTGGGGCAATGTATACTATGTTACGACAGAAAGTTATGTATAAGTGTAGGAAATAAAGAATTCTGAGGTACAGAGTTCAGGACGTATTGTAATGGCTAGGAGATGGTATATAGGACTAGGAATTTATTTAAAATGTCATGCAGTAGAGGCAAATGCTATATCTAAAATAAGTTCCTAAACTTTACTTTTTGTCTTTGAGGTTTTTTTCATTGTTTTTTCATTGTGTTTATTTGTTTGTTTGTTTGTTTACCTACAAAAGATATAAGCAATTGAGCAGAAAGTCAGCAGCAAGCTAAACTCAAAACAAGGGAAAGGAATAAGATATAGAATGATCAATAATATGTCTAGACATGTGAAAGTCTCAGTGTATGATCATTAGTTTGACAAGTATCCTACTGTTCAAGGTTGAACCTGGGAATAGCAAATCATCAAAAGATGCCACTAAGATGACCTGTAACGTTAAACTTTGCCCCAGGCAGTGGTGAAAGCTTGTCATCTCAGCACTTCTAAAGCTGAGGCAGGCAGAACTCAAGTTCCAGGCTACCTAGGGATAAACAAAATATTCAGAATCAGATTACATCATATCAGAAGACCTTGTTTCTCTCTATATATCAGCCAGATAATGCCTGTTAACATTTTACCTCTTTGATTATTTCATTGCTATCAATGCCTTGGAATGATCTGTTAAAATTAGTTCAACCATAAGTCAGATACTATTTATTTAAAATCCATTTTCAAAATTCCCTTAAAAGTAATTACAGGAAATTATCTGCCTCTGTATCTCACTGTCTGACACATCTTATACATCATCCAATGTGTCACTTCTGATAAAGCCCTTGTAATCATATTACATGATAGGAAATTCCTGTCATAAATTGACATGATAACTTAATTTGGAAAATTCAGACAAATACAATTTATTTTAAACTTTAGTTCAAACACAGATGAAACTCTGCAGAGCAAGGAGAGATTGATATGCCTTTGAAGAATACATTTTCTTTTTTCAAACTTGAAAAGTCTGCTAGTTCTAGACTTTAGTTATAAGCTCATAAAAATTTATTATATGAAATATTTATAACAAACCTTAAAAAGAGAGAATGATATAATATAGTGAGTTCAATTTTTACTTAATTTACTAATTAAACTCTCTTTTAAGTACAGGTGTAAACAAGAGTTTCTCTTCTGGCCCAGGAGCTGAAGTTGGACAAAGATGTCTATACTGAGAAAAAACAGTAGCATAAGAGGGAGGGGGCTCAGAATGGTCTGCATTGATGCATATCTACTGAACTGTGAATTTCATAAGTAGTAAAACACCACAAATCCAGAAACTATAGTTCTTGCATGCAGAGAAAATGCTTTGTTGAACTTCACAACAGCAGACTGGGATACAGACTATGTTACTGTAGAAAGTTGAAAGCTTCAGAGCACACAGTAAGTCTGTATTCATTATACAGTTATTCAGACTTGGACAAACCATGGTCAATACATGCTTGGCTGTTTTCCTAAGACTGATATAGCACTCCAATCTCTACTATCTGGGGACCATGGGGTGGCTAGAACATACTTGAGTCTTACCACTTGTCATTTACTTTCAGAGTTCGAGCAATGAGTAGAGCTACAATATGAGTTCTAATAGAATACATTGTTTTGGCTATATACAGACCAGAATTTAGTTTGTCCAAAATTATAATTATATTTGTTTATTCTTAGTTGAATTACATAAAGATAAAAGCAAATTAACTCTTCCTTGGAAACATTAAGAGAGGCATTGGTCCATTAGTGGTAGCATCTCCTGAGGTAGGAATCTGTTGCAACCAGCTCTCCAGGATGAATAATTACGTGATCTACTGGAGACATTTGAGAATCAGGACTACATAAAGCTGTAAAACTATAGCCTGTGCATGGTAAATTTTTGTCTCAACATTTTATCATGTAGAATCATTTCACAGCTTAGTGATGATGTTCATTTAAATTCCAATTGCATCCAGTGCTACCAGTACAAGCCATTCATGTGACAGCCAAATGAACATGGCTTCTGTGCCCAGATGAAAGAAATGTACTACAATGACAGCTCTGCCATGATTTCTCTCTTCCAACGACAGCTGTAGAAAGCACATTTTTACTGACATTGATTATAAACCATGCTTTGATTTCAGAGCCATTAAAATGTGAAGAAGCCATGCATCTCCAGATGATAGAAACAGTGATGAGACAGTTCAGTAAAGGTGGTTGGGTAAGAAATAATTACAGAAAGCCCAAATGGATTTTTTTTTTAAGTTAGAAATAGAAAAAATAGCATAGTTTCTTTTTGTGAAAGTTATAAACTATGCTAGAAATGATTCTACTATTATAATATCTATGCTGTTGCAATAATAGTTTGGTGTACATACATAAAACCCTTGCAATAAATATACTGAGAAACTTCCTAAAATGATAACAAGAAAAACAATAAGCACTGAGTTCAGCATTTTGTTGGGAACCACACTAAAGGTGCCACATGAGTCATCTCCCTTAATACACAGCACTTTCCAGGCAGAACATGTATTACTTATGAGGGGAGAAAATGAGATTTAAACAGTAAGTTCAGAAACCACAATATGTTAAAAGGCAAGACTGTAAATTTATTGTAAGAATACTCAAATCTTTTACTCTAGGGTTCCATGATTCAAACAAAGTTTCTGAAATTACAATGCTTGAGGAAGAAAATATTTTATCTCTTAGAAAGTGACCTGAAGTTGCCTTCAGATGGTAACAAAGGAAATGATTACTCAATTTATTTAGTTTTGTTTTTTATTAAATTCTTAGCTGTTATGAGAAAAAGAGAATCAAAGAAGATGAAATTATGTTAAAATATTTTTGAGATACTGCTTTGAAACTTAACAAAACTCTCAGAATCAGGCAGGCAAATAAATGTTACTTTCTGTCCTTAAAGTAAGGACAGTTGTATTTCTAGCTTTTACAAAGTGATTCGAGCCTGTTCATCTTTCTTTAATCTTGCCTAAATGTCACCAAGGCAATGAAACAATACTGTGTAGATGTACCTGGAAAAATAGTGTCTTCAGGTAAAGATAATTCATAATTCCCAAAACATAATAAATGATAAGCAAAATATAGTTAAAATTAAGTTAAATAATTATGTGAACTTTTTATTTGAATGAGAAATTCCATTATGTATTTGATATTAGCACTGTTCATTTATATATTTTATTCCTCAATTTTATTTCTTTTTCAAAATGTGGACTATTAATCTACATCTTTACCATGATTGAAAATAAAACCATGTAATACAAACCAGTATGGAGCTAGGCATGTAATTAGCAGTAGTCACTATGGTTTAAAGAGTGTGAGAGGCAAACAAGTGGTTTTTAGCCACATAAGACTGATCACACCTTGTCCAAGTAAAGAGTTTTGCAAGTTTACATCTTTTATACATATTAGTTTTCACTTTTGGCAATCACTAAAATGATTGCAAGTTTATAGCTCCCCTTTGAACTTAGAATCATCTTAACTAGAATACTCATCTCCTTTAAAAACAAATACACAGAGTTATTATCTCTATTACATATCACACACCATTCCTAGTTCCAGAAGTGATATCATGGAACTAGAATTTCTGAACTTTTATAAGGCCTCACGCCATGCCTATCACACTCCTCTGAGGATGGTACTAATATTGATAGTTATCATATCCCTTCAAGCAGATTCCAAAGGAAAGAGTGAAAGTTAAAGTTTCATAGAATTTCTGAATGAGATGCAAGCTGATAGAAAGAATGGAGACAGGTGTGCATTTGGGGTATTCCACCAGCAAAGGTGGAATCTAAGATGGAGACCATGAGTTATACTTCCTGCTGTGATGACAGAAGTGTCATCAGTATAGGTGAGATTTTATCAGCATTGAATGCAGGATGTGCCACTATACCTTTGTGTGCTAGCTAGTTTTGTGTCAAGTTGACATGAGCTAGAGTTATCTGAAAGGAGGGAAACTCAATTGAGAACATTCAATGAAGTCCTGGTAGTTTCTGGTGGATCATGCAGCTGTTGCGGGTTCATGTTTGCTGACACTTTTGAACTGAACTATTGGTATTCTGACACTACTGAACTGGACTGCCTGTATCCTGACAAATGGAGATTAGAATTGGCTCAAAGAATGACTTATAAACAAGTCCACATCCTCTTGTCCCATTTACTATCTTTTCTTCTCTATCTTTGGATGATGAGTTAGAGAGGAGGGTAGTCAAAGCATTTGAGAACCCTTATAGAAGTAGTTTTGCAAATTCTATGCCTACAATATTTCTATGAGATCTGATTGTAGGTTATTTTATTAATTAATGATTCATGAGGTCCATTGTAAGTGGTAAGATCTCTAATTTGGCTGGTGGACCTGGGTTCTATTAGAAAGCAAGTTGAACATGCCATGATGAGCAAGTCAATAAGCAGCACTCCTCTTTGACCTCTACATCAGCTTCAGCCTCCAGATTCCTTCCTTGCTTGAGTTTCAGCACTGACTTTATTCATTGATGAGCTACAATCTAGAAGCATATGCCAAATAAACCCCCTTCTTCCCAACTTGCTTTTGGTCATGATACTTCCTAAGAGCAATAGAAACCCTATCTAGGACACTATATGTGGATTAATTTCTCTTTTCTTTGAAGTTAGGAGAATGCAATATAATCCAAAGGGGATAGATGTCTGTGGTATTAAAAATGTCATCCCCATAACCATGTTTATTATTTCATTTATAAAATGGTTTTAGTGATACAGGATTAGAAATAATATGGATGAAAATCAAATTTGCAGCCACTGAGGACCCACTCAAAGTATTTTTGAAACCATGCGAGTATAGTGCTAAGGCTACTTTTCACATACTATACATTGCAACTGAATGATTTTATTGCCCTTCCACTAAATCCTGAATGCCTTCTACAACAAAATTGAGTTAATTATTCATTTCACAAACATCTATAAAGGAAGGATCTGCCTATGTAACAATCATTATGTGCTCAAGAACTTGGATTTACATCATCAAATAGGGAAGGCGCAAATTATCACATTGACTCACTCTTTTCCTACTGAAGAAAAGAGAGAATGATTTACAAACATCACAAATAAGTCTCTAATGTTTTAAACTACTACACATGTTAAATCAAAAGCTACATGGAAGGAAAGTATAGCTGTGAGACCTTGGTCTAGAGGGTTAGGCTCTGGCTCAGTGGGTTAAGTACTTGCTGCTCGAACACAACTACATGAATGTGACTCTCCAGCACCCACACAGAATCTGGGTGTTATACCAGGCACCTATATCCACAGTTCTAGGGGTAGGGAAGGTTACTGGATCTTGGTGATGAGCCGCTCCAGCTAAAACTCCAAGCTCTGTGGTCAATCAATAATGAAAATCTTGTCTCGGAGATAAGGTGAAGAGAAATAGAAGAAACTATCCTGTGCCAGCTTCTGGCCTCATAACTCGCATCCCCAGGCATGCAAACAAAAGTGCACACACATATACACACACACACACATACACACACACACAGAAACACAGGGAAGAGGCATAGAGGAAACATTGCAATATATCTTTAAAAGCTAGATCTTTAATTGTTTTTAGTGTATAGCTTTTCACTCAACCATCAATATCCTAAACTCCATATGATATAAACTCACATTTGGTTTTTATCCACCTACCATACATAACCTCTGCATTTTCCCCATCTCTATGTGAAGAAAAAAAGAGAACTAATTTCTTTTTGACACAGACAGGCATCTACTCTGATTTACAGGCATTGATGTGTTGTCTAAATTTTCAGCTTCTTAAAATTATATGAAAATAAGGTTACTTGGTGTCTTAGTTTCTTTTCCTGTTTCTGTAATACCCCAACATAAACAACTTAAGGAAGTGATTATTTTGACTCTCTGTTCAAGTTTATAATTCATTATGGTGGGGCAGTGACTGCAGCAGGTTATTGATGCAACTGCTCCCATTACATTCATAGCGGAAGCCACAGAGAACAGTGGATGTTTGTGTTCCACTCTCCTTCCTTTTGTCTAGTTAAGCATTTGAGGGCAGAGAATGATGCTACCCATAATAAATGGGCTGTCCCTTCTTAACCTAAAGCAATCCTCCATAGGCATGTCCAGGCATCTTCCAGGTGATTCTAGATTTTACCAAGTTGTCAATCGAGACTAACCATTAAACTTGGAAGAAAGATACTAGATTCAGAATCAAAGTAGATTCCTGTCTGTGTCAAAAAGAAATTAGTTATCTTTTTAAAACTAATCTATTGGTATTTTGACACTACTGAACTGGACTGCCTATATCCTGACAAATGGAAACTAGAATGCAAGTATCCACTCTTCTCTGTGGCTTCCACTATGAATGTAATGGGAGCAGTTGCACCAATAACCTGCTGCAGTCACTGCCCCATCATAAGGAATTATAAACTTGAACAGAGAGTCAAAATAAATACTTCCTTAAGTTGTTTATGTTGGGGTATTATAGAAACAGGAAAAGAAACTAAGACACCAAGTAACTTTAGTTTCATATAATTTTAAGAACCAGAAAATTTAGACAACACATCAATGCTGCCAACACTAAGAAAAGAAATATTATTTAAAGAAAAATATTGATGACAAAAGAAGGGATTTATATGAAAGTGATATGGTCAGTTTCCATGTTCTAAATAGGACTCAATTTTCACATAAAACTTCAAGTAAGTAAACATTTCTTGCTTGTGTTTTAAAGAAAATAAAATTAAAATATTTATTTCATTAATGTACATTTATAGCATTGTTAAACACATCTTTCCCCTGAAATGGAGAAAACAGTGAAATTGTGGAAGAACATGATAGGAACATGTTTTTGTCCTGATGTAAGTGAATTTCTACCAATGGGATAAAAAATCCAATAGAAATGAACATGGATTGAAAATATAAAAGACACAGAACAATGATTCCAATGGGAATTTCCATGTGGAAAGATAAAGAATGGGACACATCTTCTCCAGACCACAAATTGAAGCAAACAAAGGTGAGGCTTGACTGATGAAAAGCCAAAGATTAAGTGGAAAGCTGTTCAGGGATGAAACTTCCTGAACTTTGTGAAAGCAGTGTGTCTTTACATTGTGGATAACCAGCTGGTAGAGACAAACAACTTCTGCTGGTTCATTACTTGGTATACTGTAGGCAGGCCAAGCTTGGTACTTGCTTTGTTTTTCCTTGATGACTAGTACCATCAGAAAGCATAGAGAGCAACCAGACAGATGCCACATATATGATGGGTCTCCATCCATGGTGAGGACACTCCAACTTACACAGTGGTGGCTAGCAAACATGCCCATACTCCTTTCTGGAGATAGATGTTAGCTTCAGTACTTTAGAATATAAGCAAATCTCAGTGGTGAGGATAAAACTGTCTTTATCTTTGTTAACTAGGGACATTTCTGTGAATGACTAATGACTAAATCCCTGTGAGAGATTTTTTGATGGCTGTCTTCGCTCAAATTTACCACTGCTGTGTTCCTGGCAAATGTCCTCTTCCACTGATCCATCTGACCTCTGAGAATCAGACCAATTTATATATTCAATCTTCACATGTTATCACACAGAATCTTCCATTGGTGAAGATGTAGATGCTTCCCACTCCTTGATCAATGTACCTAGTATAATGCAATAAACTTAAGGTTGCAGATAACTTTTTCTGAAACACTGATTTTATTTTCTTTGATTATATACCTGAAAATATGATGGTGATACCATATAGTAGTTCTATTTGTAAATTTTTTTAAGAACCTCTACGTTGTTTTGGTTTTTCAAGACAGGGTTTCTCTGTATAGCCCTGGCTGTCCTGGAACTCACTTTGTAGACCAGGCTAGCCTCGAACTCAGAAATCCACCTGCCTTTGCCTCCTAAGAGTTGGGATTAAAGGCATGTGCCACCACTGCCCAGCTCTACATTGTTTCTAACTGAATATATTTACTATATTTATCAATTAAAACTTTAAAAAGGAACAGGGTTGAATCCACTTGATTTGCCCCATTTATAATTCAACTAAAACATGCTGAAAACTTCAAAAAATAAAATAAAATCACAAAACCTTTTAGGAGAGTCAAGTGGATGCACATTATGGAATATAAATACATCCCCTAAATTTTGTAATGAAGAGACACTTGTCTTTGTGAGGTAATGTATTCCTAGGTTGTTTTTACTAATATATATATATATATATATAT
>NW_022196913.1:10649410-10660476 GCF_008632895.1 Mastomys coucha
TATATATATATATATATACTTTGTACATGTTTCACTGTATCCCTTAGAGTATCTCAACCTATTTATAAAGAGATTATTTATTCTTACCTATTCTTGGTCTGAGTGCAGGAAGACATATATAGATTCAATCTACATATTTATTCTAGAATATTTTTTCTTAAGTGCTTACACTGTGTTAAGAACATTATAAATCATCTGAATTCCTCAAAGACCTGCTTGCCATTTATAAATAGCCATAAAAATAACAAAGGAAGTAAAATAGTTATTTTAACTCTGTCAGGCATGCCTTAAAGACCTTACACAAATCTGCCATATTTTTATGTCAAGGACATCTTCAATGATCTGTGACATACAAGATGTTACTTTCATCCATGTCTTTCTGCTGAGCTATTTTTATGTAATGGACATCATAACTTATCCAGACTTAAAAAAAACATTGTAATGCCAGTTCATCACTTTGCAAATCAAATGCAAATATATTCACATGACATAACAAGTCCTGTCATTGTGTGAACTTCTCTCATTCTACCCCTTAGCACCGTGCCATTCACTTTCCCAGTTTTGAAAATGTGGTGTTCTTTTTCATGCCCCTGAGGATATGCAAATGTTTGTCTCTTACGAGAATATTAGATATCTTCCTGAAGAATTGATGAACTTCTATTTCTCACTACTAAGATGATTAAAATTTCTACCGTTCTTGAATCTTCTCAGAACTCAGCTAAAATTGATATTTATTATGTTCATTAGACACTTCACATTTTTAAAGATTGCACTTAATTTTATGTTCAATATTACTGAATGTATTCATACTGTCAACCCAATATCATGGTTATACATCACAATACATCTTTTCAAACTATTAAATGCAAAATCTATCCACTAAACATTTTCCCTTCTACTATCAACCTGTTTGGTTTGAACTAAGTCTCTTATGCAAGTGGAATCATATAGTGTTTGTCTTTTTTTGAATTACTTATTTCACTTGACATGATATTGTCAAGATTCACCTATGTTGTAAATATGGCCATTTTTTTTTTTCTTTTTAGGCTGCATAGTACTTAACTACATAAATATACTACATTCCTTACTCATTAATAGTCCAGTGAGTCCTTGGGTTATTTCAATGTTTTAGCTACTTTATAAAATTGTTATGAACATAATAAGTGTATAAATTTCTCTTAAAGCCAGCCCTTATTTCAGTGCTTTGGGAGATATATGTGAAATTCCTCAAATGTATATTCTTTTCTTTGCTTATTGCAAGAGCTCCATGTAATTGCTCATTGAAGCTGTACCATTTATATTCACCAACAGTAAGCAGATATTGTGGGTAGAAGCCATCTTATTAGGAAGGATATATAACTTCAATTTTATATTTTCAAACTTTTTGTAACACTGAACATCTTTTCATTTGCTTACAAACCATTTCATATCTTCTTTGAACATACTATCACTTAGATTATTAGCCCATATTTGAGTCAAATTACCTGGTTTCATATTGTTGAGTTATAACTTTTTAAAAGTGTTTTTTAAGTTTAAATTGTGAACTTTCTTTAAAGCTCAAATTATTTTATATTTACCATATATCTCAGTAACAACACCACAACATCTACCACACAGTAAATAATATACTAATATTTATTTTAAAAAACAAGTAAATGAGTGCACTCAAATTGTTTTAACACTATTCAAGTAAGATGCTACATTGACTTTCATTGCAGCAAACCATTTTCCAGTTTTCTCAACAATTCTGCTTTTTTCCTCCTATAGTGATGAGACTTTAGTTTGTAAAAGCATTTTTAGCCTGAGACTAATTGCACCAATATCCAGGAAATAGAAATGCTTCTACAGTGTTTAGTCCAAAAGACTATAAACAGAAGAAATAAGTGTTGACAGCTCAATCTAAAATCCATGTCCATTTCTTCTACTCTGGAATCACAAGCTAAACAAGGATCAGATTGATCAAGTTGTTATAAAACAGTGAATCCATACACTTTTAGCATAATCTTAATACAGTTATGAAATGTGCAAAGACATTTCTGTTTCTATAAAATATCACATCTGAGAGTTGTTTTTCATTGTAATAAGTCTGTTTCTCACTTGATAAAAAAGTAGTCTTTACAATATCCATATCATGTTTTTAATCCAACATTCTTATGATGCTTCCTGCAATTTTACTTCCTTCACAAGTAACATTAGGTAACTCATATTGAAAATTTTGATAAAGTATTGCCTGTTAATGGATTGAGGCAGGAATATTATTGAACTAATGATCAATCTAGTCTACATAATAAGAGCCTATCAAACAACAGTTAATCAATCAATCAACTAATTATGTTCTTTGTATTTTTTATCAACTAATTCAATAGTATAGTGCAGAACTGTGTAGACCATGTGAAAAAACTATATTCATTTTATATGTAGACTATTGTAACCTCCCTACAATCTACATTTTTCTATGTAGTTATGCCATTTGAACCCATTTTTTCTACATTTCTTGGATAAATGCTAGATTGTTTAGAATACCTTTCACTGTTTTGTACCATGCATTCTACAAGAAATCTACAAGTTCTACTACTTTCCGGAACCATTGTTTACATGGTCAGATTTGAGGGAGGAGGATCACAAGTTTAATAGCAGCCTTGCCTATGCAGCAAGGCACTGTTTCAAAAACTAAAAAGAAACATCTAAAAACAAAAGGAGAGAAATGCTGAAGGAAAGATAGGAAGAAAGAAAGAAGAAAAGGAGGGATGTAGGAAAGAAGGGAGGGAGGGAGGGAGGAAAAAAGGAAGGAAAGAAGGGAAGAAAATAAGGAAGGAAGAAAGGAAGGAAGGAAGGAAGGAAGGAAGGAAGGAAGAAAGGAAGGAAGGAAGGAAGAAAATGATGGAGGGAGGTAAAAAGGAAGAGAGGGGGCAGAAAAAGGGAGGGAGGGAGGTAAAAAGGAAGGAAGGAAGGAAGGAAATGATGGAGGGAGGTAAAAAGGAAGGGAGGGGGTCAGAAAAAGGGAGGGAGGGAGGTAAAAATGAAGGAAGGAATGAGGGAAGGAAAGGAGGGAAGAAAATAAGGAAGGAAGGAAGAAATGGAAGGAGAAAGGGAGGTAAAAAGGAAGGAAGTAAAGAAGGAGGGAGGAAAGAAAGGAAGAAGAAAGGAATCATGTTCTGCATTGTTTCTAGAAGAGATAGTATCAGTTTCACAGATAACATTTTTTTTTTCACTCAAGCTGTGGTTGGGTGCCTATTAAATGTCTGGCATCCCTTCAAGTGCTGGCAAATAGTACAGTCTGTGCCTTCCAAAGGCTCATGAACCACAGAGAGTAATTTTCTTTCAAAACTATCAGGACTTAGCATTCTGTCTCAGGTCCAGCAGAAAACTAGTCAAGTGAGAAGCATTCTCTGACTTTAAATGTAAGCAAACTCAATTCATCACATCAAGATTGCCTCCAAATTTATTTTCCCACTGTAGTGGAGCTGGCATGCAAGAGGCAGCATGCTCATTTTCTGATATTTAACATTCTTCTTTACAAATGTATGGTCACAAAACAGTCTTATATTTTTACTATTGAAGAGTTCATTTATCAATAAATAATTATCATGTACACATTCTTATGAATATCACTCTTGTCAGACAATCTGGATATTCTTTTAGGTAATCATAAGTTTATGTACAGAGTTGGTTATATAAGTATAGTCTTTATATAAACATACATATAGACATACATGCAGATATTCACACATATTTATAAACATATACATAGAGAGAGAGCACATTTAAAATGAAAGGATATTGCACTCAACTAATAAGCCATGTCCTAAGCTCATCTTTAAATTTTCATTTGTAGATAGGGTCTCAGTAAGTTTTACAAATTAAACCTTTGATCTTCTTGCTTCTTCTTCTTCCTAAGTAAGTGGGATTTTAGATGTATACCACCAGGCCTGGCTCTTTTGAAAAATTATCCAAGAATTTCAAAAATTTCTTGAAAGTAAATGGATATCCATTTGATTTATATCATCATTGGTAACAGAACAAGTGGTAAAATGAAGCATGAATAATTAGACTATTTCAATCTTGATAGACAGTTTCTAAAATTCATTTTTCAATTCAGCACAAAATCTGGCCTTATAAGAACAACATGATACAATTTCTAATCATATAGTGTTAGGTGCCTATCTTATGTAATGCTTCATTTAATTGCTAAGAACTCTAGCTTAAATATATTAGTGATTGGGTTATGCTTAAATGATGTCTTTAAGGAAATATTATAATTGAAGGGTGGTTGGTATTGTGACTATGACGCAAACATTATGGAAATTCTTTCTACTTGATTGTTCAGGCCTGTGTCCATATGGAAATGACTACAAAAAGAAATTGAAAACACTATTTGAAGGAGCCTAAACTATTTTTACATAAAATATATATGATTAAATAAAACAATACATTTTTCTAAAACTACTCATTTCCAAAGAAGAGTAGGAACCTGTTTGGAAATTGGCAAACTGGGCACCCTAAATTTGATGAGCAGATCTCACTAGTGTATCAACAGAAGGCAAAGAAGCACCTTTAACTTGTGTAGTCATCTATGAAACCAGCTCTCTTCATGATAGTTCAGTATTGAGAAACAGTTGTTTAGTGCTGTTGATGATGCCTTCTGGCTTGCTGGATCTCTCTGCGAACAAGAAGTACCCATTATAATTTACCAGTATATCACTTGCATTAAATCTGGGGAAGAGAAAACATTTTGCAGACAATGAGATGAGATTTTGAGACATATTTCTATTGACACACCCAACCTTGTAAATGAGATGCATAATGATACTGTCTACTTTAATAGATCTAGAAAATAGTGGATCGATTAGTTGGAAAAATAGAGCAGAAATGATAACACAAGAAACTATTCTCTACATTACCTGATAGCTCACCACTGTGTTTATAGAGTATAAGATAGAAATGAACCACAGATCTATAAAGTGCTTTCTTTTATTTAGAAAACATATTCTCCATAAGTAAATTAAATTTCATAAATCAGGATCATATTTACCACTTGGATTCTGTCATAGCTTTAGTGTGATCTGTTTAGATTTATGATAGACCCTTACTCAGCAGCATTTGTAAACAGGTCATTTTTTTCTGCTATCCCTGATATTTAAAATAGATCTACATACTGCCCAAATAACCCAGGCAATTTGTAGTTTCTTGTACCCTACATTAAACTCCAGGCAAAACATGCTACCAGGTACTGTCCTGGTTCCTGTGGATACATGGATGAAAAACACACACAAACATAGACATGCATTCACTTATTTTTAATATGTGTTTTAGCTCAATGGTCAAGTACTTCTAAGCTGCCCATAAGCAGCTAATATACCCTTACATTCATGCCCAGATCAATAGCTCTAAATATGCTCTCAGCTTCGTTGCTCAGATACATTTAGTACTAGCTCAACACCTCTAAATCTGTCCTCAACTTAGTTGCCCAGTTACCTTCTCCTTGCTCAGTGCCCTAAATCTGCTGTCTGCTTAATTGCATTTCTAATCTTCTGCCTACTACCCCAGGCCCAATCAGGGAAGTAGCCAATGGCCACTCCACCTGAGATCTTACATGGCTGGTGGCTGTTCTCCCTTCAAAGAATTGTGAATTTTCTTTTCTTCCCCATCCCTACATCTCCTAGCCTGCCTGTGGGAGCCTGGAAGTCCCACCTCTTCCATCGAACCATTAGCTGCTAGTATCTTTATTGATTTAGCAAGAACCAACTAGGGAACAGGACCTTCAGCATTCATGTGCAGATTCCTAATCAAAGCATCAGAACCACTCCATACAGAGATTTGCTCACCATTCAACTGAAAAAGAAGATGGGATCTGTTCACTACTCAGCTGTACAAGGAGCTAGAGTCAGGTTAATACTCAAGTGTAAAAGAGACGGTTTCACTATTCAACTGTATAGGAAGATGGGATCTGCTTATTCTTCAACTGTAAAAAGAATATATTTAATTATATAAAATATTTCCAATGCTATTTATCTAAAGCTTTTTAAATCACTCTTTAAACTATTTCATCATTAAATTAATATATAGAATGTTTGGTAAGAATGGAGGAAATATTGATAACATAACTGATATATCATTTCTTACAGTTCTATGCATTGTCTTTCATACATCACTTTCACAAAATAGACCTAATTATTTGAAAACAAATGTCAAACATGATTTTTCACTTAGCATGACTTTGGTTATAGACATGCGTCTTTTATTGACATGCAATAAAGACACATATGGCTATGTTTAGAAGAACGAAGTAGATATTACAAGATCAGCTACCAGAATTTATACAGTAAGGCAATAATCAAACCTACTCATTCCATGATGCTGTTAAGGCACTAGAACATTGTTATCTTTGCTTTGCTCTTTTAGTTTTATTCTCCTGTTTATGTTCTTGCTTATTATATTTATAAATGTGCTATTACTTTGAACAAATACATAACAAAACTTAAAAAGGGAACAGTGTATTATGGCTCACAGTTTGAGGGAATACAGTCTATGATGTAGGAGAAGGCATGGCAACAGGCAGTTCAATATCACTGAAAGTACCTGGAAGTTGCTTATTATATGTTATTATCCAAGAAACAGAGATAGTAGTTGGAAGGGACAAAGAGACTATAAGCCATAAGATCATGTGAGTTTGTGACACTACATTTACCAGTTATTCCCAATGTCCAACAGTTTACATAATGTCTCAAAAGATACTCTGGCACTCAAATGCCTTAAGGAAATAATTCATATTTAATTCACAGCACTAATTGTACTACAAATGGTCTTGCTGCAAGAACATAGTTTTTTTTAGTATATCCAATCCCTGTTAAAAATTTAAAATGTTTATGACGTTCTTAAAGCAAGGTTTCCTTCATTGATCCTGCGGATACATGAAGGTAGAAACATAGATAACATGTACCAAGAGGATATACTTACAAGCATTTGCACCATAAAAATCAGCTTTATTGATCTGTCATCATATAGATGGATTGACAACAATATATGTATATGTATATATGTATGTGTATATTCATAGTACATAAATCTCTCTCATTTTTTCTCATTTTTTTCTCCCAGCATAATTAATTAATAATGTGATTCTCAAGAAAAACCTATGTATGTACCAGAAAAATTAGATGAAAATGAAAGATATAACTGCATCACTTCTATAGGATACAGAAGATTTTAACTAATGAAAAGAGCCATTTGAGGAAGGGGTAAAGGCACTTTCCAGCTTGAGAATATGAATGAGCCTCAGACTTCTCCAAGGAACATGAAGAGAGTAGGGGAAGATACAAAGGTATGTGAGTAGTAAGAGAGGAGAGAGGACAATCAGAAGAATAGGTTGAACTGGGAGGAACCTTGTGGAGAAGATACAAGGATGGTTTTCAACAGAGTAGAAAAATGTCATGTTGAACACTGGAAACTTTATGAATGGGGTTAGGAGTTATTGAACTTTATAGATGGTGTTAAGGTTATTTAGGTTTATGAATGGAGTTGGGGCTGTTAAGCTTTATGGATAGGGTATGATAAAAAATCTTTGAATACTGATGGCCTTGGGCCTAACAAGAAGAGGATTTCTTGACCCACAGGAGGAAATCAAGAAGAAAAAAAATAAACCAAACCTATCTAGATCAGTCTCAAGGGCAAGGGCTCTTCAAGATTGCTACACATTCTACCAGGTTTAATATTTAATTGAATTGAAAAAAATCTTACTTTGTAAACTATGATAAAAATGTAAATTTAAATTGGAGAATTTGGAGAATAATTCAACTTATTTTAAAGTTGTCTAGTACCCTTCCTTCTTAGCATACCATCACCCGTTACAATCTATGTTTGTCTCCCAGTTTTGATGACCCAAATGAATGCCTCATTTTATGATATCAAATCATATCCTTATTCATTACTCTGACCTATTACATACTCATTGGTATGCCAATTATATACAAGGAGTGCTAGAGCCAGTTCTATCTTCTTTCTGCTTATATTTTGATATCTAATAGGTGGGCAAGTGTTTAAATGTACCAAAAAATATTTATCAAGTAATTTGAATGATTCGCTTCTTTATTTTGCTTGATTTACAGATATGCATAAGGCTCCAACTAAAATGAAACTACCATTTTTTAAATTTCCAGAAAGACAAACTGATAGATAAATTACAATGGAATGTAATTAAAAAAATGTTTCAAATGCTCCTGATATATGTATACATGGAAAGCATAGAAATGCAAGAGGTCTACTGCTCTCTGAGGAATATTTCAAAGCCTATTATCATGCCGTATGCTGTATAAAATTCAAAATCACAAAACACTAATGCCAGGCTTGTTGCCAAGGAACTATGGCAAGAAATCCACCCATGCCATCCTGTCTATCTGAGATTCAGGATAGAAGCAAAGCCCATGAAAAATTGGTTGCATTGATATAAAGCAACTCAGGCTTAGAATTATACCTCTTGGTGTGCACAGATACAGAAATTTACTTCTCCTGAAACTTAAATTCAGGGTTGGTAAAACTGAAAATGCAATTCATACCATTGATACCAGTGAGTTGCCATAGCAGTCAAGTGGTAATGTACACAAACTATATAGTACAATATATGGTACACTGAATGTAGTTAACAGTGGTAATTGAGGAGAATTTTTGTCATAATTAGTGATAAGTATACAGGAACATTTACAGTTCTTTTGTGTATCTGTATGCATTATGTTATGTGTTTATGAATTTGTATGTGTGTGAACATGAATGCATATGAAGTCCAGAGTTAACGTTGTATGCTGTCTATACTCCTCTCCACATTTTTTTCTGAGTCAGCATCTTTAGTTAAAGCACCCACTCACTTACTAAGCTAGTCAACTAACCAATATACCCTAGTCCTTCCTGTCAGTGCCCCTCAAGCTCTGGGATTACATTTAGGGGACCGTGCTTAGCCAGATCTTTTGTGTGTGCTGGGCATCCAAACTCTAGTTCTCACATTGCCCAGCAAATATGTTATCCACTGAGGAATCTCGCCAGTCTATTTTTATACAGTAAGCAAATATGACTCCATGTTTTCAAATAAGACCTTTCTAGCAAAACCTCTCATTGAACCAATGAATAAAATGTCAAGCAACGTAACTGGGGTAAGTAAACCAAGATATATTAAAGCTAAAAAACATTTACAACTATTATTGCTGCTTCCTCATTTAGAATGATGTCAAGCAAGTAGGCAGTTGATAATGATCAAATATAAAACTGTCTTTTGTAGGCCATGGGTGGAAGAAAATTGCCTTAAGAGAGTTTTCTTTCATGACCATAAAATCTCAAAATTGCTAGTAGATATTGCAAAATGTCAGCCTAGCCCATGTTTGTGAAAGCTCTTGAAATGATCAATGCAATATCGAGGGGAAAGCCAAGAGGGTGGAAGAGGGTCATTGCACATCCCCTCTCTGGCAAGCACCCATATCAAAATCCCGTTTGTCTGAGCCAGCTGTCCGCACTCTGCTAATGATGCCAATATACAACAAGAGTTTCAGAGGGCTGACAGGGCATGAAATAAGGCAGTTTCTTTGGAATCCTGAGTCGGAGCTCTGCTTACCTCAACTACACCCTTAAAGCACCCAGAACAAAATCTTCTAACACAGGCCCTGTTGTTGAAAGTTATTCAGACAGACTCAGGAGAGCCCCTTCTGCCTAGCAGGAATATGCAGTTCAAACAAAGCCAAAGTCATTTCTACTATCTTCCTTCAAAGCTCTAATGCTTATCACTTGGCCCCCTGCCAAGAGAATGCTGTGAATTTCCATGAGGATATATTAACACTAGGTATCAGAATTCACCACACCAAAGACATCTGCTATTTGTCAGCTGCCATTCTCTTGCAGGTTTCTCTTCTGAATGTTAATGACAAATAACATTAGTGGCTACAAAACCCTGGTCCCTTGTCAATGGAGATACCTGAACTTTATCATGTTTCCACACCTTGCCTTCCTCAGAATGCTCTCTGTGAAAATGTAGCTTCAATGCTTGTATGTGTTTGGGTGTGCTTTTATATATGTGTATGTGTGCTCACAGATGTGTGAATATATATGTCTGGAGGCTGGGGGTGTCATTACATAAGTGTCATTACATAAGTCATAGATGTGTGAATATATATGTCTGGAGGCTGGGGGTGTCATTACATAACCTTGGGTGTCATTACATAAGTGATATCCACCTTGTTTTTTTCTATTTGGGATTCACCCATTGACCTAGAGTTTGCTAATTAGAGCCAGAATGGCTATTCAGAAAACCTCAGAGATCCACCTGTGTCTGACTCCTCAGCCCATACAACAAACTCATGCCACCATGGCTAACTTTTTACAAGACTTCTTGCAGTCTAGTCATCGTTTCAGATATAAGCTCTGAATATGAAAACTTAGAATCTTGATGTACAGCACTGTACTTTAAACTATTTTCTAGTAAGTGATACATCAGAAAAAGGAAAATGGGATTTTCTTTTTTTATTGTTGTTGTTGTTATTGTTGTTTGTTGTTGTTATTGTTGTTGTTTCAGAAGCAATGGTAACTCAATCTCTGTGCGCAACAATTAAAACCTAATCTTGGAAGCCTTATTAAAATCTGATTCCTCCGGTGGCAAATCCATAGATCTGCCATGATACCAGGAAATTCTAGCAGCTATGTCTTCCCCTCTGCTCTCCCATTCCAAAAGTTAGATTTTCATAGAAAGAATTGAAGATGAATCAAGTAGCACTCTGAAAATCTAAAATTTTCCCATCTTAATGCATTATATGTGATAGACTTTTACAAGTGTTCTGATTATTAATTTTTATGACTTTAACATAACAAAAAAGTTCCTAATAGAATTGAAAGTAAAAACACTTTACTTCTTAAAGGAGAGGCTGTTTACCAGTAATAGCTCAGCAATTAAAGATGCCCAAAGCCAATCCTGACCTCAATTCAATCCCTGGTACCCAATATGGAAGGATATAATTGACTTTTAAAATTCTTAAAAGGGGGAACCAAATACCCACGGAAGGAGTTGCAGAGATTAACTATGGAGCAGGGACTGA
>NW_022196913.1:10660996-10684758 GCF_008632895.1 Mastomys coucha
GGTTTAAACATATACAGATTAAAAATGGAAATTAATGAAATAGAAGACAATAAGGAGCAGACAGTGGATATAATTGCAGTTTTGTAAACATTAATAAGACTGATAAACCATTACTAAGCTTGACTGAATAAAACTGAGTGACATGCTCCAAGTGTCCATTGGCCATTTGGAGCAATTAAAAAAAAAAACTGTTCCTTGATCTCCCCACATGTTCTCTCTCTCTCTCTCTCTCTCTCTCTCTCTCTCTCTCTCTCTCTCTCTTTCTCTCTCTCTCTCTCTCTCTCTCGCACACACACACACACACACACACACACATACACACACACAATCTAAGTGTATATTTGTCATTGTTCTGCATAACAAGATATTAAGCATACATTATTTTTCTCTGATATGAGGGAGATGATAGATCAGGTAAAACTTAGGAAGAAGACGATGGCACCATTTATAACTAATTTCATCTTGTTGAATCATATGGCCTTGAGCTATCAATTTATAACTATGGATTTACATGTCAGTAAAATAGGAATATATTATATATCTGAGTACTTTATAATATAAATTATATACAATATAAAAATAGACTGCTCTGATCTGACTAGTATTCTTGTGTAGTTCTAGGTTGAGGATTTATTTATGTATCAGGGTTTAGTGTATCAGAACATGACTAATGTGGAGCCAGAGAGCCAGAAAACTAATGAAGATTTTTAAAAAGGCATTAGAGTGAGACCCTAACCCAATGCACCTAGTACCTTCTTAAAAAGGATGTTAGGAAAAAGTTGTACATAGAGGCATGACCAGGTAAGAACAGTAGGAAAAGATCACAATGTGTATATCCAAAAAGAGGCCTTGCTCATAGCTAATGTGGCACCTCTAGCATGAAGAACTGTAAGAAGTTTATGTTGTTGAAACAACCCAATCTGAGTTTTTTTTTTTTAGACTTCATTGGAGTATTAGTATATAACCTATATGTAGATGACAATGGGCAAAGCAAAAATGAAAGACTTTACCACTGGGCTCATCACTAACATTCTTTACTTCCTGCTTGTTCTATTCCCTCAAACAGAGTCTCATTTAAGCTCCTTGTTTCCATGGATGTTTCATTATTGTTACCTCCAGGAATTTTTCATCAATGTTCATTTTTAATAGGAGAAAGATCATACAAATATGAAATGAAGTATGAATTACAAATTATGCAAAATTCTGAGCCAATGGATTAAGAAATCAACAATATCATCAAAGCATGGGAGTAATTAAAATGAAACTCGGGCTGTCACAGAAACCAGTTTATAGACCTTGGTAAATGATTTTACAGGAAGGGACTTTCGCTCATGCAGACACACATCAAGCAGTTATGATCAGCCTGTGAACTTTCCAGTTCTATGACTCAGGGATCAGGACTTCAAGGGAAGTGGCTAAATGAAACATCGCCCAAGAACTAACCAGTCCAAATACTGCTTAACTTTCAGGCCAGATGTATTCAAGGTGCTATGACCATTGACTTCTGAGCTCGGTTTATAATCTTGGAGACAAGTACTACACTATGATTGCCCAAATTCAAAGACCAAGTGTTGCTTCTGTGTATGACTCCAAGTACGAATTTGATTGGGGTAGTAAGGAAATAGAGAGAAGACAGGTACATAAACAGAAAGCTGGGATCGTATAAACCAGGCTCTCTGAGAAACCCCCATACCCCACATGTACAGCATGTATAGAGTAGAACAGTAAGACAACCAGTTGACTGCATATAACTGATCAAGGAGGTAGATTTACTTCCATACAGAAAAACAATGAGTCAGAGTTTATGGTGCCCAGCCAACATGAGAAGAGAGGTTTATCTAAGCTTGGTGGGAGCAGTTTCTGTAGAGGAGTTGTCTTCAGGCTGAAAATACTTACACAGTATCAGCATACACACATGGACCACAAGGTGCAGAGTCCAGCGTGGCCCTGGTGGGGACAGAGTGACATGGTGACATCATACCTGTCCCTGGGACAGGGCCCCAGTGTGAGCCTCCAGGAGTGTTGATGGCCACTGTGGGCATAGCACTTGTTTGTGTTATAATGTACATACTTCACATTCCTCTGAGGAATGTCCTCTATGTTAATATTAATGATTCCATGATAATCAGACAGCAGGAAACCAGGAGGTAAAGATGTGGCAAATGTCTCACAAAATGGTAAATTCTGGGACCTTCAAGACAGTCCTTAAGTCTATGGGAAAGAGCTCGAGATACATGAGTTTGAAAATATATAATTTCTCAACTATACAAAATATAAGGATGTTATATGAATTATGAGGGGCTTCATGAATCTAAAGGAACAAAGGCAGCTGCACTATGAGCCAGCTTGTCAGAAAGATACAAAGGCAGGCAGATTCCTGAGTTCAAAGTCAGCCTGGGACACAACAAGGTTTGGTCCAGGTGTGGTAGAAATGTTAATTTCAGGGTAGAGACCCACCCAACTACTTCATCCTTTGTACTTAACAAAGGTAGACTGATCTGAGAATTCTTTTGTAGCATTAGGAAAAATTTTTGCTTGCTATCTCTTCTGAATCAAAAACTGGGGTCATGGGATGCTTATTCATAAAATAATCTAAAAGAAACCTGGAGTAAATGACTGGATTGATTTGTAAAAGAAAAGAAAAGACCAGTGTTCTGCAGGAGGTGAGCCATCCAGCACATTTTTTAGGAAAAAACAGGAAACTGCTTAGAGAACTGACAGACACAGAGACATGTGCACACGCACACACACACAAAGAAGTGGGACATGGACAGAAAGATATCTTAGAATAGCAAGGAAGTAGAATATAGACAGAGAAATCTCCAGAGAGAAAGCAGAACATAGAGAGAAGCAGACTGGAAGAGCTGGATCAAGCAGAAGACAGGTAGTCATCTTGAACCCACAATTTGACTTTCAGTCCCTTTTTTTGCTGCTCCCAGATACACTGTACTTGCTGGTTTTGTGTGCCAATTTGACACAAGCTGGAGTTATCACAGAGATAGGAGCCTCTCTTGAGAAAATGCCTCCATGAGATTCAGCTGTAAGGCATTTTCTCAATTAATGATCAAAGGGGGAGGGCCCAGCCCATTGTGGGAGGTGCCATCCTGGGCTGGTAGTCCTGGGTTCTATAAGAAAGCAATTTGAGCAAGTCAGGGGAAGCAAGCCAGTAAGCAGCATTCCTCCATGGCCTCTGCATCAGCTCTTGCCTCCAAGTTCCTGCCCTGTGTGAGTTCCTGTCATGACTTCCTTTGGTGATGAACAGCAATGTGGAAGTGTAAGCTGAATAAACACTTTCCTTCCCAACTTGCTTCTTGGTTATGATGTTTTATGCAGGAATACAAACCCTGACAGAGACACACCCCTTCTCTCAGAACCCCCTCCATGCTGAGGCTGATCCGTGGCAACAAGGAAAGCTGTCCTTAGTGTCCCCTTGACAATAAGGCTTTGGGGTCCGTGACATGCTATGCCCATATCAAGGATATACATTCACTGAGGACTGCACACACTCAGGGCTTCCTTCACTCCCCACACCTAGAGTTAAGCAAGGAAGAACAAATTCAGACCAGGCCATATCTCTTTTTACTTCATTCTATGGTGCTCAATTTCCATGAGAAACAAAAGAGTTAATTATTAACTAATTTTCAAACTAGAAATGCATATATAAATATATAATTAAGTTTTATAAGTGGCTGAGACTTCACTAAAGCTTTCATATCTCATGTTTGTACCCAACTATCACTTTTTAATAGAGATGTGGTCCTTTCATTTGGAAAGCATTATTCCAACAAATATATTTTTCAATTAAAAGTATATAATATATACATAAACATAACAAATATATATATTTATACATACATGCATAAACAAATTTATTTCTTTAAAGTGTATATATATATGTATACATGAAGGTTCACCTAATTGCTTGTTTGGTTAGTTATAATTTTATTTGGGACAATATCCTCTGCAGAGCCCAAGGTGACCTTGAACCTTTGAGCCTCCTATATCTGCCTCTCCCATGCTAAGCCTATAAAGTTTTATGCCACCATGCTAAATTTAAAATGCCATTATTGTTCAAAAAAAAAATCTAGGATACAATCTAAGATCTCCTACTAAACAGCTTTAGATAAACTTCATGTGTTTATCTGATAGTAGTGCTTAGTTCAATACATGTATGAAAAATGAATGATGTGAATGGGTAAAAAGTTTAGCATGTCTGTTGCATAATATTTAGTGAGAGTAAACAAGTCAATATTATTACTGGCGTTATATCTTTTAAAGCTCTTTTGATGAATAATTTTACTATTTGTTCATTGAGAAAGAATAATGACTCATCCAGGATGTTTGGGGATACAAACAAACAATATGTATGCAGTATATAGTTCAGTGTTCTGCGCACAGTGAGACTGACAGAAATACTCTTTCTCTTTGCTGCATTTTTCTTCCCACTGAAAGCCTCTTTTACAAGTACTGCAAAGGGAAGCACATGTCTCTGTCCCTATTTGACTTTCCCACCTTCTCAGATTCATCGTCCAAATTCCCCAACATGATAACTAATGATTGAACATGGATATTTATTTTTAAATTAATTATATTCAAATACAAATTAGAAATTAAATTTCTTGTGTCTACCACCTCCAAAACATAGAAATGCGATTTTTCTTTTTATGAGGGCAAACATTCTAGGCAGTCTGGCTTTTTGTAGGGATAGAACTTGTAGGCTGATTATTCAATTAATTTCCCTTTATTGCACAACTAGCTCTTCCCCTTGGATCATCAGGACATCCTCTTATAACTTTCTAGAATATTGTTATTCAATATTTTCATTTGAAGTATCTGTCTGGATTATATGGCAATCACCTGAAATTCAATTTTAGTCAACTTGGAGTTATGTACACCAAAACCTTTCATTTCAGCTACATTACTATACACACAGGAGGAAGAATGAGATAGACTTTGCAATCAGCAAAGTAATGTGTTTGCTTTGGAACCACCAGTAAAGTGGGAAACTGCACTCTGAGGCCAGGTCAGACAAAAATAAGGCTAAAGATTGGGCAAGAAACTGCTTTTAAAGACTCTGATCTCAGACAGGGATTGTAGAAGGCGTACAGTTAGTAAAATGTAACAAAAAAATAAACCACAGGAGAAATAGTGATATAACCGAAAACCTGATGTTTGAGAATTACCAGAGGGACTTTCTGAAGTAGTGAATAGATCCTTTATTTTGAGAAGTGATTATTTGAATGCCTCCAGTTCCTAAAATATGATTTTTAAGGGGGTGGGGAAGCAATTAAACTGTTTTTTTTTTTTAACAAAGTGTTAACGCAATGGAAGGTTTGGAAAATAACCATGAGAAAGGAAGGACTGTGGCTGTTCAAGGAACAGCAGGTCTGTAAACATTTCTTTATTCAAGCATTTTTGTATCAAAGGCCATTCGATAACAGTTTTACAGGCAGAAGCAGGCCTAAGAATCTGATTGTTAGAAGCCACGTGATCTCAGGAAAGCTGCTTTATCTTGTTTTACTCATTTCTTATCTGCAGGGATGTTTGCTGTGAATGTTCTCTTATGAGGGACATGTGACTCAAACATTCTTGGTATTGAAGAAACACTGGTTGCCTTCAGTGTTTACTTTAATCCACAGTGTCTGTGAGATCTTCAGTAGTAAGAAATTTGGACAGATATAAACCATATCAGAGCCTCAGAAAACTTTTTTAAAAAATGAAATTTCATGACAATATTTTACTGCAGTCTGCTTATATGTATTGTTTTCTATCTGTAAGTTCCTGTTCTGAACATTTTAAGTGGAAAATTCATGTCAGTGTCACAGTAGCCTTCCAGTGTTAGGGCTTACAGCCTTCCTCAGGGTCTTAACCTGGAAAGTGGTAAAATCACTTCCAGCAAAGACCAAGGAACAATCCAAGTTCATTGTGATAGGCTTCCAACTCCAATTTTTGCAATTAGGGAAGATGCACACTTCATATGGGCACACACATTTGAACATACACAACACACACACAATGCACATGCACAATGCACACTCAATACATATACACAATGTGCACACACAATACACACAATGCACACTCACAAAACACAGACACACAGACAGATACAGACAGACACACACACACCCAGGCACACATGAATGCATACTACACACCAGAAGTCCATCTCAGTATTGTGCAAAGCTAAATCATTTCAAAGTTTACTTACCATTATAAAAACTAATTTTATATCAAAGGAGACTCTGGTGCTTTACAAATTATA
The DNA here is from genome assembly GCF_008632895.1 of Mastomys coucha. Lineage (NCBI taxonomy): Eukaryota > Metazoa > Chordata > Mammalia > Rodentia > Muridae > Mastomys > Mastomys coucha. The sequence goes on from NW_022196913.1 coordinate 10,667,262, forward strand.
CTTTTAGGATCCTGTTTGTTGTGTCTTTCTAAAGCTATTGTGTTTCTGTTTGTCAGTGATGACATTCTACTAATTATAAATGTAATCTACAGTTCTGTTGAAGGAGTTTAAACCTGACCTTCAACAGGACAAAAGAATCTCCTTAACCTACATATTTTAACATGGTCTTTGTGATAGGAACAAAGTGTGCCTGAGAGCCATGAAGATATAATTATTGCTGAAGAAGTTATCTAGAAAGAGTTAGAAATAAAACAAAGAGGTCTTGGTAAAGCAAATTAAATTGTCTGTCAGGGATGGAATAGGACTGAATTGCCCATTGTCATCTGCTGAAGCAAGCCCATACTTCCAGAATAAAAGTTAGAGAGATGATTACTCTATGCAGTGTGACTCATTGCAAGGTTTATATGTAAGAAAGGACAGAAGAAAAGGCTGCGGTCCTGGAACATGGGAGGGAATGAAGAGGAAAGTCAAGGACAGATCAATTCACATCCCAGATGGGGAGTTCTTGTGACTTCAGAATTATGAGCATTCTTCTTGCTAAGATAAAGCCATTCTTCTTACAACTTCATTTTAGCCATATCTGTCATTACTGTGAATGTCTGATGAATTATTACACACCTGGGGGAAGCAGATGAGAAGCCTGCAGGGGGGAAGGAAAGAAATAGTGCTTACTAAAAAGTAATAAGTATTGATGAGGGGATTGTGGGTAAATGGTTCAAGGAACAGTTAAACAAATCTATAATATGTGATCTTTTCATTTCCTCTTTTGTTTTAGACATCATTCATGTTATAAAAATAGTTTAAAAATTTTATGAGGATGAGCTTACATTATATATTTGTGATTATACATCTCTATAGCTATGATGTTTATATACATATGTATGCATACATAGAGATATACAGATATGAAAGAATGCAATAAAATCGATTGGGGTTATAGATACTTCTTAGGAGACAGTGGTCAACTTCATTCTTGTACCCTGGGCTGCTGAGCTCCATCCTGTCTATTCTGTATCAATGAAAATATATACCATACCTAATTACTGGTTGATACTAGGTCAGGAGAACAATTCTCCAGAGCAAATCAGAAGGATGCTTCTCACCTGAGAGCCCACAACACCAAATGGGCAGTGATCAAATCTGGCTCAATCCGGATCTTGACTGAATCCCATTTTCTTCTTATATTTTTAGGTCAAAGAACCACTGCAACTTTGATCTTGACATACTTTAGAGGAAATGTTGAATGCAAGCCTCCACTCCCCAGGGAAGGAGAGGTTTGTTTCTCAGGGAATCTTAAGTAAGTCTACTTTCAAACTTATATTTATGATCCTCCCAGTTGTTGGAGTAGCAAGGGAAGAAACAGATATTAGAAACGGCTTTCCAATTGGAACAGGAAGATTACAAGCTTGGGCAACATAAAGGGCTGAAGGTGTGACTTGGGCAGTTAAGAGCACATAGTGCTTTTGCAGAGAAACTGAGTTCACTTTCTGATACTCAAGTCAGATGACTGACAACTCCTTGCAACTCTAGCGCCAGGGGAATCTTATGCCTTCTGCTGGCCTCTGAAGGCACTGTACTCATTAACACAAATCCACATTCACACACACACACACACACACACACACACACACACACACAGAGCCAAGTGTTATTCATTTTTCTTTTATGGATATTTTGTCTGTCTGCATATCTCTTGCATGTCTGCTTCATTTGAAGGCTAGAAGAGGATTCTAACACTAAACAGTTATGAACTGCCAAGTGGGTTCTTAGAACTGAGCCTGGGTCCAGAAAAAGCTCTTAACCACTGAGCCAACCATCAAGTACAACTTAATCAATTTTTGAAATATCTTTTTTGAACACAGCCACCCTGACAAGAGCAGAGTTAATAAAATCAAGGATTCTAGACTCTGCTAGATCTATGAACTACACTAAACCAAGTGAATGAACTAAATTAACAACTGGAAACGTCAGTAATTCCTGGAAATATGTGGAAAGTTATAGGATAAGCTATCCCTTGATAAACACTGGAAACCTCAGTAATTACTGGAAATATGTGGAAAGTTATAGGATAAACCATCCCTTGATAAACATAACTACAGGTAAGAGTGAGAACTCGTTTTTAGTAAGAACTACTTCCTGTTAATACACATCTTTTTTATGTCTTAATGTAAGATTTAATCACAAGAACTAGAATTTGGAGTTAATTCAATTATATATTTGTTGTGTCTGTGTTTATTTGTTTTTAACTAAAAGGTCTCCTAAATTTTAGAATGATCATAAATGACAGTAAATATTAAGATGTCAGTCAGATGAAATGTAAGAATCAGAGTCATATCAGGCTTTCTTCCCTGAGAATGTAAATTTGACTAATCTAAATGGCTGGTTTTTGATCAAGAAAAATATACACATTGGGTATATGGATATTTCTACAATTAAAAGGCTTTTTCATCTCTTTTCTTTTTGTTTTGTTTTGTTTTTATTTTGTCTGTCCACATGCACACATATGCATGTACATGATGTGCATCACTAGTGCCTGCATAGATGAGAAAAGGTGATAGATATGGCAGTAGAGTTATATATGTTTGTGAATTGTCATATGGGTACTAGGAATATAATCCAGGATCTATGCAAGAGCATCAAGTGCTCTTAACTACAAAGTCATCTCTCCAACCTCACTTTCTTGTTTCCAGTCCATTTTTAGTCAAGACTGTAGGTGAATTCTTTGTATCCCAAGTACTTCTAATATTTTTGGTTGGGTTTTGAAGAAGGGTGGGATTCTTGGGGAAGAAAAACATCTCAAAGATGGAAAACTTTAGCTAAAACTTTGAAACTTTAGTTAAAAACAAAGTTCAAAATTTAGAAATAAAAAACTCCCCAAATAGTGTCCTTAAAATGAAATGTGGCACTGTGAAATTTTAAATACCGTAGAGAAAGATCATATGAAGGGTAATGTTTCATTGAGAGTACACTGAAAAATAATATACAAGCTTGAGAAATCCAGACATCATGGTCCCAAAATGTGGTAAATGGTAAATAGAGATATTTTTCCATTTGTCCTATTACCCTCAGAAATAAATAACAATGGACACACTGAGTATAGACACCTAGTGTTGCATCGAAGTGCTCTGTAATTGCATAAAATATAATCTCTGTCTCTCTCTCTCTGTCTCTGTCTCTGTCTCTGTCTCTCTCTCTCTCTCTCTCACACACACACACACACACACACACACACACACATACACACACATAGCAAACACTACACATCAAATAAATATATCATTATAGATTTTTTTCTGAATATATGTATATTGTTAGGTTTCTTCTATAGCCTTAATGATACCCAACATAGAGCTTGAAGTGTAGCTCAATGGTAGAGCAATTACCTAATATATATGAAGTTTCCAATTTGATTCCTTCTACCCACAAGGAAAGCAGAAAAAGGTGCCTGTCTAGGCACATGAACAGTTTAACACATTGCCTTTTGTACAAGAAAAGTACTGTGTTGTGCATGTTGTAGGCCACACTTACAACTTTGCCCAGTATTTTGAAATGTGATAAAAATGGTTCTCAAAGTTTTGATGACTTCTCTTCATTTGGATCAATAAAGCACAGTGAAACTCAAGAGGGAACCAGGTCCCTGTTTCTACTATGCTTACTCCTTGAGGACTTGGTTGAAGATGTAACAGCCTAAAGACCAGGACACATCTGGCATGGCTCGGGCAGATCACTTATCCCTGTGTTGCTTTAAAATTGTACTAAAGACTTAGAGGTGTGACTTATTCACTCTGATGACAGACCTCATGAACATTTAAGAGTTCAATTGATTGGAATTTGAAAGCCTAGATGAGTCATTGGACAGAACCCCAATTATAGCCATGAAAAGTCCTCTGGCTTGCCTAAGTAAGAGCACATGAGCCCCTAGCATTTGTATAAAGAACACAGTGAGGTGTCTCAGTGAAAGAGTCCTGTAACAAGCACAGCAGCTGATCCTTGCTGCAGCCTGTCTGTACTGGCTGGTTTTGTGTGTCAACTTGACACAGGCTGGAGTTATCACACAGAAGGGAGCTTCAGTTGGGGACGTGCCTCCATGAGATCCAGCTGTGGGGCATTTTCTCAATTAGTGATCAAGAGGGTAGGGCCCCTTGTGGATGATGCCATCCCTGGGTTCTATAAGAGAGCAGGCTGAGCAAGCCAGGAAAAGCAAGCCAGAAAGGATAATTTCTCCATGGCCTCTGCATCAGCTCCTGCTTCCTGACCTGCTTGAGTTCCAGTCCTGACTTCCTTTGGTGATGAACAGCAATGTGGAAGTAAGCTGAGTAAATCCTTCCCCCCCCCCAACTTGCTTCTTGGTCATGATGTTTGTGCAGGAATAGAAACCCTGACTAAGACACTGCCCATCACTGAAACTTCTTGTGTCCAAATCTATTTTATACCCACAGTAGAAAAACTCAGTGTCAAGATTTTTTCAATAGTTTATTTATTTTTATTCACTTTACAGCCCCAATCAAAGCTCCACTCTCCCCATTGCCCACTCCCCTTCTCCTCAGTGAAAGAGGAAGCCCTTTTGGGCACCACCCCACCCTGGGACATCTATTCTCAGTGGGACTTGGCACATCCTCTCCCACTGAGGCCCAGCCAAGAAGTCCAGTAAGGGGCAGGGAATCCAATGGCAAAGAACAGAGACTGTTATGCTTGTTAGGGGAGCCCACATAAAGACCAAGTTGCACATTGGCTACAAATGTATGGGAAACCTATGTCCAGCTCCAGCATGCTCCCTGGTCGGTAGCCCAGTTTCTGTGAGTGGCCATGGTCCCAGGTTACTTGACTTTGTAGGTCTTCTTGTAGAGTACTTGGTGTCTTTGGATTGTCTACTTGTATCACAAATTCTTCCACTAGATTTCCATAGTTCTAACTGAAGTTTGGCTGTGGATCTCTGGATCAGTTTCTATCCAATGCTGGATGAAGCCTATGAGGAGGCAGTTATGCTAGGTTACTGTCTGCAAGCATAACAGAATATCATTAATAGTTTCAGAGTTGGCTTTCTCACATGCGATGGAACAGTCATTGGTTGGTTGGTCCCTCAGTCTCTACTCCATCTTTATCCCCACAAATCTTGTTGCCAAGACACATTTGGGTTGAAGGTTTTATAGGTGTTATGTTGTTCCTTCCTTCTTCTGGAAACCCTGCCACACAGGAGGAGGCCATATCAGTCTCTATCTCCCCTGCGGTAGGAATCTCAGCTAGGCTGACCCTCATAGACTCCCTGTATCCTCTCCATCCCAGACTTCCAGCTAGTCACCAGAAATGCTCCACACAGATTTCCATTTTCACAGCAAGCCCTTTCCCAGCCCCTTCTCTCCCGACACCTGATCACCACTCCCGTAAATCTCCTAGCCCTTTCTCCTAACCAGTTCCTTCTTTCCATCCACCTCCAATGACTATTTAGTTTTTCCTTTTGAGTGAGATTTGCACATCCTTCCTTGAGACCTCCTTATTATCCAGCTTCTTCGAGTCTGTGGATTGTTGCAAGGTTATCCTGCACAATAAGGCTAATATCTACTTATAAGTGAATTCATACTATATGTGTCTTTCTGGCTCTGAGTATTTCATTCAGGATGATATTCTCAAGTTTCATCCATTCGCCTGCAAAATTTATGATATCTTTGTATTTAATAGGTGAATAGTATTTCATTGTGTATATCTGCCATGCTTTCTTTATCCATTCTTCAGTTGAAGGACATCTAGGCTGTTTCCAGTTTATCATTATTACAAAAAAGCTGCTATGAACATAGCTGAACAAGTGACCCTGTGGTATAGTGTGGCATCTTTTGAGTATATTCTCAGGAGTGGATAGCTGAGTCTTGAGGTAGAACTGTTCACAGTTTTCTGAAAAACTGCCAAATTGATTTCTATAGTGGTTATACAATTTTCACTTCCACAAGCAATGGAGGAGTGTTTCCCTTGTTCCACATTCTTGCCAGCATGTGCTATCACTTGAGATATTGATCTTAGCCATTCTGATGTAAGGTGGAATCTCAGAACAATTTTGATTTGAATTTCCCTGATGACTAAGGACCTTGAACATTTCTTTAAGTGCTTCTAGGTCATTTAAATTCCCTACTGAGTTCTATACCCCATTTTTAAATTGTATTTTATTTGATTTGTTGGCATCTAATTTCTTGAATTCTTTATATATTTTGGATATTAACCTTCTGTCAGAAGTAGAATAGTGAAGATCCTTTCCCAATCAATAGGCTGCTGTTTTGTCCTATTGATGGTTTTCTTTGCCTTTCTAAAGATTTTCAATTTGATGAAGTCCCATTTATCAATTGTTGATCTTGGAACCTGAGCCACTGGTTTTCTGCTCAGGAAGTTGTCTCCTGTACCAATGCATTAATGTTATTCCCCACTTTTTCTTCTACTAGGTTTAGTGTATCTGGTTTTGTATTGAGGTATGTGATCTACTTAGATTTAATTTTCTGCAGGGTGATAAATATACATCTATTAGCTTTGTTCTGCATGCAGACACCCAGTTATACCACCTTATTTTGTGTTGTTTTAGTCCTTCCATTGTATCTTTTTGCCTTCCATGTCAAACTCAAGTGTTTGTAGATATTGATCAGCATATCTGTTTCTGTACCATTACCATGCCATGCTGTTTTTATTACTATTGTCTGTAGTACAGCTTGAAATCCATGATGGTGATACCTCCAGAAGTTCTTTTATTACACAAAATTATTTTATCTATCCTGGCTTGTTGTGGTTGTTTTTCCATATGAATTAGAGACTTGCTCTTTCACATGTGTAAAGAATTGTGTTTTGCTTTGGAGAATTTTGATGGGGATTGCATTGAATATGTACAATGCTTTAGGTGTAATGACCATTTTCACTGTGTTAATTCTACCAATACAGAAGCATGGGAGATCTTTCTATCTTCTGATATTTTCCTTAATTTTTTTCTTCAGCAACTTGAAGTTCTTGTCCTATAGGTCTTATGAAGTTCTTGTCTTATAGGTTTTGCTTAGTTAGAGTTACACCAAGATATTTTAGATCAGGACTAGACGGTTTTAGCATAGAATTCTATCAGACTTTCAAAGAGGAGCTAATACCAATACTCCTCAAACTATTCCACAAAATATAAACAGAAGGAACACTGCCAAACTCATTCTATGAAGCCACAGTCACCCTGACACCTAAATCAGACAACAAAGAAAGAGAATTTCAGACCAATTTCTCTTATGAATATTTATGCCAAAATACTCAATAGAACCCTCTCAAACTGAATCTAAGAATACATCAAAGACATCATCCATCAAGATCAAGTAGACTTCATCCCAGGGATGCAGGGATGATTCAATATAAGAAAATCTATCACTATAATCCACCATATAAAGAAACTGAAAAAATAGCATTATTATCTCATTAGATGCTTCAAAAGTCTTTAATGAAATCAAACACTCCTTCATGTTAAAAGTCTTGGAGAGATTAGGGATACAAGGCACATACCTTAACATAATAAAAGTAACATATAGGAAAATAGTAGGCAACATCGATTTAAATAAAGAGAAATTTAAAGCAATTCTACTAAAACAGGGGCAAGATAAGGCTTCCTACTTTCTCCCTATCTATTCAATACAGAACTTGGTGAGCAGGGGGAGGGGAAGGAATAGGTTTTTTTTTTTTTTCTGGAGGGGAAACCAGGAAAGGGGATAACATTTGAAATGTAAATAAAGAAAATAGTGCAATAATACAACTAAAGGATATCATGGGAACACAAGTTGGAAAGGAAAAAGTCAAAGTATCACTATTCACAGATGATATGATAGTATATATAACTGACTCCAAAAAAAAAAAAAAAATCTACTGAGAACTCCTAAAGCTAATAAGTACCTTCATCAAAGTGGCTGGATACAAAATTAATTTTAAAACAATCAGTAGCCCTCCTTCATACAAAGGCTAAATGGGCTGATAAAGAAATTAGGGAAAGCATGTCCTTTAGAGTTGCCACAAAGAATATAATACATTGTGTTGTGGTTTGGTCTTTTGCTATGTTAAATGCCAGATGCTCCCAGAGACTACATATAAGCCCAAGTGATGCCATGTGACTTTGCTAACCAATTTATTTCTGATTGGTGAATTGAGCAGAATGGACATAGGCAGGGTTTAGGGTTCCCATGCTTGGGGTCACGGGTGACCACAAGATGATGAAGGGGAGAGAGGAGATGATGTAATGGGACAAGAATCTTAAAATCATAGCATGAGGGCTGGTCTATTGGAGTTAAGAGCATCCTAGATGGAACATAAGAAGTAATAACTGGAGGTTATTGATAGGAAACTATAGTCTAATAGTATAGGTGGTAGTTTTCTGCTCAGATCTTGTGCTGATTAAGACTTATAATACATATAAAGGTTATGTATGTCTTTTATCTAGTAATTGAATAAACAGAGGTAGGGTAAAAGCCCTGGATTTGGATTGGAAATTATCCACACCAAAATTGTGATAAGCATTTTCAAGAAACTGATGTAACTAGAAAGCTGAACATCTTTTCCCTGGAAGATTTTGTTTTCTCTGCGTGGGTCTTTCTTGTTCTGTAGCCCCAGAACACTTGTAGACTACCTAAATCTCCCCTTAACAGTAATTAGTTCAGCTGTAATTTATACTTCTAAATTGCCTCCCTCTTTAGATGCATGAAACCTCAAAACGTTTTATTCACAGTGTTCTACTTTAAGTAAAAAAAAAAGGTAAGCTATTCCTCCATGACAAGAAATTAAGTGTACTTTGTCATTGATGAGAAAAAAATGAAATCCCATAGTTGTTTCTTGGGAACTTGGGTAACATCCTAGATATGAAACCTCATAATTAAAGAGGAGAATTCTTTGTAGAAATTTAGCCTTATGAATGTATAAAAGTTTTCCAATTTTAAGTCACAGTCCTGTACTAATTTTTGTACAATGAGGAAAACATTTTAGAGGGAATCTTTATTTTAATTATTTAGTTATAATTACTACATCTACTTTTATAGATGATTACAAGAAGTTATCAAAGTTAGCTGATGATGCTCAAAGGTTAAAATAAGAGCCAATAATCAGATATAAAATTGTTATACTAAAAAGTGTTTTAAAGGTTACAGTCACAGTCAAGTATCTATGAGTAACTATACTGTATAAGTACTCTAGGCAAATTCTTTTTAATTATTGCGGCAATACATAAAGGTGTAGCTTCACTGTAAAGAAAAAAGAGGTTTAAGGACATCACTCATTCATCTATATTTATTGGTTCTATAAGCTGTTATATCTTAATATAATCCTATTGAAGTTACTGTAGTATTGAAAGAGCAGGATCCATCATCAACTAAGCTCTTCCCAGGAATAAGGTACAGACACACAATACTTTAAGATCCCACTGCAATATTATAACTCCTATGCCAATCAGTACACCATCCATAATGACTATGGTTGATGCCACTGAGACACTCCTATGAGCTCTATATTCCTCTGAATCAGAATAAGTATTTATTCTTGTGTTATTTATAATAATTCTTTGAAAGTAATATTATTTATCCATTTTTTTCATAACAAAAACTAAAGATTCAGGACCAGTAAGTGAATAGAATTACAAAAAAAAAAAAATCATACAAATTAAATAGCAGGCCCAATCTTTGAATCATGGTAATAAACTCGATAGACTGCAAGCTTAGATATTGGGTACATTAGGCCAAGGATGCACTGAAGTATTTCCAAATATTGAGCCAGACCTTGAGGCTATGGTGATAAACTCCACAAGCTTCCTATTTCCAAACACTTCACAGCTGAGATTATGTGAATTCATCAGGGTTTTCTAGAGAAGTAGTCCCATATAGATAAACAGAAAAATTTTATACATGGAATTCTGAAAGCTGAGAGGTTTCAAATGCTGCAATCAGACAGGAGAAATCCCGAGACAGCAATAGTCTATCCTACTCCAGATTAAAAGCCTTAGAATAAGAGTCACTGATAATTTAATTTCTTTTCCAGGGGTCTCAGCTTTGAGAACAGATGTTTCAGTTTGAATCCAAAAGGAAAAAGTGACCAGTGTTTTAGGTGAAGTAATCATACAATTAGAGTTCCTCTTATTTGGTAAATCTTGCTCTTTTGTTTTATTCAGGCCTGTAATTGTTGGGACTGATGTGAACCATTCATAACAGGGAAGGCAATCTTACACAGTTCTTCTGCCTGAAGTCCCCTGCTCGATATTAATGTACTCCACAAATACTCACATGGACACCTTCAGAATACTGTGTTTTCATTTCTTCATAAAAGTAGATACATAAAACTAAGTGCAATTCTAGGATACACAAGTGTTGTCCATAACTACAATTAAAATCCTTGTATGCTAGTGACATGCACAGAATATAATTAGATGTTGTCACCCTCATTATTCCAACCTTTCATCCTTTGGGTCTATCCTGTGTACCTTGTTTAGAGATTCTGATTTCAGAGTGTGTGACTTGACTCAGCTTTAACGAATGAGGTGGGTTTTTCCACAGTAGAATTAGGAAGTAAGTGTCATAAAGCTTTGTGTGGTCTTGACCAACTTTACAAAGTTACATAGCTATAGAGTGTTCAAAAAGGACAGGTACAGGTCTCCAGCTTGGATTTCACTTTTGAAATTTTCACTACTCCTAACTGTAGGTCAATGGCATGACAAGAACTTCTGTTGTTCTTAATAATTGTTTTCTTGGAGGTTAGAGACAAAGATAATGTGTGATGAGACAAAAATGGAGAGTAGACTGGGCATAATACTGCTCTGACTCTAGTTAGGATAAACAAAAGGAGACTGTGGTATGCCCAGGTATTTGTTTAAAGACTAAACTGGAAATATAAATATAAATTAAAATATAGGACAAGGTGGTAAGTGAAATCTTGTTCAACCCAGACAGTGGGGGAGCATGCTTTTAATCCTAGCACTTGGGAAACAGAGACAGGTGGATTTCTGAGTTAGAGGCCAATGTGGTCTACAGAGTGAGTTTAAGGACAGCCAGGGCTACACAGAGAAGCCCTGTCTTGAAAAACCAAAAAAAAAAAAAAAATCTTGTTCAAGAAAAAAAAATGACAATACAGAAAAAAATAAAATTGATTTATTTAACCTTCTTAGAAATATTCAATTGGCACACACTATGTTTTGGGCACCCTTCTGAGAGCTGTGGATCAAGCTGCACAAAATGATCATTTTTTTCCATCTTAACTCCAAATGGTGAGGATAGCACTATCTTAACAAATATCTTGTTAACTAGGAGACAATATAGATGACAAAGGTCATAAAGCAATGAAGGAAGTGCTGATTGTTTGACATAAGGCAGGCATTCAGTATCACCAAATGATGCCTGAAAAGAAAGTACACAGGTGTGGAGGAAAGAAAGTATCAGCCATGAAGAAATATTCTAAGAATATTCTGTGCAGGAGATGCATGTCAGGAAAGAACTTGAAATGGCAGATTCTCAGCATCATGGAGAGTATTGAGAATCTGGGATAACTAAGTAGAGGAGTGTGTGTTACAAAACATCTCCTGGGGGGATGCAATGCATGTCCAATTACCCTAGATAGCGATCTTATGACCAAGCAGAGTATGAATGTCCAAATTGAGGGACTAGTAAATTTTATTGGCTTTACAAAAAGGAGTGTGGATGAAGGTTTCCTTACAGAAGTATCAATGACTCAAAGACAGCTGTATCACCAAGGCTGGAGTAGTCTAGCAGAGCTGACTGCTCTGGAAACCTACATAACACTTTGCACCCCATAGGAAGCTCAAGAGGGCAGAAAAGATCCTTTCTATTTGCCTCAGTTTCTGCTTCTTCCAGACAGCTGGTTTGGTCTCAGAATCTTCTTTGCAGCTTGGCTTGCCTAGGTCTTCTTTGCAGGTTTTATTGCTTATTCTTGTGGTCCCAGTGAATTTGCTCAGTTTCAGGAACTTCCTGAAGCTATTTTGAGTTGTTATCCATTTTGTTTAAGTAGCTTCAGTGCAGGATTCAAACAGGATGGACTGTTTGAATCTCAGAGGAAACAGCTACACAATATGAATGAAGAAGACAAGTAGGAGATCAAGTCTGAATAATGAAAACTTACCCTGAGCTGCTATAAATAAAATGAGAAGCCATTTTAGTGGTAACAGTGTCATGTTGTGACTCTGTGTATTCTAACCTGATTGCTGTAGCTGTTCTATTAAACAGCAGGCTGATGAAGGATACTATGGGCATGGAAGGAGAGGTAAGGCTCTTTGGTAATAGATAATGTCTGTAAGAACAAAGCATGATGAGTATTCAAGTGAAGATATTCCACTGGATTCTTTATCTACTGTATTTTAATTTACTTTTGAGAGCTGCTAACAAGAATCATACGATAAAATCAAAAGTAACCTATGCTTTGGGACAGGGAGGAGAGGAAAAGACTTACTCTACTCTGCGATGAAAAGCTTGAAGTAAACAGTTTTAGGGATGTCACATTTATCCTTGGCCACAACATTGGTGAAATACTGGTTAGATAATACCCTGATACAGAGTAAGTGATGAAGCATATGAGTTTGATATCTAAGGAGAAAGGCTAGAGATGTGACAGGAACATCTTTAGATGAGAAGTGGATGTTCTGGCATGCAATAGAGCTAGACAAAGCCAGTGAGAGAGTGAATTCCATATGCTGAGCCCAGGATGTTAGAATTTGATAACAGAATAACCCAAGAGAATATATATCTTGTATGAGATGAAAAACAACACCCTACTCCCCCCGCAAGCCCTCCTCTTCATGAGGGAGAGTCTGCTTGGCCAAATGTCAAAAGTTAGAGAAGATAACAAATGAGACCTCATGGCTGGATTTAGTGTTATGGTTACTAGCAGGTAGTTTTCTTTCTTTTTTTTTCTTTTTCTCTTTTAGTTGGTTAAAACATTTTAAAATGAAAATTACTATAACACTATATAATTTTTTCAGTTTTGTTTTTTATTGGTTATTTTCTTTATTTACATTTCAAGTGTTTTTTCCTTTCCAGGTCTTCCCTTCTGAACCCCCATATCTCATCCCTTCTCCCTACCCCTCTATGAGGGTGCTCCTCCACCCATATACACACACACCCATTCCCATCTTCCCTCCCTGGCATTCCTTTACACTGGAACATCAAAGGCCCAAAGGCCTCTCTTCCCACTGATGTCCAACAAGGCCATCCACTGCCACATATGAGGATGGAGCCATAGATCCCTCCATGTGTACTCTTTGGTTGGTGGTCTAGTCTCCAAGAGCCCCTGGGGGTCTGATCTGTTGAAATTGTTCTTCCCTCCATGGGGCTGCAAACCCTCCTCAGCTCCTTCAGTCCCTTCTCCAACTCCTCTATCAGGGACTCTGCACTCAATCCAATGGTCGGTTGCAAGCATCCACCTCTGTATTTGTCAGGCTCTGGCAGAGCCTCTCAGGAGACAGCTATATCAGGCTTCCATCAGCAAGAACTCCCTTGGCAGCCACAACAGCGACTAGATTTGGGAGCTGTATATGGGATGGATCCCCAAGTGGGGCAGTTTCTGCATGGCCTTTCCTTCAGTCTCTGCTCCACACTTTGTCTCCATATTTCCTCCTGTGAGCACTTTGTACACCCTTCTAAGAAGCACTGAAGCATCCACATTTTGGTCTTCCTTCTTCTTGGGCTTCATTTGGTCTGTGAATTTAATCTTGGGTATTCTGAACTTTTGGGCTAATGTCTACTTATCAATGAGTACATACTGTGTGTGTGCTCTTTGTGACTGAGTTACCTCACTCAAGAAAGATAGCTTCAAGTTCCATCCATTTGCTAGCAGGAGGTTTTCAAGAGAGCTGCTGAGTAACAGTAATGTACTAGAAACAAAAGACTGACACAGGGGACTTCAAAGAGAAGATGTAATCCAGATATACAATGTAGATAACAGGTGAACAAAAATAGGTATATGGTTGATCAAGAAAGATCAAGCAGTGTAAAACAAGAAAGATGAACTAAATTGTGATGAAGAAGTAGAAGGCTTGATTCAGTCTCTGAATGATGGGAAGAGGCCCAAGAAGAAATGATACAGAGAGGCAACACCCTAGATTATAGCCTTAATTGTGGCACCTATAGCACAGCCTTGGATTCGGGATTCAGTGGTTATAGACTGCCAGAATTTTTTTTTAAACAGAGTAGTTTCATTTGGCCACATTTCAGAAGCATAAGGAAAATTTGGGATCTAGGTAGACAGAGCTTGACAGCTCAGTCTATTTCAAGACATGTAATATTTAAAAGAAGGAAAGATTAGGAGGACTGTTTGCAATGATTTAAAAAATATCATTACTCTGTATATCATAAAGTGCATATATTTTCATATTTTAACAACTCCAGAACCAGAACACATCTTGCAGTTGATGGCATTTTACTATTTAATTTCCATGCTATGAGATGCATAATGTACTAATGGTGTATTTTATTATTGATATTGCCTTCAACTTGATCTAATATCAGCATTTGATGAGTGACTAAGTTAAGTAAAAGAAACCATCAAAGTGGATATGAATGTGCAGGAGAAGGAAGTTGAAATAGACAATTTGAACAGCTTTATCCTTCAGTATGTATTTGAAGATGAATGTGAATTCTTATTGTCATAAATTTTATGTTTAAACTAGAGGAAGGGAAGCATGACAACTTTTGTCTGAAGGAGTGGGAAGCTATGAGTTTTCAAAAACTGAGAGCTATATAGTAGGAAAATGGCATGCTCTTTGGAGGGAGAGTTATTGCCAAAGCGAGAGGACTCAGGAATGTGTAATCAGAAATGGGAATTCCTGGAGATAGGATGGCTAATGAGGAGATTGGGGGTGTGTCCTCTAAGCACATTCTAGAAGGGAAACAAAGGTTATAGTTGAATTTGTTGGACTAATGAAACCCATAAAGCTTGATTTTATGGAGTGAGGGCAATAGCCATGCATGTTAGTAGATAATGGCCTGAGATACTGAGAAGAAGCTGTTACTTAAATGTCTTCAAGGGTCACAGAGAACAGACACCAATTGTACCAAGTAATAGTGATATGAATGAAAGGAAGGCATTAGCTTTGAAAGAAGCCAGAGAAAATCATGCACAGGAATAAAGTTAAACAAGCAAGAAAAAAAATCTACCAATGACACTTTTCTCACAGAACTCATTTAGTTCTCATGAAAATCCAGTGTTTGCTGTTACTATCTTCAGCTTACAGAGAGGAAAACAGAAGCTTAGACTTGTGCAACTAATAGAGTATTTGAGTAATACATTGGCACTGGGAGCATCTTTTTCCTAGGAGACACTGTGTTCTAAGGCAAGGAAAGCTTAAGTACTCAATCAATGCCATAATGGAAGAGCCAGCGTGGAGCCAGTGACATAAGCCAACACAGATCCACAGTGAGTATTCAGGGCCAGGGGCAATTTCTCATAGGGTTCTCATGTCCCTTGGAATGGTGTTCGGGCTACAACATATTATGTAGCTCTTACCACCTCAGAGATGTACAGAGAAGGACCAGTCATGATGTTTATTTGGAGACTCTGAGCTATTGCACTATAAGACTTTGAACCATGACATAAGGGCAGAAAGAAATGAATGTGTATGCCACATATATTTTGGCCATCTCCATGTCTGTC
The DNA here is from genome assembly GCF_008632895.1 of Mastomys coucha. NCBI lineage: Eukaryota > Metazoa > Chordata > Mammalia > Rodentia > Muridae > Mastomys > Mastomys coucha. The sequence continues at coordinate 10,682,889 of NW_022196913.1, forward strand.
CAGGAACCTCCCTGGAAGGTCCTTACAGATCAGTTCAGGAAGGTCCTTACAGATCAGTTCAGGAAGGTCCTTACAGATCAGTTCAGGAAGGTCCTTACAGATCAGTTCAGGTACTAGACTTCTTTAAGCATCTCTGAAGGCCCCAGTGCTGCTGGACCATAGCTGCAGAGATGTTCTGGGGACCACAGTCCCAATGCAGACACTAAGCAGCAAAGCTGGGAAAATAATTATTCAGGAATCCTTGGTTTATTAAACAGGTACTGGGATGTATTAAAGCAAACCTTAGAAAATGTTAAAAATTCACTGGCAAAGTAGGATCCTTTGACCCTAACCCTGACATATAGATCTTCATTACATAGCCTAACCTTTTTATTCAATTTCTACCAAAGAAAATTCTTGTAGATCAACAATGACAGAATTCTAACTTGAACCTAATTATTTCGGATAACAAAGCTGTTGGACTTTGGCCCAGACAGAATTGCCGTTCTTTTTATTACAGAGCAGTATTTTTTTAACCATGAGTGTGAATATAGTCAAATTAAAAAATAGTAATTCTGTATCAGCACAGACTAAAAATACAAGGTGCAATGTTAAAAATACAAAATTCAAATTGGTAGAATAATTGATAATAAAATTTTTAAAATTATTTAAAAACAGTAACACTGTGCTAGTTTAACCAAGAACTGATCTCATTTTCAGTTATTTGGAGACTGAAGACAAGCTAGATCACACATCTAATGATGGTTATTAAAAATCATGTTCAAATATGAAAGTTTCGGTTAAGGATCCACAAATATGAGCTTCCCATGTTTCTGTTTTCCTGTTTAATTTTTCATCGCACAATCTAACAAATATTCTAATAAAGGTAAGACTTTAATGTATGAAAATCCATTATATTCATTATGCCTGCCTTGTGGACCCATAGTTTGCACTACACAAAGGAATGTGACTGGGACCTTGGAGATGTTTCTGAAGCTACCACTTCAGGCTCTTACCCTTCACTTGTTGGGCATGCAAATGCAAGTAGAGGAAGGGGAAGAGATGGATGTGATGAGAGGAATTCTTGGGTTCATTCTCAAGGAATCTGAGAAGCAAAGAGCCTCAGTAGATGGTCAGTCAGTGAGAAGAAATTCTGTTTCCCTGCCATTTGACAGGGAACACTATGTAAGATAGTATACCTGATATATATATATATATATATATATATATATATATATATATATGTATATAGAGAGAAATAGACAGACAGACAGACAGACAGACAGACAGACAGACAGACAGATAGATAGTATACCTGATCTATGATTCCCTTCCAATCTAGCTCAGTAAGTCAACGAGCTTTTAATGTGATAGGAACATGAGTTACTCAAAGACAACTACATCACAGAAAAGCCCCTACACCAGCCTAGATGAAGATTCTCAAAATCTTCATCCTTAGAACTCTTGTTCAGCTTTCAAGCAGCTTGGCTAGCAGGAATCACTCAGCAACACATTGTATTCTGTAACCTTGAGGAATGGCAGGTGACTCTTTTAACTCCCAGAGGTTCCTATGTCTAGTAAGTTGCAAAAGTTTTCCCCTTCCTCCATGAAAGGGTATTTTAATTCCTAGGAAATGACTCTACGACAGGTATAAAATCAAAACATATAATCTTGAGATGTTCAGAGCTGGTGATATAGCTCCATTGGTAGTGTGCTTGCCTAACATGCAAGAGACTTCTGGATTATCCCCGGCATTACATAAAATTGAGCACAAGCTGCACACACATCTCTAATTCCAGCAGTCAGAAGGTGGTGGCAGGAGGATGAAGTTTCTAGCTCATCTTCAGATAGCATGGACTATATGAGATCCTGTCTCAGAAATGAGTAAAAC
>NW_022196913.1:10684796-10709796 GCF_008632895.1 Mastomys coucha
TCACTTTGCTGAATATATCATCTATTACACATACATTTGTATGCATTCATCTGTGTGGCATTTGTTCCTGTTTTACAGATGGCACTAGTGACTTAAATCGTCCAAGTTGTTAAGAGCATATGCCAGGAAGGAAATCTATGATACCAATGCCAGGTTTTACAATTCTAGTGCCATAACCCTTCTCAGGTTAAATTGAAGCCATTTCGCAACAGAAAATGAGCCATTTCAGAAGACAGGGCTTCACACTTACCCTTCACCTAAGTTCCTTCTGTAAGAGATGATTTCTGGGGAGAAATAGACTCCCTTTCAAGTTTTCTCTTCTTGGCTCTAATAGTTCCACTCAGTAGCCTCACAGTAGAATCAGACTGATGGGCTTGACTGGAATCAACTTGGCCAGTGGAGACAAGTATTAAGCATGTACGAAAAAAAAAATTTTTTAAAAGCTGACCTTATTTTTCCTTATTATAGCCTTTCTACTTTGAAAGGAACGAAATGGGATTTTTCAAAACTTCAAGGAAAGGCTGCTATGATGACTCAGTGGACTAAGTTGCTCGCTGTTAAGCCTCCTGTCCTCAGTTCATTTCCTGGATACTGCATGATAGAAAAAGAGATGGTCTCCTGAAGGGTGTTCTTAGATATGTATACACACACACACACACACATACACACACACACACTAAAGAAATGTAATAAAGTAAATAAAAATTCAAGGAAAACAAAGCATTATTGGTTTAGCTAGAACTAAAGATTGCTCAGCAGGACAATGATGTGATAGACTGACATCAAGTTTCATCCAAGTCCCAAAAGGAATCAGAGACAAACAGCTGACAGGCAGCTGGAGGCAGCAGACTCCTGGGCAGCTGATGTGTTCCACCATGTGATGAAGCTTCTGGAACAGAAGACTACATTCTTCCCTAGTCCTTAGCCAGCCTTGTTCTGCAATCAGATGATATGCCTTTCAAGCAAAACATCTTTTCTGAAACCTTTGGATAATTTTGCCAAAGTTAAATGTCCATGACTACTTACAATTAATGCACACATGTCAGAGGTGCACTTTATTTAGACCCAGTGATGAGAAGCAGAAGCTTTCAAAAATTGTCACTATCTCTTGGTATTCATCCCTCATAAACCACAAAGTGCCCTACATTCCTGCTACAGGTCAGGAAGGCTGATTGAAAACTCACATTAGCAATTGAACTTGGCCTTGGAGAGACTGAAAAAAAAGATGAGGAGTTAAGACCTATCTGCTTGCAAAGTACCCAAGTATGGTTCTTAGCATGCCATGTGAGGAGGTTCACAAAGCACCTATAACTGTAATCAAAATCAAATATTAAACTTGGTCATGAAATGGGACCACTCTACCACTAGTCTAAGGCTTATCTTGTCTTCTTCTGATCACCCCTTCCTGGAGTGGCCTGGCTGCTGATATTGAAACAATTTCCTATCTTCTCTCTATTTCTTCATACTCCTTTTGAAACTTTCTCAAACTTCCATTTGTCTTTCAACACATCTAGAGGATAACATACATTCTTATCATTATAGTGGGCTTCTATAAGAATATCTCTCTTATGGTCCAGCCCATCTCCTCATTGCCTAGCACACCCTCCTCTGGGTTTCTATAATTCTTCAGGAAGGATGCAGAGTCTATTCCATACCATTCAGGACCTTCTTTTCCAAAAAGTGTTTTTCTACTGCATAGTCAGTGCAAAATGCAAAGCTATGAAGATTCAGTAAGTTTCAAAGGGTTGTGTACAGAGTCACCTAGAGAGCTTGCTCTAAGACTTCCTTATTGAATAAGCAGAATATGAGAAACCTTTTCCAACAAGTCCCCTGGCATCCCAGGCCTGCTGTTCTAGGAACCCTGTTAGTGTGAAGTCACTCAGCTGCAATCATTTGCCCAAATTTTCAGGCACATTCACATGTTATCTGAAGACTTTACTGTGAGTGTGCTTATTCAATTGTGCTTAAGGTTTGCTTGCATTGAGTTAGAGTCAGCTCAACTCTGCTCAGTACTGGTTAGTTCTATCATTTGATTTAAAAAACAAAAACAAAAAACAAAAACAAATAATAAGAACAAAAAAACGAAGGGCTTAGTTGGTGAGGATTTGAACCCAGATGTTGTGAATATGTAAGAAAAAAAGATCATGTAGTTGGGCTACAAGTCCTGGCATAGAATAGGGAGTTCTGAGCAAAAGGGAAACCCAGAGGAACCCCTGTAATTGTGTCTGTTCAAATGTTAAAGAACAGGAGCCACCTTCTAGACCAGTTAAAAGGAGAAACATTGGCATGTTCAGAAATAATCTCAGTTAATCCCCACTAGAAATAATGTAGTTAACCATGCATAAAAGCAAGAAATTAAATTTAGGAATAAAACTCAACAGGAAAGGCTTGAGGAAAGGGAGCAGGAACCTTGGAAGGGAGGAGATAAGACACTTAGAGCTGATGCTTTCTCTGGGGATTTGAAACTAGTATGAGTTATTAGCATCTGGTTTACCAGAACAGTTGGAAAAGACCACCCTATTCTCCATCAAACGAAATAACACACAGTGGAGGAAATGGTCCAGGAAAGACGCTACTTCAGATAGCATCTGTAAATTTCTCAAGTATTAATGTTTGCCTCTTCTGGTCACAGAAATGCAATTCTTATATTCTAATAATGCATTGTAGCATTATTTGAGTGATGAGATTCACAATGTGGGAAAGTAGACCAGCTCAAAATCCTTAGGAATATATATGCAAATTCCAAAGAATCTTAGAAAACAATGTACAACAAACAGGTTCTATAACCAATGTGTCTTTGAAGTCTACCATTAAAACCAAAAAGACACAAATATGCAAAAAGGGGACATGCTTGCCTTAGCTCACTGTTAGCCTATCTCTTTTCTAAGCAGTGATTCCAAATCTCAAAATAAACAGATTGCTCACTTTCCCTAGTGAGAGCAGAGACTTCACCCCCTCTGTGAAGTCCTGAGCTAAGCCTGTTTTACCATGCTGGCTCCCAGAATGACATCCACATGCAGAGAATGTTTAGTGTAGCCTATCCTGGATGCAGACAAACGAAAGGTTATACTCCCAAGAAACTTTCAGAATTGACTCCATGTTATTTACAAGAGGAAATATGAGACATATTTTCAAGAAGTCGGTGTTGTTGGGTTCTTATTTTGGAAGTTGTTCTTGGCACTTAAATGGCTCATTCCCTGTGCACAGACTTTGAGAGAGAGCCAAACACCAACATGACCATCAAGTTGTTTGGTAGATTGTAGATTATCAGCATAAGTGTGTGTCTATGTTTGTGTATCTGTGTGTGTGTGTGTGCGCGCATGTATGCATATATCTTCTTCATGAGGTGTTTGTAACTCACAGTACAAAGTACCTTTTTCTATATAAAATGATCTTGCATTCCATAGCCACAGTTATTCTTGCATTGTCCACAACTCAGTTTAAATATCATTTCTTTAAAGTGTTTACTCAGAACACTGGAATCAAAGTAGATCTTCTTGTAAATCATCTCATTCCTTCCATTCCTTTCTTGTAAAAAATGAATTTACATATTTTACAGTAATACATACATTTGGACATTTACTTAATGCCTGTTTATCTGAGGATAAATCTGAACCATTTTTTATAATCATAGACAAAATGGCTTATTCTTGGACACTAGAAAATAATACTTACATCATGGATGAATACAGGAACTGGTAAATTAGTAAATAATGAAGATAAAATATGTATAAATATATCCATATGTATATATATGTCTGAAAATACTTTTGTGATCAATACTGATATTGCTTTTATCAACTCTATTCTAATTTGAGGTTCTGTTTGTGTAATTATATGTAAATATTGTTTTGATTTAGAAATCATTATATATACTGACATATCAATTGTTACTTTTAAATAATACACTATTTTAATATCATCAATTGTTTATTAAAATAACAAATATTATTATAACTATATCATGGCCAATTAGTGTTCTGTTGTGTTAACTGGACACAAAATTTTATATTTTGTGCTATTAAAGTTTCTAAATTGGTGTGCTCAGTTCTTATTGCAACTTAATTTTTAATCCTTAGATGGCATTTTCCTGGATATAGCCAAACATTTATTTTTGTACTCCATCAAGATTTAGAAGAGAAGATTTTCAATTTCTAGTTCGTTTGATTTTCCTAGCAATGCTGGATGATGAGAACTGTGTTTAACATTAGGCTCAGAATAAATCATAAATATGCATTAGCTCCCAACTGTGCACCAAACTGTGTTGCACTTTGGATCAGGACAGGAGAAGACTGCTGCTTTGCCAGCCTCCCTTTTTCTAAGCTTCTTTCCCTACCTACAGTGAGGTTGCCTCTTGTTAGTAAGTGGTATCTGTAGGCCACCCTTATTAATCCAAAAAAATGCAACAACTGTCTAGACAAGCAAAAATATACGAAAGGAAACAACCTAATATGTAGAAATTAAAAGAATCAATAAATCCCACTAGCTGGCATTAAGAGATCATTCTATCTTACCTATCTATCTATCTATCTATCTATCTATCTATCTATCTATCTATCTATCTATCTATTTCTATCATCTATCTGTATATTATCTATCTGTTATCTATTTATCAGTCTGTCTATCATCCATATATCTTCCTCATATGTGTGTGTGTGTCTATGCCTATGCAGCCAAAAATCAACATCATGTCTCTTCTTGGCTCACACCCCACCTTAATTTTTGAGGCAAACTCTTACTGAACAGTGTTTCACTGATTTGGCTGGGCTGTCAGTCAGTAAGATTCAAGAATCCACCTGTCTGTGAATCCCAGTGTGGGTTTTCACACATGCTTATCCTGTCTTGTATTTTAAATGGATGCTGTAAATCTAAACTCAGGCCTCATGCATGTGCATCAGGTCATTTCCCCAGTCCTTTGAAACACATTAAGGGGTAAGAATCCAAATATCCCTTTTACTACTTGTCATTTCTTTACCAAACTACAGTTATTCTTTTCTTTGTAAGTAAGTTGTGAGGAAAATCAGAGACTGCTGGGCCTGCTGCTCAAGAAAAGCCTGTAGTTCAGGCAAATCAGTACAGTAAATAAATGCTAGGTATAACAAATGAGATGTGTGTTTCCTTTCTGGGCATACTCCATGACTAGCTGGCTTGATTCTGTATATTTCTTGTTGATCTAAGCTATGTTTCTAAGATGGCCTTATTCTGAGGCTATGGGGCTCATGAAAGCTGTCAAGAGGAAAAAAAAACTGAATTGGTTGGCTCAGAATCTTTTGAGGGCCAACCTTCAAAATAGATATTAAGTTTTCTTAGGTCTGTTCAGTGAGCATTCATGTTAAACTGTTACTCTGAGACAAAATCTGAGACAAGTTAGAGAAAGCTACTACTCCGCTGGGGAGATGACTTAATGCCTATAAAGCCCTTGCCTCACAGGCGTGAAGAACTGAGCTTAATCTAGTGTATGCCTGTAACCCTGGTTCTGGGCAGGGTGTGGAGGGAAGAGAAGTGAATCCAGGAACATTCTGGCTAGCCAGTCTAGTTCAAACACCAAGCTTCACAATCTTTGGTAGTGATGGTAGTGGTAATGATGATGATGATGGTAATAATGATGACAATGTAATAATGTATGTAGCAACTGAGGAAGGTGCTACAATTGGGCCCCAGAGGCACCCTCGCTGGTGGGCATACAACAAGTTGGTAGACATGCCAAGCAAATACATACACACATATATACTAAGAAAAGAAGCTAAATCAGTATAATATAGTATAATAAATGTAATAATATGATAAAACCAAAAATCACTAATGCAGCCTTTAAAAGGAATTTACTTAAGGAAAATAGGAACACGAATTCAATTCCACTTTGTTCTCTCATAGTACATTTTGCTATATTAAGGTGAAAATGACATCAACTGTTTTGCTCTATGTGAAAATTGTCTGTTTCCCTTCTTTGTTTTACAGCATCTTTATTTCTACAGATATGATTTCCTCTGGCACCTTGCTGGTATTTTCAGAGCTAAAACATTAGACGTAGGTTCTGGTGCCTGATAGTATAGAAAGTTTTGCAAAAGTACGAAAGGGGAAGAGCGATGGGTTTATTTTAAGGTTATAAAATTTTTATTAGTTTTTTTTCTCCCTCCTCTGCACTGGTTGCTCTTGCTTTAAAAGTCTTCTGGCATTTAACTGGCAATAAAAGAGGCAAAACAAACCGTTCCTTCCTTTAGATTGCACAATTTTACAACTCTGTTTTAGAGTGACCAAATATGCCTCTTTAAAAACATGCATGTTCAACTACCTTCTTTTTATAAGGCAGTAGAATCGTTATCTGGCTAACGCGGGGTAACTGAGTGGGTTTTGTATGTGCCTCAAGTTTTTCAGTGCTACTTAGCCCCAGTCTGAAATGAAGTGATGCTGGGAATGTTGATTCTTCAGCTAGGCAATGGCAGGCAGCTAAATCAAAGATGCCTGAGCTCCATTTGAATCCAATCCATCTAGATAGCACAAGTAAACTCAGAGTCTGTTAGCCTACAGCTACTGTGTTGACAGCTGGAACTCTCAAGACCTCGGCTGTATAGGTTTTTTTCATTTAATGTAAATGTAGAGCATTTACATTATTATTTTGAAGTTGATGACATGAGTAAATGCTTCCACATTCAATCCATTCCACAATGTGTGATCACATGGGGAATGCCGTTCTAGAGAAATGGTAAGTTTGATATCACTACTGTGATATTACTCTCCTGGTTTAAAGTCTTTCATATGTGTCTTCACACAGAGGTACACACTACACACAAATGAATCATTATCAACCAGAAAATTCGAGTCCAGCATGTTACCCAGGAAGAAAAGAAAGACTGAATTTTAAAGGAGCTGACACATGTAATGATAAAATTTGAAGAATTTGGAGAAGATGTTTTTTGCCAGTATGTTTTGCCTCCAAGGAAAGTAAAGCAATAAACTCCATTATTAAATAGCTTCCTGATTTTCACATCTTTTCATTGCTTTTATTTATTTGATTGTTTTCTTTCTAACAATGGTCTGAAGTGAAAAAGTTATTGTCTTGTATTTGACATTACTGAGATAGCTTCCACCTTCTCTTCCTCATCCTTACTAACCTTCTCCTCTTCTGTCTCTTTTGCATAGCTACATAGCATAATTAGACTCAACTCTCTCTCTCTCTCTCTCTCTCTCTCTCTCTCTCTCTCTCTCTCTCTCTCTCTTTCTCTCTCTCTCTCTCTCTGTGTGTGTGTGTGTGTGTGTGTGTGTGTGTGTAAGTTTTAGTTCTCAGGATCTCAGAAACAAAGTCATCTTAGCTTGAGACAGGTCTCTCACAGGCTTGGGACTTTGTAAGCAGGCTAGCCTGACTGACCAGCAAACTCCAGAGATCTCATGCCACTGTCTCGGCAGTGCTGGGATTACAAGGTCATGTGACCTACTCAGGCTTCTTCACATGGATTCTGGAGCTCAAACCCTGGTCTTCATGACTAAATAAAATTCTTTTTATGGATTGAAATATCAACCTACCTATCCTTTGTATATTCTGTAATTTTATCTTCTTCCTTCTTAATCAAGAATGTTATAATAGCAACATTGTTATTTAGTTTATTTGGGGAATTCCAGAGTACTGGTGTTTCGTGTGTAATATATATTCTACTATGTCTTCCTTAATGCCCTGGTGAGCATTTATCTTCGGATCATTTTGCTAATTCCAATCATAGGCAGCATAAGCAGCAACCCAGTACCTTGTAGTTGAGAAGCAGAACCAGGCCCATTCTGTTAAAACATCTCCTAATACTTCAATCACTTATCCATTTGTATTTGTTTTCACAACAATTTCTTTTCTATCTTTATAATAGTTTTATTTACATCTTAATTAGAAAAATTAAATGACTGAAACAGGGGTATTACACAACTTTAATCCCAGCACTCAGGAGCCAGAGGCAGGTAGATTTCTGTCAGGTTGAAGCCAGCCTGGTCTACAAAGCAAGTTTCAGAATAGCCAGTATACTATACAGTCAAATCCTGTCTCAAAAAATAAAACAAGAAGAAGGAAAATTAAATATTTATATTATATGTTGTCTTTTTTATCTTTAGTAATTATTGCTGAGTTACAGTGGGGTTCTTTTTGGCCTGATGATAATACAATATACAATTTAATATATAATAATAGTATATAGAAATTGTCTCATTACTTATATGAGACATCCACATATACATATTTATGTACATGTGTATTGTGTGTAGATACAAGAAATATTTGTTTATACATTTATAAGTTTATGTATATTATATTATACATACATTCACATATAATAACATATATACATATATACATATTTGTATATAATAACATTTATACATTAGGACAAAATACAAATCAGTTAGGTATTTTCTTTTCTTTTATTGGATATTTTCTCTATTTACATTTCGAATGTTATCGCCTTTCCAGGTCTCCTTTGTGGAAACCTCCTATCCCATAACCCGTCCCCCTGCTTCTTTGAGGATGCTTCCTCACCCACCTACTCCCACCTCCCCATCCTGGCATTCCCCTAGACTGGGCATCAAGCCTTCATAGGACCAAGGGCCTCTCCTCCCATTGATGCATGACAGGCCATCCTCTGCTACATATGCAGCTAGAGCCATGGGTCACTCCATGTGTACTCTGGTTGGTGGTTTAGTCCCTGGGAGCTCTGGGGGTAGGGGAGGGTGGGTGCATCTGGTTGGTTGATATTGTTCTTCCTATGAGGTTACAAACCCCTTCAGCTCCTTCTGTCTTTCCTCTAACTCTTCCATTGAGGACCCCATGCTCAGTCCAATGGTTGGCTGCAAGCATCCACATCTGTATTTGTCAGGCTCTGGCAGAACCTCTCAGGAGACCGCCATATCAGGCTCCTGTCAGCAAGCACTTCCCAACATCCACAATAGTGTTTGGGTTTGGTAACTGTATATGGGATGAATCCCCAGGTGGGGCAGTCTCTGTATGAACTTTCCTTCAGTCTCTGCTCCACACTGAGTATTTTGTTCACCCTTCTAAGATGCATCCACACTTTGGTCTTCCTTCTTGTTGAGCTTCATGTGGTTTGTGAATTGTATCTTGGGTATTTGGAGCTTTTGGCCTGATATCCACTTAGCAGTGAATGCATACCATGTGTGTTCTTTTGTGACTTGGCTACCTCACTCAGGATGATATTATCTAGTTCCATCCATTTGCCTAAGAATTTCATGAATTCATTGTGTTTAATAGCTGAGTAGTACTCCATTGTGTAGATGTACCACATTTTCTGTATCCACTCCTCTGTTGTGGGACATCTGGGTTGTTTCCAGCTTCTGGCTATTATAAATAAGGCTTCTATGAACACAGTGGAGCATGTGTCCTTATTACATGTTGGAACATCTTCTGGGTATATGCCCAGGAGTGGTATAGCAGGGTTCTCAGGTAGAACTATGTCCAATTTCCTGAGGAACCACCAAACTGATTACCAGAGAGGTTGTACCAGCTTGCAATCCCACCAGCAATGGGCGAGTATGCCTCTTTCTCCACATTCTTGATAGTATCTGCTGTCACCTGAGTTTTTGATTTTAGCCATTCTGACTGGTATGAGGTGGAATCTCAGGATTGTTTTGATTTGCATTTCCCAGATGACTAAGGATGTCAAGCATTTCTTTGGGTGCTTCTCAGCCATTTGATATTCTTCAGTTGAGAATTCTTTGTTTAGCCCTGTACCCCATTTTTAATAGTCTTATTTGATTCTCTGGTGTCTAACTTCCTGAGTTCTTTGTATATATTGGATATTGGTCCTGTATTGGATGTAGGATTGGAAATTATATTTTTCCCAATCTATTGGTTGCCATTTTGTCCTATTGACAGTGTCCTTTGCCTTATAGAAGCTTTGCAATTTTATGAGGTTCCATTTGTCTATTTTTGATCTTAGAGCATAAGCCATTGGTGTTCTGTTCAGGAACTTTTCCCGTGTTCTCATGTGTTCAAGGCTCTTGCCCACTTTCTTTTCTATTAGATTCAGTATATCTGGCTTTATTTGGAGGTCCTTGATCTACTTAGACTAGAGCTTTGTACAAGGAGATAAGAATGGATCAATTTGCATTCTTCTACATGCTGACCACCAGTTGAACCACACCACTTGTTGAAAATGCTTTTTTCCACTGGATGGTTTTAGCTCCTTTGTCAAAGATCTAGTGACCATAGGTTTATATAAAGAAAATTTATTTGAACTGCCAAATTTTCAAATTTTTGTTAATTATTATTATTATTATTATTATTATTATTATTATTATTATTATTAGTGTATGGATGTCTGTGGATCATATGTATCTGGTGCATGTAAATGCCAGAAAAGAGCATGAAATCTCCTAGAATTGGAGTTTTAGACAGACAGTTGTGAGCTAACATTTTGGGTGCTGGGTCCTGTGGAAGAGCAAGCACCCAATTTCCTTAACCATTGAGCTATCTCTTGAGACCTCCTAATCTTTTAATTCTTTTCATTTTCTTTGTCTTATAAAGACCAATTAGCAGCTGGGTGGTGGTGGTGCAAGTCTTTAATCCCAGCACTTGGGAGGCAGAGGATTTCAGAGTTCAAGCCAGCTTGGTCTTCAGAATGAATTCTAAGACAGCCAGGGCTACACAGAGAAACCCTGTCTCAGAGAAAACAAAAAACAATTTGCTAGACATTTTAAAATCTGCTATCAAAATATTTGTATTTTATCTAGCATGCTTTCTTACTGATTTCTCTTTCTAGGATTTCAGTTGCTTTGGTCAACAATCTTCTCAAAATTTCATATGCACAGTTTTGTAAATAAACAGTTTATCATTTTAAAATCTACTGTTTTGAGGGACATGTTAAAATCTTACGACGCCCTATTCTGTCTTTCCCAAGTTGTGAACCATTCCTTTTTCTAAAGTATCCATGTTGAATCAACTACCCACCTCATTAAGTAGCTACTGAGTACTTGGTACTGCAGAGTATGAACTTAGAACTCAGTACAATTTTGGGTTTCAGGCATCAACCAGATTGGAGTTTAGAACTTATACCACAGATAATGGTCTTTGCTGTATTTACATTAGTATTTCTCTGAAGAGTACTAATTGCCCATAGTAACCATGCTTTTTATTTATCTGTTGTTCTTTGTTCCTGGACTACTTCTCCCTATCCTGGGCATGTGTACTGGACTCAGTGTTTCCCAAGCATTGTTTAAACAAAGCATAACTGCCTAAAGAGAAGTGGAAAAAAAACAAGGCACACACATGACTTCCAGATAACTGGGTCGAAGCTTTTAAAAGGCAGCTCGTTTGCTCCTAGCTTCTTTCCACTTCATCCAACCAGATAGAGGTCGTACCTAAGAAATGTCTGGAAGCCAGGGATGCAAACCAACAGACAAATTACTTAGTAGTATCCTTTGGTTTTCATGAGGAGGTAAAAATTGAATCAGCATCTTTGCTCTCTCCTGGTGCAAGTCAAGGATTCAAAGATACTGTATGTGTATATCCTGAATTTTAGTTCAAATTTGAACAGTTTTGTACACCAAAATTGTCTTTTATTTAGGTTATTTGTTGTTATAGCTTAGGAGCAGCTGTGGCCATCATGTCTGTCCCTGCTCTGAAGAGAACCTGACCTTTATGAGAGTTCTTAGCAATTTCATAGTGTGGCAAATTTTATTCTGGGTAACTTAACTGTGGGCATTTTTCTTTGTGTTCCAAGTTTAACTTTGGCTTTAGACATCAGAGTTGATGCCTTTCAATAACCTGCAAATGTCTCACATGTTAGCTTCTCAGAGTCTTTCTTTCCTCTAGAATCCTAAGGAGAGACATTTCTGAGCCCTTGAGGCTGTGAATCATAACCCGTGACTCCCATTCAACTTCTTCCAATGTGACCAGTGCTACTCTGCATATGGTAGCATTGGGTATATTTTCCAGTTAGCTCATGTTTCAAACTGTGTAATTCACAATTTGAATTTGACTTTTAAAACATTGCATCTATTTTATTTCATATTGAATTTTGACTCCAAAATTGTTTAACTACTTTTGAAGGCTTAATATGTGGTTAGATGTCAGTCAAACTGCTACACTCATTTAACTTTATTATAATCATTTATGATACACAACATATCATATTATACTATATCATTATTTCAACATATACAAGTGATTTTATGGTCCATCCTTTCTTCAGCATTTATGCCTTAAGAGATTTTTGTGTTTAAGAAATGGCCCTCACCCTGTTTTTAAAAATCAGAAAATTTGTTTCTATTGAGTTTATTCTCAAGCTTTTCCTGATTGTATATTTGTCAGGAGGTTAATTCTGTCCATGTTAGAGACAGTAGCATGGCCCTGACCCAGGAGCTGAATCAAGGCACTTTATTTTTTTCATTATCCTTAGTTTCAGGATTACAGACTTCATCTCATTATGAAGCTCCCTGCTGGGAAGTATATCGATTTGTGGCACATTTGAAAGATAGCTATTGGGATCTCTTCTGGCCTGAGCTTCTCTAACACACACACACACAGACACACACACATGAACACACACACACACACACACACACACACACACACACACTTTCTTCCAGACCTTATACTCTCCTCAAAGAAAAGTCTGATTATGGTTCTGAGCCCACATCTGAATTTCAGCTTTCACTATGGAGTTTAAATGGCACAATAATCATTGGGGTTTAGTGATGCAGTGACCATTAACTTCTTTTTGAAAGTTTAATAAAACTCTGCATGTGGGGTGTATAAACACACATGTTCATGTATGTGGTCCTTTGTCTGGCAGCCAGAGAACAACATTGATTGTCACTCATCAAAAGCTATCCGACAGGGTCTCTTTCTGCTATAGAACTCACCAAATTGGCTACACCAGGCATCTACCTGTGCCTGATTTTTCAGGTCTGGGATTATAAAAAGCTTCACTACTCCCAGCTTTTCTACATGGATTATCTGGTCTCTTGCTTGTCCAGCAAGCATTTTACCTACTAAGCTTTTGCCCAACTCCAAGGAAACATTTCTTCTTCCTACAATTTTGTCTATGTGATTGAAAATGCTATTAAGTAGCAGATTCTAACAGCATGGATTCTGTGGTAGAGTTTCCATGAAGCCATTAAACTTTGTGTACATATGTGAACCAGGGGACCCTCCAAACATTCATAATAGCTATGGTCCTCTGTCACTTCTAAACTTTGCCATGGGGATTATTTAGTTCATTCTGAGTGACAGATTTTCTTTTTTAATGCTCTGGGGGAGATTTGCAGAAAACTGTTTCTGTGCACTTGTTTTATGAAGAGCAGAGAAAAAGAAATCAACTGATCACTCCCCGTAATGAAGAAAGCTCAGCTTAGAGATGGTTTTAATAACTAGAAAATTAACTGTGAAACACTCTATACTCTGAGTGGGAGGGGGAAGAGAAAGAAAAGTCTTCAGCAAATCCCTTGCTGAATTTTGCATTTGTTTATTTTTAATAGTCCATGGATAAAGAGGTTAAGTAGCAGCCAGTACTTATGAAGATTAGAAAGAAATAGCATCTTACTACTTTTTAAATAGATAAGTATATTTTATTATTTCTTTTGCTCATTATGAGAATAAATCTTTGTCAGGCAGGATTGATAAAGTTCAAATCCCAGCTTCCATAGTTACCCACCCAACTAGCTTGGGAAATCACTTTAATTTTCAGCCTAGTTTAAATAATGGAGGCTGGGGCAGTGCCAACATCCTTATAAGACTTCAAATAAAAATCATTGTAAAACCCTTGTACAGGGCTGAGTATTTATCTCGGTTGGTAGGAGGATTCCCAAGCAAGCACAAAACCCTGGGTTCCATCTCCAGCCCAATGTGGTATTACAATCCTGTAATTTCAGCACTCTAAAGATAAAGGCTGGAGGATCCAGAGTTCAACGTCATCTTCACCTACACAAAAAGTTCAATGCTACATAGACATGCCTACAGTTAATCTGATGGTAACATTTCCTCAGTTGAGGTTCCCTTCTCCCAGGTGTCTATCATTTGTATCAAGTTGACAGAAACTAACCAGTATAGTCTCCTACCCCAAGGTAATATAAACAAAAAGAAAAAAATCTAAAATTTTGTAACTTGAAAAGAAATATGCATTGATAATTCGGCCAAATTGCTAGGTTAATCCCATTAGCAAGGTCTCACTTTCTGTGCCATGTACATTGTTAAACAAATGTAAATAATGAAAAAGCTGCTCCTGGTCAGGCTAATGTCTAAGCAAAATTGGTTCAGTTTCCAAAACTATGGAATGCACTTTTAATATAGACACCCATCCAAGGCAACTAGATGAACCCCATCCATATAATGGCTTGAATTAGCACCACAGTAACTTTTTCCCATTGTAGAAATACATGCAACAACAAAGTCCTCCCAAGTACATGAATGATTAGTATGGATGAAGTAATCACATTACACTTGCTGATCGTTACCCAGTACATTTATCACCTACTACCCTTGTTAGCTAGCTCAGCCAATTCTGTAGGGAAGCCTGCTCAAGTGGTTAAAACCCAACTAAATGAACAAATGACCTGTTAAGAGACTTGATCAACTCACAGTGCACTTCCCATCTTTCCTCATTCAGAGGCTTTCTGCTCCATGTAATTCTCTCCCTCTCTTCTGCTCTAAGCCACTCAAGAAAATTTGCTTAGTCTACACCTACTGAAAGCTTTCCAGCTAGATTGTGTAGGTGTTTTGTTCCTAGGGCCACTCAAATACTTATAAGAGAAACTTTATGAAAAATGAAAACTCTATAGATGAAAGAGTCATGCATACTCAGTCTTTACCCAATACAGGCAAATTGCCCTTGATTGACTCCTACAAATTGTCTTTGATTCTCAACCTCATGCTGTAGTATTCACATGTACACACACACACATACACACACAAACACACACACACACACACACATCAAATTGTAATTTTGTTTAATAGTGATAGAGTTATCAACAGAATTCAGCATTTTAGGGAACAGGTGCTTTGGCTGAGCAGACATGCTGGGATGAGATGTAAAAATAGGAGGGGAAGTTGCAAGATTGGACTTCTTGGATCCATATCAGTTAAGGCAATGAATAAATTAATTTGTCATCAGTGGCTTGTCTAGAGCAAGGCTTTCACTCTCCAGAATGGATGGATCAATTTCTGAGAACAATAGGTCAGCCTATAGTTTTTAAATGATACGGTGTGGTAAATGTATTAAAATGGCTTGGACAAGAATGTAGCTGAGTGTAGTTTGGAAGGATGAATATTTGACTATAGAATAAATGATGGAAAAGAATGGGAAAACCATAATTGAAACATGGAAGTCTTCTTAGGACTCTCTGTAGCTGTCATTGTGGGGAGAGATAAATACTCCAACAAAAAAAATACAACCAGAATAATCAATTCTTCCTTACCATATTCCCCAGAATGATTGGGCCAGCTGTGGACAAAAACACTCTGAAATCATTAGGCAAAATAAATATTTCATTCTTTGAATTTTTTTCCCTGAGATGTCTCATCATATTGATTAACATTCCTATTTAAATCATAGAGATATGCATCCTTATCATCCTGTGTTAAGAGCAAAATTACAAATGCATCATAAATATTTTTCTATGTCCCAAATGACCACCATTCTCAGTGCAAGAATACCTTGTTGCTTTGGGCAGCAATGCTCAATATTATCATCACTCAACAGGTGTAAAATGCTTACTTTATGCCATCTAGTATAGGTCAAGTTAATACTGTAAATAAGATAAATTTAATCTCTTCTCTCACGGAGGGCTGAGACTCAAATGCCTGTACAAACAGTTTCTTTTGAGCCTTTCCTATGGAAATGATTTTCCAGCAATTAGAAAAAAAAAAAACTGGAAGGTGCATGGATAGGTCTTCCTTTTCCCCTGTTTATGATAGCATAGAATGGATAGAAACAATTTATCAGGATCTTATTCACATATTTAAAGTGGCATTTTTATGAGAATAATAAGAACATTTATCTTTAGGTTTGGCTCTGTCTGAGGAAGTAGCCTTCACCTTACTGAGCCATTTCTAAGACCCAAGGTAATTGATGAGTTTCTAGTAAAGCCAAGCTAAAGTGCTTACAACTTCCTAGATAAATGCAAGCTATGGTCCTAGACTAATTATAGGAACATTGTTTGAGGCTCTTGTAAGGAATCTAGAAACAATGGAGTACAAGATACTGAAGATAAATTACCCATGGTTACATATCCTTTACACAAAATACTGGAGTAAAAACATAGGTTAAAGACCAAAGAAATAAAAGAAGTAAAAAGGGCACAGTGGAGAGGAGAGGAGGAAAAGAGGAGGAAGAGGGAAGAGGGAAAAGAAAAAAGATGTAGGAGAGAGCAAAGTGGGGGAGGGGGTGGAGCAAGAGGGAAAAGGGAGGGCAAGAGTGTAGTTTCACCTGTACTTCTGGCTTTCTGAATATTGTTGCCAGATAGAATTCAATGTTGCTTCCGACCGGGTAGCTTTCACCATCCCATCTCAATTTGAACTCTTTTACAGTGTTCACAGGTACACGTACTCTTTGTGTGACTCTATACACAGATTTACTCCATAATGACACATATAATAAATAGTCTAAAATGTAGTGTGACAGTGTACTTGATGGGTGTTTATATTTAAACATGTACGCTCTTTTGATCCAGAATATTTATACATTATAGAATTGCCTAGTGCAGGGAAAGATTTACACAGTGTTGAAAGAATAGTTATTTTTCCAAGGTGAAATGTCCAACCATTAGTTTGACAACCTATGTTTTGAATGTCATGTGAGTTCTATTTTAAATTAATTGCCATTTTCTAAAAGGGCATGTTTTTAAAAACAAAAGATACTTGCTGTACTTAGGAAACTGATGCTATTTAGAAATGTGTTGCCAATCAAAATCTTAAATATTCAAAAACATTATTCTGGCCCTTTGCCTAAACAGGTTGTAAGGTCAACCAGATAGCTACGGAGACTCAGACGCTGCCCAGACATCCAGGACAGTATAGTTTTTCTTCTTTCTTTTTCCCTTTTGAGGTCATCAAGTGTTATCAAAATACCAGCTAATAAATTCACAAGACAAAATATAAACTAGTGTGAGTTTTTCATCTCCTAAGAAGAAAAAGAAGGAATAGAATATTTCCAGACAATAAATACTCAGCTGGATTTTTGTGTGTGTGTGTGTGGTATGTTAAGCATGTTATCTTAGAAAATCGGTTTCTCTATCTGAGTTTCTACAACTTCAAATCTATTGTGATATTTAAATTTTGATCACACCTTGAATCTATTCTCTGACTTGAATGCCTGGAAACCCTGCCTCTGTCAGTCATATCATCTGGAAGGGAATTAAGAAGATTAAATTCCTTTTATCCATTGTAGTAATTTTTTTCAGGCAAAGATTAATAAAGGAAAATAGTTATTATTCTTAAAATAAGAAACTTAAGAGAGCTGACTAACCTAAAAACATTCATAATTTGAAAGACTCACATTAGGAAAGAGGGGACCATTCTCCACAATCTTTTCTGTATCCCATGGGTGGAAAAAAGGGAAATAAATGTTTCATTCAAAGGAACATCCTCAGGGGACTAGTATGAATTTTACCTGTTCTGTGTGCCCTGAATTTTCTCATGTTAATTCCATTATGCCAATTCATATTTCATCCTTTTTGGTTATATGACAGCATGCTCACTAATGAATGTTCTGTACCCCACTAGGCTAATTTGTCTGGTTTCCACACTGTTAGCTCATTTATCGAGAAAGGCTCTCTTTATGTAATCCAGAATGGAACTCAAACTCAGTATTGTCCTGACTCAGTTCTCTGAGTATAAGCACTCAGCCCCGCGCCTTGCTGTCTTTTGGTTTGGAAGCCCTCTGCTTTAAAGGAATTACTTGAATGAAGTTTGTCCCAATATATATTTATTAAAATCTGTGTCCTTACTGCTTCCAAATATCACTCTATTTTGAGGTAGGGTCTTTACAGAGATGATTAATTAAATGAGAGCAACTAAGTATTTCAATTGGGGGTTTGCTACAAAAATACACTGGAACAGAAGCACTTCCCCAGAAAACATAGACGTTCCAGAGAATGCATGGCTACCTATTAGGCCAAAGCGGGGGCCCTCAAGAGAAATCATCCTTTGTGAATCCTTCATAGTATGCTTGCCAAACCCTGAACTGTGAGGTTATGGACATTGTTGTGAGTTACTGTGTGTGGTGTTTGCCATGGCAGTCTCAGTAGCTAAGAAAGCTGTAGTGAGCTGGTCCCCACCATGACCTCTCTGCTCTGCTGATGTGAAGGCTTTCATTACTCTGGGTCTGATAAACAGCCTGTAGATTGCATAAACCTTGTACAGCTGAGGAAATACACCAGGTGATGGAAGTCTGATTACTTCTTCCAGAGTATGGAGAAGCAAGAGGCTCAGAAAGAAACAATAACAAAAAGAAACTGAGCCAGGGACTGGATCAGGGAGACTTGAATAGAGACCCAGATGCTTTTGTCACAAACACATAAAGTACTACAAGGAAATACAGTTGTTTTTTTTAAAAGGTAGTGTTTCCATATAGTACTATACAACCTGGTAAAACAAGGGATTTATCAGCTAGTCATCTTTCAAACAGAGAAGAAGCATTTGAACTCTATTTATATATCAACACCAAAAAATCCTTTCTTTTTCCTTCTTTAGGTTATTTTATTGATTGACTGACTCACAGGACTGGATTTTCAATCATAATTGCACCCTCCCCCCCTCCCTTTTCCACTTGAGTTCTCAACAAGTCCCTACTTTGGCATGTCTATTTTTTATGGACTCTCTGAATAATTAGACATTTTCTGCCTGGGTATGAGGAAGAGGTTATTTACTGCAATACGAGTGATTTGTCACCAGCCATACCACTAACAAAATAATTCTCCTTCCTCCAACTGTAACTGTCAAGAGTTTCCCAAGAAGAATAGGAAGAGGCAAATATCTTGGGAATGTATATCCGGGTAGTTTATCTTTCTGAGTGGATTATGAGCTATCCTGTTCTGGTGGAACATGGCTTTCACTTCTGAAATGTTGATAATGAACCCCCCAAAGTGGCAATCAAAGAATATTTTTTTTTATTTTTGCCTCTTTTCCTAAGGTATTGAAACAGTAGGTTCGTTTTTCTTTCAATGTTTACTGAACTTTCCATGTTTTCCTATTCCCTTGAAAACCAGAAGCTCAAAGTGATAAGACTGAACCAGGAAACAATCTGAATTACTTACCATTAAGAGTGCCCCTGTGGCCAGTGACCAATGAATTCGATAATGTTGCATCTTTCCTTCGAGAGTAATCATTATTTTTGCATGATTTCCTTGAGTTCATGAAATACAAGTGAAACAGTGTGACCTCATCAGCAGATACAAACTTGTTGATGTCCACAAAATGCTGATTAGCTGCTACTGCTTTGGGTACTTCCTGCTGATGAATGAAGAGAGCCAGAAATAGACCTTCTTGGCAATTGGCAATGTGTCTGAACACATGCAATCGCTTCCTTCCACTGCAGCAAAGGAAATGTCTAGAGGAGTTGCTACAGAGAGATAAGGTGTTCTGAGGCTTTGTGGGAGAAGAGGAGGAATCTGAATGGATGAAAAAATAATGAGTAGAATCAACATGATCCAAGACTAATGAGTCCTGGCAAATAGCTTTGCATAGGGCAATACCCAATAAGATTCCACAGCTGGGTTGTACAAAGACATGCTTCTGTATTCGCATAATCTTGTGTCCTATCGTTGCCTTTTCCATTGTTGATAGTTCGACAGTTCTTTATTCAGGAGCTACTGTGGGTCTTCTTTTAGAGAGCTGTGGCAACGAGGCAGACAAAAGTCTCTACCATTAGCATACTGAAATAATGTAGTTTTAGGAAATAACACATTATTTTTGACTTTCCCAAACTCTCAATTGAAAAACTCAGATTTGAACTGTGGTCTGAACTCATAATAAGTCTGGTCAATATGAGAATATTCACTTAAGTAGAAGCATAGGTACCCTTACTAGAGACAATTGAACATTATTCTACTGTATGGTCAAGCTTGAGTTCATCAGACTTGTTGAGAATCCCAAGGAGAGAGCATCTTTATTTTTTTTTCTGAACAGTGTGTGTAGCAAATGAAGTTACTGGAAATGTTGGAGCCACATTGTCACTGAGCTGCAGACAAAAATGATCATGGAGTTATGTAAATCCATGATAACCTGAGACTAGGAGCTAAGTTCTTGCTCAAGCTTCACTTGAATCTTGCCTTACCCCAAAACTTCCCTGTTGTTTGAACAAAATTCCATGAAGTACTAAGACATTATGTAGAGGTTTGGAAACATATACACAAATCCTTTAGCAATTATTCCATCAAAATGGGAGGTTGATTCTTTTCCTTCCTTCAAAAGTAGGCAGGATTTTGATTTCACTCTTACCAATAAGGTCTAGCAAAAGTAACATCTGACTTATCAATAAAGGCCTTTACATTGTTGCCACCTCTTTGTTATTTGGTTTTGGATGCCACAATTTGGCAAGATCCATTTCTATGCTCTAAGTACAGTCAAGCATTTTGGATAAAACTGAGACTTATAAAAACTGCCAGTGATTTGCTTGTGATATGAGTGAGCTAGCTTTAGGGCTACTCCTTCATCCTCACACAAACTTCATGGACCCAAAGTCACAGCTGGAACCCTAAAATACAACATTTTTCAATGTTCCAACTAAAGTGATCTACACCTGAGGAAATAATTAATTCAGATTGCAACAACAACAAGAAAACTCCACTAAGTATTAGGTACCTTCTATAGAACAAGGCAATTATTGCATAATTTAAAGTAGGTGAATATTGACAGTGAGATACATAAGGGAGTATACAGGAGACACTGGCAAAAGACATCCTTGTCAATGAGATGATTCTAGATACTTAGCTTTGAGCACTTGCTCAGTTCATGTAGAAAAGTTGATTCAGCCATGGCAGATTTCTCCCATATATTCAGCCCTAATTAAACAAGTATCACTTTGTATTTGGGGAACCTCAAATTTGGTATCTAGTAGTAGCTTTCCTTGTGTCTGTCCATATTATGAATGGTAGTCACTTGAGGCCTGTCACATCATTATACATTAAGATTACATTGAGTTTTTTAAATCTCATATAAAAAAAGGTGATTCAAGTTAAATGGGGTTAATAACAGCAGAACCCTTATCTAATAAGATTAATGCCCTTGTTAAGAATCCCATAAAATCAGTTCTCTTTTCTTTTCCTACAATATAAGGACAAGGTGAGAAGGAAGGTTTCTGTAGGCTTAGAATGAAATTGGGCTGCATTGCTGTTGTATGCATCTTTGCATTTAAAACTGTGAGAACAAATTTTTGTTCTTTAAATTACCCAGTCTGTGGTATTTTTCTTTTTTTATGCCAGACTAAGAATGCGGTATGTTAATCTGAACCTCTATAACCCTTGGTAGTTTTGAAACTTAAATATCTTCTGAAGAAAATATGCTAGAATCATGGTCTTCAGCACATGGCATTCTAGGGAGGTGGTATATTCTTTCAGTCAGGGCCTTGTGGAATAAAGTAAGGTCATTGAGGTATGCTATTCAAGATGATATTGAGACTTCCCCCCATCACTCTTTTCCTGCTATCTGGTCACTATGAAGTGACTAGCTTTATTCCTCTGTATATTGTCTACCACTATCTTAACAGAGTCAAAATGATGAGAGAAAGCCTCAGACTCTGATTTAATATGAATCTCTCTTTTGAGAAGTCGTTGTGTTTTGGATTCTATTGTGTTTATATTAGGGAATTTGTCACAGTGGTGGAAAATTATGCTATTTTAAAGCCTTAATGACTCTGACTTTGAACTCACATAAGAGTTTCAAAGCCACAAATTCTACATTATAACTTCTTGGCTCTGGATTCTAAATGGGTTGAAGTCTGATCACAGCACAGTTACTTTGAAGCTGTACAGTTTGAAGAATTTTAGACATCTATATAAAGGGAAGCTGAGTTGGAAAGGCTTTGAGTTTGGGTTCCTATGATATAATTATGTAGCTTTTAAAAATCTTAATCTTTTACTAATGACTATAACAGTGAAGAAACTCTCTGGGCATCCTCCTCCCATCCCACTTCAAGTCATCTAACAGTGACACCAAGGGTAAGAGGTTTTGAAACACACAGTTCAGTTCTTTTATCTTGTTGAGGAAAGTAGCCTCAGCAATAGGATGTGAAATGATTGAAATTTTCATCATTTAGTAAATTTTATGTAATCTTCCCAGGATTCTCCTTCAAGTTTAGACACAGATGGAAGCTCGAGCTTCTCCTTTGATTTAAGTTTAACAAAATCACCCATTATGGGGTCTGCACAGTAGCTCTGCAGTTAAGAGCACTGACTACTTTTGCTGAGAACTGTGAGTTCCAGATGACTCACCATTTTCTGTAGCTCCAGGTCCATAAGGCCCTATTGGCATCTTCTGAATACATACATCCAGGCAATACTCACCTACATAAAATTAAAATAAATCTTAAAAATTGCCCATTATTAATCATTCAACCTTAAAACTTGGGTCATATGATATGTTTGAAGCAAACATTTTGTACTCTCATTTCTCTTGCTATGATAAAATAGTCTAACAATAAACATCTTAGGGGGAAATCAGGTTTATGTGGCTTACAATTCTAGGCCTTAATCCATTAATAAGGAAAAGTCAAGCAGTGATTTGAAGCAGGTAACACCACATCTATAATCAAGAAGAAAAAGAGCCTGGACCTGGTATATCAAATGTTTAATCCCCAAGAGGCAGAGGCACAGAGGTCTTCAGGAGCTAGAGGTCTGCTAAGTTTACAAAGCAAGTCCCATTCTAGCCAAAGCTACATGATGTAATCCCATCTCAAAAGAAAAAAAATCTGAGGATAAATAAATAAATGCATGCGCCTTTGCTTGCCTGACTACTTACTTGCATGCTTGCTTGCTTCTTCCTTATACTATTCAGGACTCTCAGCCTAGAGAATAGTGCCACCCACAATGGGCTAAGTCTTCCTGTATCAGTTAATAATCAAGACACCCATCCAGAGACTTCAGACAAATTGATTCTAGATAATAACTCAAATGAGGCTCTCTCTCTCCAGGTCCTTCTAGGTTGTATCAAGTTAGGAGATAAAACAATCAGTATCAATTACCTATTTAAATATTCAGAACATGGATTTAAAAGAACTGTGAAGGAGTATGTCCATTTAAATGATTGATGACAATGGAATGTGCTATTGTGAATTTAGTTTGAAAAGTCTCATAAAAACTAATTATGATCTTATATATATATATATGAATGATACATATATTTGCATCATTTTAATGTATTTATTGACTAGAACATGAAAGAAAAGCAAAGTTGAATGAAATATGAACTAAAAAAGATATGTATTGAAAGTAAAACACATATTCTCTTATTTCAACTAAACTAATAAACATTTTTCAGATTATACCAGAACTAAGCTAACAAACATATTTTTCAGATTATACCAGAAACAATAATTCTGATAATAATACATAGGCAAAGAAATAACTTTTGACCACAACCGTTGGTAAAAAGTTTCAATTTCTTTTTCTTGGTCAAAGCTTATAAGGAAGAGGACAGCATCATCTGATTCCCTGAAGATACTTTGTAACTCTTGCTGACGTGACAAAAAACACTGGAATTGATTAAGTTAGCACGAAACATACACTGCACTAGTGGAAATGGGGCATGTTTTTAACAAACTAGTTAATGAGGCTCATCAATCAATCCAATTAAGCATGAGGAAAATGAGGCTATAAAAATTATGAAATTGTACTACATAGGTGTTTTGTGACATATAATTGATAGCCTTGTGCCTATGGTATTGTATGCGTGGTAACTGTATGTGCTAGTATAGATATGTGCATGCGTATTTATGGGTGCTTGTATACATGTGTATATTGAATGTGGAGTCCAGAGGTTAATATAAGGTATCTTACCCCTATTGCTACTTCTATGCTTTAATTTATGAGATGAAGTCTCTCACTGAGGAGGGCACTCATCTCTTTGACTAGACTGTCTGGATGATGAATTCTAGGAATTCATCTGTGTCTTTTACCTGCTTCCCAATGTGTGGGTTACAGGCAACTACCACACACAGGTTTTTAATGTGGGTGCTGTGGATCTGAACTCCAGTCTGCTTGCTCATGGAACATGCACTTTACTGCTTGAACCATCTCAACAACTTCATAAAATGATTCATAATTAAATACCTTGATGAAGTTCTCTACAAATCTTGTAGCATTCCCAAACTGATATGCTACCACCAACAAAGACTTGCAAAATGGAAAAATATTCCTTTAAACTATTCATTATGTATGATCTGATGTTGACCACAAGCAGTGCAGGGGAAACAAATCCTATAATAAATATATCCACCTGAACATGCTGCTACATACCATGATGAAGCTTTGTTAAAGTGCACCATGCTTAAAAGAGGGATCTAACAAAATAAAACTGTTATTTTATTAGATACATTTATTTTATTTTATAGGTATAGATATGTCTATGTTTGAGTAATCCAGAAGATGGTGTGGGATCTCCCAGAACTAGAGATAGAGATAACTGTGAATCATCATGTCGGTGCTGGAAATTATCTGAAGGAGAAAAAAATAGCTCTTAAGGGCTATGCCATCTCTCCAGTACTCTATGTTAGCTTTGCTTCTTTCTGTGCCAGCTTAGTTTTAATTTATAAGATTTTTAAAATAAAGGCCATCAAAAATAAATAATTAAATGTCTTCTACTATTTCCATATTTTACAAGTTCATCATTTACTTCTTTCTCTTTCTAAATAAGTTTTACTAAGTAACTATTTGTTATTTTATAATTTATACAAGGTCTACAGAAATGTGTGTTCTGACCCTACAAATCCATTGTTTGAGATAGAACTCATGGACTAGGTACTCTGTTGATTTAAAAAAAATGAGTGAGGTTTAATAAAGATATTTAAATATATAT
>NW_022196913.1:10714796-10716478 GCF_008632895.1 Mastomys coucha
GCTAGAATTCATGTTTCTCACTAAGATTACCACATTCTAGAGTGTGTAGTGTACAGTGTTCAAGGCACAGTCTCCAACATAAAGTATAGCAGGAAGGGCCACAATCAAGTCAGCTTTTTAGAGAACAGCTTTAAGGCAAGAACACATAACCAGAGGCAGAGCTTTTCCTGGACTTTAAACTTGTTTGCTCAGAGCCTTGTATGTAGACACTCAGCCTATACCCCAGGTCCAGGCCACCACACTACCAGAACCTTTCATTTATCCCCTTGATTTTCATCACGAACCCTGATAGCTGGGTCCTTCTCAAGATTATCATCACCAGATAGATATATAGTACTGTATGAATTATGCAACACTTTAACCAAGTAAAACCTTGCTTATTCTTGTGCTGACCATATTATGTTTGGTCCAAGTATCTGTTCTTCATCCACCTGAGCACATACATGTGTAGAGTGAGAGTTACTCACTGTAAATTCAACTTGAGATTTCTAATCCCTGTCTAACTAAATTATGACTACATGACTATAGTCTGTTGTAATGATTAGGTTTTTCAAAGCAAGGTATGTCAGCATATTTTCAGCATACTGTGGTCCAAGAAGAAAAAAAAAAGTCTCAAGAAGGCACACTACAAAGGAGACTGACAACAGATGACCACCCCAATGCCACAGATGACTCAAGACTAGTGGTATGTGTAGAAGACTCTGCCTCCTGTGAGTTTCAGTCCAGTCTGCTCTTTAGCTTAGAGAAAGTATCCAGTCTTTTTACATGACAATTGTCTTTATTTGAAAAGCAAGTACCAGCAATGTATCTACCTTGAAGGGTAGTTGTAAAACCTAAGAAAGTTCATTCATGTAAACAAGTAGAAAAGCACATCATTGGGAAAAAAAAATCAAAAAAAAAAAAAAAAAAGGAAACCAACAACAAAACAGTTCTCTCTTCAAAGGGAATAAAAGGTGGTTTATTCTGGAGCCAAATATAAGTAACCATGACC
This sequence comes from Mastomys coucha, assembly GCF_008632895.1. NCBI lineage: Eukaryota > Metazoa > Chordata > Mammalia > Rodentia > Muridae > Mastomys > Mastomys coucha. The sequence goes on from NW_022196913.1 coordinate 10,715,788, forward strand.
CAGGAATACAGATGTATGTTACCCAAAATAACATTTCATAATGTGGTGACAGTTGCAAGATGTTTCTATAGTGATAGATCAATGCAATTAATAAGTTGGAAGATTTTACAGATGTACTAGTGGAAATATGCAGTAGGTAGAATACAGAAAAACAGTGAAATCTTTTATGGCTTTCAATATCTTCTGATGATAACTTTAGCATTTGGAATGGTGGATGCTAAGGGTCTCTTTGTACATTTAGAAATGAATTTAGCATATAGTCTCAAGGGTGTTAGGTCAAATACAAAGATGGACAACACATCGCTTTCAAGAAGGCAAAGATAGTCCTAGACAATTTGGCTCTAGAAATATAAACCTCCAGCTCTCCACAATCATGGAAGTTTTAATCTGCCTCACAGAATCTTTAACACAAACGTGCATTATTTTTCCTGGAAATTCAGCTCCTAGATACAAGTCTTCTAATAGGTCCACACATCTTCTATGGTTGCATAATTCAGACTTGGAAGACAAACACTATACATATGTATACATGTACACACACACACACACACACACACACACACACACACCACATACATTCTCTCTCTCTTTCTCTCTTACACACACACACACACATACACACACCACATACATTCTCTCTCTCTTACACACACACACACACATACGCACACCACATACATTCTCTCTCTTT
>NW_022196913.1:10716795-10809753 GCF_008632895.1 Mastomys coucha
TACACACACCACATACATTCTCTCTCTTACACACACACACACACACACACACACACACACACACACACTCATATATATGACAGAGCCAGAGAGTGAATGTTCCTGGAATAGAGGTAGGCGATGAGAAGCTGTCTTATAACCTCAGGGTACAGAAAGATGGAATTAAAGCTGTGGGACTCTGGGGAAGGGGGAGTCAGGGAAAAGAGATGACTTTCCTTTTCCTCTCCACTACTGTAAGTTTCTTTTCCCATTATTTTACTCCAAAATGGAGTATGGAGGTCCATCTTAACAGGCAACAGGTAACAACGAGCCAGCAGTTGTTTCTATACCATTGCCATGAACAGAAGACCTTATCTGCAAACAAAATGTAATTTCTGGACAAAAGTCTGATCACTGTACCTGAGAATCTGTGTGGACAACAAATGGCCAATAAAGTGGAGATAGGGTGAGGAGTGGGCACTAGAAGGGGATACTTACACTCAAGAGAAGCTCAAGTCCCTTGAAATTCAAGGCACTTCCAGTTCTGGGGCTTGTGCTCACTAAAAGAGTCTACCAATTGCTAGCAAATTTTACTTTTCCTATTCTATTAACATTCTCTGTGTTGTACAATTCATTAATCAGTGACTGAAAAGAATCAGAACCCAAGACCATAGCAGATTACATTCTGATGAACTGCAGAAATACCTGGATAGAGTGAAGTCATTTGTTACACCAAGTTCTGGTATTTAGAACTTTGTGAACTAGATCATACTCTAATCTCTCTCTATTCTGCATCTTCTGTAAAGTGATTGACGAAAAACAGTAGGCACTTCACCCAACATATCAGTAGCATAGCTGTACTTCAAAGAGGGGATAGTGTTCTGCTCTAATATTGTAACTCCCTACTACACATTTAAATTTAAATGACCCTAATTCCAGGATTACTATAAACAAAGATGGAGAGACAAGGTCAAAGGTGCCCCAGAGACTTGCCCAGCAAAGAAATACTAGGGATGTATTTCTTCAAAAGGTATGCATTTACAAAATGTTCTACTTGACACCTTTGAGTCCTTTGAACAATATTACTTGGAATCTGCATGATAAAGTTTATCAAGTGTACACCAACACAATGCCACCTTTTAGCTTTGACTTCAGGCATTCATTGATCTCCATTTATACCCTGCAGTCACTGACTGATGCCTGAGCTACCCCACGGTACATCATTAGCCCTTCTTTTTACAGTGGTGATTTTAATGGGTAACTGATATGGAATTTTGTTCAACAGCAGACACATAAGATTCCCTGAGCATGTTTGGTTTTACTTCTTGAAAGTTTAGATGATTCGCTAACTCTGTGCATCTGATTCAAACATGAACAAGCAAGCATAGCATCCCCTATGGATGCTGCTTAATTAAAGTCACCAGCTTACTGGAAGGAAAATTCATATGCAGCACAATTTGAGTAAAACACACAGAGCTCAGCAGTTTACCAAGGAAAGAATGTGGCACACTTTGAGTCAAAACAGGTGATCATTTCCCACTACACTAATAATATCTCTAACCCAATGCTCAGGCCTCCTGCAAACCCAGTACCAAGTTTATTCAACAGCCATCCAGATATACAGATAATTCAACAGCATACTGTAGACCTCTCCAGGACAAACTAGACTTTCTGTGAATGCAATTATAACAGGGCTAGAGAGATGACTCTGTGTTGAAAGTACTGGCTACTTTTTAAGAGAACTTGGGTTCCATGACACTCACATGCTAGTGCACAGTTGCATGGAGCTCCGATTCTAGCTGATCTCAACACTTCTAGCCCCCGTGGGCACAACACATGCACATGGTAAATAGACACACATGCAAGTAAAACACCCACAAACATACAATATAAATTTTTTAAATTAAGAAGACATTATAATAAGCATTGGCCTTTTTAAGATTTTAGAGACTTGAGAAAACCTAAAGAACATGAAAAACTCCTAATTCAAATTTTGAAATCTGCATACTGCAGGCAGGGGAGATGGCTCTGTGGATAAAATGCTTGATATACAAAGGTGAGAAAGGTCAGATGTAATAACACACGTTTGTACTCATAGCAGTCCTACAGAGACATAGAGGTGGAGACAGGAAAATGCCCACTTAGCCTGGTGAATGAATCAGAAAACAACAAAGAGATTGTGCCTGTAACAATGTGAAAAAGGAGAGTCAACACCAGATGTTGTTCTCTCACATACACAGAAGCTCCGCTATATACACACAGAAGCACATTTAGAAAAAAACAAATGAGAATTTTTTTAATTAGTGTAGGAGTAAAAATAGCAGACAAAATAAAGTATCAAGGGAGCATTGAACTCTTGCAAATATGTGTCAGAGCCCTATACTTTTGAGAGATGAGAGACAACAATGGGAAATCTTTTATTATCTCAGACGTTGGAATTATAAGCAGCATCCTTCTCAAACAAAAGGAATAACTCAGTACCACTGGTTTTAGTATTGTGTTTCATCTGTATTCATCAGAGAATGTTTAAAGTTAAATCACAGAACTTGCTAATTTGAGAGGCTAGACAGTTTATCCCCACTAGCCACGCAAAATCACAATGGGTTGAAATTCTCAGCTTACTTTATATTAACTCCATTTATCTGTAAACAATAATTAGGATTTAGGATTAGAATAATTAAATATAGTGAAATAAAATAAATAACTATGTGGCCCACTTCTTGGAATCAAACTTTAAGTGTGGGGTCTCTTTGTTCCCAACATCAATTGCTTAAATATCATTTCACAAAGAAAACTATTTGAATAACACATTGACACTACTTGAGGAGAGGCAAATTAGCATTATTTTTAAATTATCTCTATGCATTTTAATTATTTTAAGAAAGACTCTATGGCACCACTGTATTTACTGACTGTAGAAGTATGCTAAAGTAAATATGGATTCCAGAGGATGTGAACACAATTTAAGCACTGTATGTCATTATCTGGCCAAATATTTTCAGTTCAGATTAGAACATAGCCATGGAGACATTATTTCGAATAAATAACCTCTTATCTAAATCTCTGATGCCTGCAAAATTAAGTTTGAAATTTTCCAGAAATGCACAGCAGGCTCTCCTACAAGAATCTGGACATACCTCTGGGGTTATCACATCCCTTAAGCATGGTTCCCAGAGATCTCAGAGTCCCCTGTGTAGGTTCTCCTCCCTCACCATCACTAGACATTGCCAAGGGACTGTTCTTTGCTTCAGACCATCATATCAGTGAATGAGGATGACTTCTCAAAGTAGATGTTTGTTACCCTCCATATCATTGCATAGTGGAAGGCCCTAGGCCCTATGACTCAAGTCACAGCTTTCAGTGATGCCTAGATTTCTAGACTTCACCTCTAATCATAGGGTCCTGCATTAGAGGTTTTTTTCACATATTTATAATCAATTTATTTCTAGAAGATATCAACCTCTTGACTCTTAGGTAGACTTGGTGGTCCTCTCTATAGATATCTAGACTATGTTTATAAATAAGTGTCAAGGACTGTGGTTTAGACCAGCAACTTATCAGTTCTGTTAGCACATAACAGAACTACAGTAAGTATTTCTCGAAGAAATGTCTGATCATTTAACATATTAATCTCCCACATGGAAAATCAGAAAACATGAGAATCAATCTATATTGACGCTGAGCAAATTTTAATTATTTGCTCTGGCATAGAGGGCTAACTAAAGAACTTACTCATTTTAGCAAGAAAACACATGCTAAAAGTATGTTCTGACTTCTCACGATACAATGAGATTCTGCTAGTGGGATTTTTTTTTGAATGAAACAAGTTTGAAAAGCCTAAAGAACAAAAATAAAACTGTGCTCTGCAATAAACATTAATTCAGTTCAGTAAGTATCTCCTAGATCACAAGGAAAAACACGTATTCTCTACTTCCCAGTAGAAACATAATTAAAGGCTTTCTCATCACATTGTTCCATTTTGACACATAAAATGATGTATGTCACTCAATGAAGCCAGTGCTCCAGTGCTCCACTCAATAACTTTTCAGGTCCCTACAAACAAATAAATAATGTAATAGATGCTGGGTATTGAGAGGTGACGTGGCATCCAGTGCTTGCTGCTCTGGTACTCTCTATTTGGAAAACACTATCAATAGACTTTACGTCACTGTTATTATCAAAACACTAGTAGCCTCAAGGAACAATTTTGCTGAGATGAGTGAATAAGCTCCTAAACCCTTTGCATTATTTGTCAGAAACTACAGCCATCCTTTCCCAATGTCATAGGACAAGAGAAGATGCTTATATCTCACTAGGACTCAAAGGTGAGACTAGTAATAGATTACAAGGCTGTATGTACAGTGGTGTTAGGATAAAGTAGTCAAGAATGGAAGATAAATGGAATCATGTTTCCATGAATCTACTGACTTCTTTGTGGGCTATACACTTTGCCTTAAAAAAGAAAAAGAACTTCACTGATTATGTACGTTGGAGAATCATTAGAAAGTGAAATGAGAGCCTACTGAAAGGCTATCTGGAAAAGATGTGAATAAACATGCTTGCACCCCAGAAAAGACCCAAAGAAATGACTACACCTTAAACCAGTTTGGTGAGCCTATGAATGTCCTTGGAACTACCGACAGCAACAGTGGAACTTATAGTAAGTTAACTGCTAAATACGAAGTCCCTGACACTTACCTGTAAATGTACTATTAAAACTTTAGACATAAAAAAGAATTCATTTCATTCAAGGCTGAAGTTAATAGATATTTTGAATTTGTTCTTGTAAGAGTAGTTCTCCAAAATTACTCTCACCTCAGTAGGCCTACTTAATGTTTTGATATTATTGCTATTCATTATACCAAAATAAATATGAATAAATCATATAAATAAATAAATACAGTATTTTCAATACAGCCACATCACCAAATATCCCTACTTCAGCATGTGTGACAGTTCAGAAAAGGTACCTCTGTGGAACTCCCTTGTTAGTCTAGCAGGAAGTGCCACTGCAAAGTCTCTTTGTCCCAGCCACTGATTACTCTGTATATAACATTCAGGAGAAGCCTTATGAGTCTTGTGCCTTTCTAAGCTTTGTGGGTCTTGTAAATTTCATGAGGTTCCTGAGCCTTATGAGACTTCCTCTTCCCTCCAGGAAGAAGTGTTCAGTTCAGAGAAAATTTATCTATAACAGAATACAGTCAACCATCTTTCTATTTTAGGACAGAACGTATTTATAACTTGAAATTTTTCAGTGATATTTGTGATGTGCCAAGAAATGGAGATGAAACTTATTTTCGTAAAACCCCACACACATGTTTTCCCTACAAATAGATGGTCCAAACCAGCTTGTTCTTTGTTTGTACAGTACTTGTAATTGTTTATACAATACTTGTAACTTCTTCCAGTTTTTAAGTATGATGGGTTGTCAACAGGGGAATGGGTAGATTCTAAGGGATGCAGAGAATGAATAAGCCACTAACAGAAGTCTAAGCAGCTCATATTAGGAACACTGGACTTAAGAACTTCCACAGTAGAATTTTCCTGCACAGGTCATTTTCTGGGCATTGAATGGAAATATGTTTAGGACAACAAGCTACAACTGTTCTCTGGGGTCCTTTCTCTAAAAGGGGTCCTGCTCTAAACACACTCTGTGCACCCTATAGATACAGCAATGATGTCAACAAAGCATCCGTAGTATTTTATCTGTGAGTATAATGTTCAAGACACCAGTGCCACCAGCTCATCAAGCAAAAGTTCTAACTGCTGGGTTAGCAAAGAATCCATGATCACCTGTAAGAAGCTTTCCAGGCTGGCTCCCAGGCTTTATTCTTTGCATAGAAAGACTGTTATGCTTATCAGCTTTGAACAATAATCCAACCATTTGGAACACAAAAGACAATGGCAACTAGAACTCAATAATGACTTGAAACTAAGTAACCAAGGTTCTACAAGCTCTTCCTGGTTCCTTGTCTTTCCTTTGTGTTAGTAGTTCCACAAATCTTCTGACATTTAAGGTGATTCTTCCATGGCAGCTGTCTGTACCTCCTTGAAGCTCTGACTGTCTAAACAACCCACGGTGCTTATTTCAGTTAAACAGACTTAGAAGCTGTTTTTCCTAATACCATGGCCTCCCCATAGGGATCAAACACATTTTTCTTAGCTATTTCTTCCTCTCTACCCCAGGAGTAATTATGACTGTTGACAAATTCCATGGAAATGTTACCAGCCCCTCCCCATGTAAATATTTTTTCACATGGAAAACATCTTACGAGTAGATAAAAAATTCTTGGGGTGAGGAGATGAATACGCTTCCAAAGAGATTATGGTAAAACCCCAAGGCCCTGAGTTCTGACCTATCACTCCGAATATCCAAAGCAGCTACAGCTTGGAGGAGGAGCTTGGAGCTCACTCAACAACCAATCTAGCCAATCAGTGATCTTCAGTTTTCACAAGCGGTCCAGTCTCCAGACATAATGAGAAGAGCCATTAAGAAAGACTCATACTCTGCCCCCCACACACACACATGCACACGTGCACACACACACACATGGATACATATAAACAGTCACACACAAATACACACACAGAAAATATTAATGTGATCTTACGCAAAATGAACAGAAAACAACATAAAATCAATAAGCTTTCAATTCTGTCCTTTTTTTCTTCTAGCTGAGTTAAATGAATATAACCTTGATTCTGATTTTCTTGAAGCATTATAACCGAATATTTAAAAATATACTTAACAATATTTTCATTAAGAACTATGAAGGGCAAATTGGGTGAGCATAATTGGCCATACAGTTCTGTTCATTAAGACACCTCTTTAAAAATAGCAATAAGAGTTTCCCTCTTCTTTTAGAATTCACTTTCCTCACTGTGTCTATTAAGTCCATGCAAGTGACTGACATATTTTTGAAAATTGTATTTTTTAACATCAAGGGCAAATATGACTGAAAAGACAAAATGTGACCTATGTTTGAAATGAGGCCTTCAACAAGGCTCTATCTGAGGGTGCAGCTCTGTAAAATACCTTTACTCCCAGGAGTCCACAGGGTCCCTAGTAAGAAGTGCAATTTCCTGTCTCCATCTTCCTATCTCAATGGACAAGTACAGTTTCCAGGGAGCACAGCTCAGAAGGCTTCAGCACTGGGGGAGCTTTCTACCTCATGACCTAATTATGAAGTTTCCTTCTCTAAACTCGAATAATGTTACTCTCCTCCTCTTGCTCTATGCTGCATTTTTCCACACAGTTATCTTCATGAAAGTTGGCATCATTACAATTCCTATCTGTTCTGTCCTGCTCTCCTGAGAAACAGACTGGATTTCCACAGCGCCACTCTCTTTTATAAGGAAGGAAGAAGAAACAAACCCTAGGCTGTTGACATACTAGGAAGTCTGCTCTATTTTTGTCTACAATTTTTGACCTTTGATAGAGTAATGGATATGAACTATGTAGGAGAGAACACTACAGGCTTGTAATGCGAGCAGCCGATTTCTGCAGAATAGAGCAGACTGCTCACAACTGATATTTCTGCAAGCTTGCAAAATGCAGTCTCTCTGTATCTCTCTCTCTCTGAGTGTGTGGGTGTGCATGTGCATGCATGTGTGTGTGTGTGTGTGTGTGTGTGTGTATGTGTGTATTGAGATTTAGTAGCAGTATTGTAGAAATATAGCAGCAAATAATTCCATTTTGAAAAACTAGGATACCATGCATGATGGCATTGACATTTGGGAAGTGGCAAGAGGGTCAGGAGCTCAAGGCTGACCACAGCTAGACAACATTTTTAAGGCCAGCTTGGACAACACCACAATGCTGTCTTTAAAATAAAGAGAACAAAGCAAGGAAAGAATGAGCACAGAGCAGACCATGACACAATTCTGGAGAGGAAGGACTGGCTGGCTACTTTGAGGAAGACTACTCAGTACCCACTGAACATGTTTTTCCTGAATTCCCATCACAGTGAAGGAATAGGAGCTACAGCGAATATAAGATAAAATAAATACAACACCATGAAATCATCCCCTCATGCAGTGGAATGGAGGAAGCATTTAAAAGAAATAAAATGTGCACATAACAATTTGAGGAAGTCAACTATGCATGTGGTAAGAATGGAATGTGCTAGAAAAACAGGGAAGTGCTAGTTTTTTATCCACAAGCCAAAGTAAAGAGTCATACACACGAACATTCTAAAGTCCAGGTCCCTAAATAGGGTATTAATAATTTAGTAATATAATTAAATCATGTTAATAGCTATTCATATAATCTTATATTGGACAGTTCACTAAGTGTTTTGGTCACTTTTACTTTCCCTGACTAAGAATGTTAAAATTCATGAGTTTTAAACTCCCTCATAACATTATGAGTCCAAGATTCTAAGGTACTCTGAGCAATAATAATAGAAATAAAAGTAATTATCCCTGATCTAATTACGGTGTAATTAGGAAGCAGATGATGTTCACAGGCTAATGGGCTGCTGCTGATTTCCCTACCTGCTGATCCTAGAGCCTGTAGGATGCACTCACAAATGGATTTTGCCTTTGAATTAGCACAGTGATTACTAGACATTGTTATTCTGTCCCCCACTGTCCGCTAAGTGGCATTCAATTAATCATATGAAATGCTGACTCATAGGTTACCAAAGTCTTCATTCAGACGAAATATGTCCATTCAAGTCAGTTTCACAGAAATTCTTAATCAAATGCACGCTAGCAGAATGGAGCTTATATGAAATCAAGAGCCCACTTGCCTTGGTGCAGTCCCTGAGGGCTTTGCGTCCTTTACTGAAGATACTACAGTGATATTTATTCAGCACCTATATCTTTATATTGATTTAATTAGAATTACGTTGAAAGATCCATTGGATCCTGTCTGAAAACAAAATCTAACTCTAGGGATAAAACAGTTCAACACGTTACCTGAAGTTTTGAAGTAGATATATTTAGTAACTAAATAATTCCTTAATAATTACAACAGTATATTGCCAGCTCAAGTCTTACAGAAATGTATATGGGTATGAGTATATGGGGTACTCTCAGGAATATTCCTTGTCATGGACTGTGGCAGACAATTTCACAAAGTGCCCCAAGACATACTTGTCAGGGAAGTCGTAGACTTGTTCATTTTTAAAAGTGGTTTTATATGTCATCTAGTCAAGGCATCACGTAGCAGCATTCCATTTTTTTCTCTAGACTGGCAGTTAGAGTCTCCTTTCTGGTCTCCTCTCTTGCTAAGGGGAGCTGGTAGGTGAGATCTACTCCCTAGGTACAGAACATTCAACTCACTGGACCAGAGATTTCACGCTACTGCTGCTGATACATCAGAGAGCAGTGACACAGTGAGATCCAGTCAAAGCTTACCTGGACCACTTCAATACACTCCCAGAGCATCATCCTTTCTTTCCCCACTCTCATAAAGTGTTCTATGCAGCAGATTGTTCTCTTGTGGTAGCAATAAATAATTGATTTCCCAAGCTTAGCTGAAAGACCTATATAGTCTACAAAAAGCTCCACTGAAAGAAGTAAATGAGTTTCCTGAAGGAAAACAAATTATATATTTTTCTCAAGTTAGGACATTCATTTAGAAGGAACTTTTACATAACCATTACCTAAAAATATAGCTTTCATTTTTTTCCTTTGCCACAAGAAGTATCCTTTATTTGTTCAAATTCAGAGAGATTAGTCATAGTTTCTCCTCATCCCGTAATAACAAAATGTGTCTTGGGGTATGCTTTCTCAGGGTCAATAAAATAAAGACAATGTGTTAGGCCTTTCATTCCCATGGGAATACAACCTCGGTCAGAAAATAATAACTTTCCTAGTCCAGGCCATAAGAAAAAACTATCTAGTTAAATAAAAAACGTCCAGAGCCACCTTGTAAATGTCCAGATCAATCATTTTTACCATGCCTTGGGTATTGAAAAATGCATGATCGTGGCTGACCCTGGACGTCTTGATCCCTTAAAATACAATTTTCTTTATTGGTGAGCCAACATGCTATCTATCAGATGTAGGAGTATATATTCATACAGTAAAATTGTTACCATATGATTTTGTTTATGTGTGTGGTTCAAATCTTTGAGTAACAGTATTAAATTGAAGATATTCAATTCTATTTAAAATTATAGTACCAACTTGTCTATTTGTACAAATGTGGCTGTGGGATATTGCACCAACAGAAACCACACGAGGAAGAAAACAGGGATGTGGAGTGTAGTTAAGTGACAGAGTGATGCTCTAACATGTGAGGGTCATGGTTCAACACTCAGTACCAGTCAGTGGATAGAGCTGTTCTGCATTGGAAGACATTGAGTTTAATGGTAAACAAAGCATTTAGTTGAATATTTACTAACAGTTAGAAATGAGTTTTAATTATATTTGCTGTCTATATTATAATGACAGAGACGTGCTGGGCTTTATCTGGGACAACATACTACGTGTGTGTGTGTGTGTGTGTGTGTGTGTGTGTGTGTTTGTGCGTGTGTGTATGTTTGTGCGTATGTGTATGTTTGTGCGTGTGTGTGTGTGTTTGTGCATGTGTGTGTGTTTGTGCGTGTGTGTGTGTGTATGTATAGAATAAAGACAATGTGTTAGCCCTTTCATCCCATGGGAATATAACCTTGGTCAGAAAATGATAACTTTCTTAGTCCGGGCCATAAGGAAAAACGACCTAGTCTGGGCGGGGACACAGAGTAAGGGTATTTCTGACAAATTGCTTGGGTTCCTATCTCAATGGTTGACAATTAAAAGTTCAATGTATGTGTTTTGATCCAAAGCAATTATTCTTCTTGTCTGAGTCAAGAAACTATAAATGATTGGTAGATTTGAAGAGTCAGGCTGTTTTTACTTGAATATTACATGTATTTGAATAAAAATAATTTTTTAACCTGAAAAAGAAAATGATACAGGGTTCAGGCCTGTTCTTGGCAGACCTGAGTTCAGCATCTTCAAATCTCTGATGCTTTCCTTTACATGCCTGTTTTAGTTTTCCTTCCCAGTGGCTTTATTTTAAGTAAGGACTTCTCTGCCTCATAATCTTCCAGCTTCCCTTTTCTGGGTTTGGTATTGCTTTTGGTAACTGCAACCAATTGGCTTTCTTTCCCCTTTGGTGTTGGGAGCTCAATTGTGCATGCCACATGCCACAACTTAAATAGTCCTTGAGACTTACTGACTTTTCAATCTTAAGACTGTACAGTGGTGGATCTTCATTGGCATCCTCATAGAATCACGCTTAGGAGGCAATTCTCTGGGCATGAGTGTGCTGGCCAGCCTAGGGTGAGCTGATTGAGAGAGGGAAGCTTCGCCCTAACAGGTGTTGTGGGATGCATATCATTCAGGTTGAAATTTTGAACTGAATAAAAGAAAATGAGAAGCTGGGTTTATCTCTCTCTCTTTCCTGACTGCCTCCTGCTCTTCTCACTATGCCAGGCACGCCAAGATAAACTGCCTCTTCAAACTGTGAACCGAAATAAACTCTTCCTTCTTAGGTTCCTTCTAACCAGGTATTTGATCACAGCATTGAGAAAAGTAAATCCCAGACCACCTTTCTAAAGCAATCTCAGATACGAATACATCAAATGTTCTGGATTTTTTTAAAACATGTAGGTTGAGAAACTAAATCCCACAATTGCTTCAACTAGACCCTCAGTCATGATTTGTCACATTTCACAAATAAAACATGCACAATGGAATGAACTGAGACTTTCCTATAGCCCTGATAAGTTATAGTGAGAGACAAACTGAGGCCTCTATGATTCGGACTCCCATCTTTTAGAATGATGAGGCAGGAGTGGGTGGTTGGGTAGGAGAGAACCCTCATAGAAGAAGCAAGGGAGAGGGGGATGGGATAGGGGGTTTTTGGAGGGGAAACCGGGAAGGGGGATTTATTTACATTTGAAATGTAAGTGAATGAAATAACCAATAAAAAGTTACAAGAAAAATAAAATATTTGAAAGTATTATTTTGAGAATTCTCGAACTAACAGGAAAAGATGGCTAAGCAGGTGAAGGCTCTTGTCACTGAGTCCAAAGACCTGTGTTTCATCCTGAGAACTCACATGTTTGGAGAGAACTAACTCTTGCAAGTTGCCTTCTGACTTCTGTACATTTGACACAAACATGCACCTCCCCATCCACTAACTAAAGAGATAAACATTACACACACACACACACACACACACACACACACACACAAAACACATCTTACAATGAATGATTTAAAAACTGCATATAAAGTATAGAAACACTTCATTTGAATTACATTTTAATTCCTATCATCCCCTTAGCTAATAGACAGTTTTAAAAAGATGTTGTGAGCCCATTCCTTCAACCACAGCATACATGTTACCAAAGTCTAACCCCTTAGCATGTTGATTATATATTTAAAACTCTGACAGAACTATTTCATTCATATTTTAATATAGTCCCAAGTATAAAAATGAGTTGGTTTATATTTTAACCACACTTCTCTTCCAACTATTTTGGAAACTTAATCTAATCGCTATGTCTGCCTTGAGACTTTATTAGTATACTAGTTCATTTTGTCTTGAAATTAGAACAGAAAGCATAATTCACTCTAGAGATTTGTGACTCATTTTAAAATATGATTAAAAAAAGATTGATGGCCCTCAAGTAGTACAGTTAGAAAAACTAGAAATATATGTTTTGTGAGTGCAGTGGACACTATAAGATGTCCCAAAACAGTGAATAACACATTTAGTAACAATTATGAGCACCCAAAAGCAGGCAGAAAGACAGCCACCCTGATTACCAATACTTCTCTTCCTCCTTCTGCTCCTCTCCCTCCTTCTTCTCCTCCTCCACCCCCTCCTCTTCATTTTCCTTCTTAGTTTTCATATTTTTAGGATGGAAAGTTGATTTAAATTGCTTTCTACTTTTGCACAGGACCAGAATTCAGTTCCCAGAATCCATGTCACATGAGCTACAACTGCCTATACCTCTAGCTTCAGGGATTTAATGCCCTTTTCTAGCCTCCATAAGCATTCTCTTGCTACCAGGTGTGTACATGCACACACACACACACACACACACACACACACACATACATCAAGACAAATAAATAAATAAAATAAATGGGTTCTGATGAGACACTGTGACAGACACAGGATCTATCAAAGCTGCTGGAGAAACTACCTAGAAATCCCTTCTCATTCCCACCATGAGCCAGAGGCTCTAGCAACCACCACCCCAACAAACACTGGCCATTCCTCCTTCAATTTCCACCATCAATGCAAAGGCACAAAAGAACAGAAATGCCAAACTATTGCCTTCTTAAAACCTGCCTCTAAAAACTTCTTTTCCTAAAAACAAATACAAATTGTTTAGTGTGTGCAAAATATCTAAACAATGAACACAGAGTCTATTTCATACTATAATTGTAACACAGCACAATATGTGAATCTGAAGCCAGCCAGACATTCCTTCCCAGTAATCAACAGCTTTAAGTCCTGCTCCACAAAATGAAACCCATTTATGGTACCCTTATGGGGGTCCAAGAACCTATAGCTAAATTTCACAGTCAAAGGTCCTAGGGGAAAAACTACTGCTATTACTTTGCAAAATGGCCAGTGTTAAACTGACTCCAAATGACTTCTATCAGTACATCTCTCAAACTTCATCAGACATGTTGGTTTCTTTAGTATGTGCTGATTAATTTAGGAACCAGAGCTGGTCTAGTGCTGAGGTTCATAATGCTCTCTTAAATGAGACACCTATGTCACACTTCATACTTCCAAGGCTCAGGAATCACTGAGAGAAAAGGGATAAAAAAACATAAGGCCTCTAATTTTAGTAGACAAGAAAATCAAGTTTTCACATCACAGCAGCTGTGACAGCATGCACAAGACTTGCACAAGCTCAAGCCAGACAAAACTCCCAGCAGGATGGAGTGAAGTTTCACTCCAGCTGAGAATCTGTTGGCAACTGAGAGATACTGGAAGAGAGAGAAAGACAGCTTTTTCTAGGGGTGTGGCTCCTTGGAAGGTCAGTCAGCCATGTTCTGGTAGATGCCAATATATTCTAAAGTTATGAACAGCACAAATGGAATCTGGTTACTTTTGTTTCTTGGTTTTTGGCTTTTGGATTATTTTCAAGGACACAATGTTGGCTGGATAAGAAAGTAGAGGCAGGCCGGGCAGTGGTGGGGCATGCCTTTAATCCCAGCACTTTGGAGGCAGAGGCAGGTGGATTTCTGAGTTCAAGGCCAGCCTGGTCTACAGAGTGAGTTCCATGCCAGCCAGGGCTATACAGAGTAACCCTGTCTCGAAAAACCAAAAAAATGTAGAGACAGATCTTAGAGATGTTGGAAGGCTTGAATATGAACAAAATACATTGTATGAAGTTATCAGAACTCATTTTTACAATAAAGAATAGGAAACAAATTGTATTGTATAGACAGAAGGGGGAAAATGTTTACTTGCATATTGCAAAGTACTCTAGGGAAAACATTCATTCTAATTTTGACCATGAAGTTAAGAGTTCTTAATGCTTGTTGTTTGAGTCGGTACAAACTTCCCCTCAGATCTGGGTCAAGACTTCCCTGCAAAGATTTGTTTTGCTTTTCTGTATCCTGATAATCTTTATACAAGTAATAAAGAGCAATGGTATTGTTGTCATCTCTCAATACCTTGAAAGCGTAGAGATTCTTTTAAGTAATTTTGAAGAAATATTTAAGAAATTTTGAAAAATAAGGAAAACTTAAATAATATTTGGCCAATTTACTATATACAAATATTTCAGTATGTCATATATATGTCTGATATATATCAAAATATTATACTTGTATAATTTTCATTGACATAAATTTGTAGCATGTTATCATGACAATAATTTCTCTCTCATTGGGCAGAGAAAAGATCTTTGTGGTAAGAGTGGACCAGAGAAGAGATAGGAAAGGAGTGGGGGATAAGTAAATATGATCAGAACAGTGTGTGAAATTATTTAAAACTTAATGAAATATTATATTTAAACATATTTTAATGCAATCATGAGACGTAGTAGAAGTTAACCAGACATAGTGGCAAATGTTCATAATCCCACCCCTCAGGAGGCTTATGTAGAAAGATCATGAGCTTTGAGATAAACCTGGGTTACATAGTATCTAGCTATGGTTACATGAGAAGAGTCTGTCTCAAAAGAAAGAAAGGGGAGGAAGATGGGAGGGAGGGAGAAAATGAGAGTGACAGTAAGTAACTCTCTCCCCTCAGTAGAGAGAAAGGGAATATGGGTTACTTCTCCTCTTAGCAGATCAGTTTTGGGCTGGCTATTATCTCACAGGATTTTAACTCTCTCTACCTAGTACCCCATAACTACATAACTCATTCTTAATTGATTTACCAATCTCTTGCCGGTTTCCTGGTTCCTTGGTTAGATGTTGATCTCTAGCATTGATGAAAGCCTGAAACTGATTAAAAATCACATAAGTTTACTATAGTATCTAAGAGCTATGAGATTGGGTTGACCCCATTGCACCACCTCCCTTTTTAATAGAACTTAAATAATCCCTTAGCAAAGCATACACACTGCTCAGGACTTTGGCTGCGGTTCATATAATTGTCTCTACTATAAAGTAAGGGACTCCCTCTTACCTGGCTTAGCCTTACCTGTCAAATAATGGATTTTAACAGTTACCTTCAACTGCCTGTAGATCTGCTCCTTCAACTTTCAAAAAAATTGTCATATTCACTATTCATAGCTTTTACTTCAGGATCGAGACAAATAATTTGTCCTTATTGTTGACTTTTGAAGATCTCTTTTGCCATGCACTGAGCAAATCTTGCTTCCTGCTTCATAATTGTTTGTATATGTTCCTTTTGTTCACTGAACAACCGTGACGAATTATAATTGCAAAAGTCATCAATGTAGTGAAATCCTATAACTTAAAGGGGAATTCATGCTGATCATTAATTTATATGATCTTCTTTATCCTTATGATTGAGTCAGGTTATACCTCATGGGCTTAGGGATTTTCCTTTTCAAATTTTTATGTGTTCTATTAGCTAAGTGACATATATGTATATATATATATATATATATATACATATGTATGTATATATGTATGTGTGTTATGAATGTCTTTGTGTGTGTGTTTTGTTTTTTGTTCATCCTTCAGAATGTAGAATAATATGACTTTGATCCTCTTGCATGACCTCATTTTCTCATCCAAATAAAACAGTTACTTAATAATGTAGTTCTGTGTGCTATCATTCTTAATTTATCTCTTGCATTGCTTGAAACAGCAGCATGTTCATTTGGACATTTTGAGATATGAGTGTGAATGTACGTTGGTGATGGTAGGGCTTGCCTTCATTGTGTGATAATACCGTCTTGAAATAAAATGTACTTAGGGCTGGGGATATATCTCAGCTGACAGAGTGACTGCTAAACAAACATGGAGTTCTGTTTCAATCCCCAAGCCCTTCTTAAAATGAAGGTCCTTCTGTGTGCATCTATAAACTCTGCTGTGTAGCTAGAAACAGGAAGGTCCCTGGGTCTTACTGTCCAATCTTGCTGAAATTCAAAGCTGTGTGTTCAGTGAGAGACTCTTTATCAAATGATTAGGAGAAGGAAATGACTGAGAAAGATCATTCAGTGTTGACCTCTGAGCTCTACTACATGTGTGTGCATATGTGAGGGCATGTACCCAATGCAACTCCTGCACACATGCTCAGCCACACACCCACAGCAGATACATGTCCATATATGGACAAAAGAATGTGTCACTCACTGATCTGTTAGGAACATTTTACATAAGTTCCCTGTATTCTCAGAATATAGCTGAGCAATAATTGTATGATTTACTTAGAAATATCCAAAACATTCCTTTTTTGTTATTTTAGTTCCTATTCCTATCAAAATGACAATTGTAAAGCAGCCTCCAACAAGATATTCTCCCAGTAATTGGAACAAATTTAAATTGGAAATGTATGTGTTTCAGTTCTGAAAGAAGCATTATTTTTAACTGACAGCTTTAGAAAATAAATCAGCTGAAAAGCCTATAAATAGCACTATAGGCAGGGTTTATACAGATATGACCAAAATAAATTACACAATATGTACATGTACACATATGTTCACACATGTGCACTTACACACATTATCCTTCACAATTTCATTACATAGCACTATCCTGTTATTAATAAAGATAGAATGAAATTGCCTTCCACAACTCTCTTTTACTCCATTCACTTTATCATAGCATCTTCATGGATGAATGTTTCAGTCTGAAAGCTGTCTTAGACACTTGGTGTTTTAACTATTTATCCACTGTCATAGCATCACAGGTTAAACTGTCATCAGATGCTACACACTTGAAAGTCCTACCAACAAAGTCTGCTTAAACATGACCTGAACAAGGGTGACAGTGACAGATATACTAATACGGTATGGGAAAAGTTAATATGGTCTCAACCCTACATAAAGAACTACAGGAAACTAAGGAAACCAGGAGACAGAAGGAAGTCTTCTTCTCCAGGGAGGAGCACTCCAACCAGTTATCCAATACCAAAGTCAGCCTGGAGACGAACCTACAAGTAACATTATGTGTTTGTATTACATAGCTAGGAATATATAACCATATATATGTAACAACAACTAAATTTAAAAAAAAAATAAAGATGAAATTGAAAGAGAATAAGAACGGGTTGCCTGGGAGGGTTTGGAGACATATAAAGAGAAGAGGTAAATAATGTAATAATATTATACTTTTAAAATGTTAACTTTAAAAAAATAAACAAAAACAGATGTGGTAGGAAAATGGCCCCTTTCCTATTTTTTTTTCACAAGCAAATTACTTACCTTGTAGAGTGTCTCTGTACCCATCTGTAGAACAAAAATAAAAATTGAACTTCAGAACCTCCCAAGTTGCCATTGAGTTAGTTTTGTTTTGGCCAACCTGTGCTATGCATGGAGTCTGTCCTGAAGAGTTTGCATTTCTAGTGATACTCTTTTGTATAGAATTTATTTTTCGTTTTTTTTTTTTTTTTTTTTTTTTTTTTTTTTTTTTTTTTTTTTTTGAGACAGGGTTTCTCTGTATAGCCCTGGCTGTCCTGGAGCTCACTTTGTAGACCAGGCTGGCCTCAAACTCAGAAATCCGCCTGCCTCTGCCTCCCAAGTGCTAGGATTAAAGGTGTGTGCCACCACCTCCCTGCTTAGAATTTATTTTTCTATGTGTGACTGGTTATCAGTTGGAGATAGTATCTGGGATAGGGATTAGGGCTTATCTCCACTTCTCTCAATACTTTGGCCACATCAGCTGAAGACCTATGCATGCTTCATGGATGCATACTGCCAGTCTCTGTAAGCTGGTCTGTGTTTAGAAGGTCTTGTTTCCATGGTGTCCTCAGACCTCTAACACTCCTATAAATCTTGCTACCCGTTCTTTGAGGTGCCCTGAGACTTGAGGCATAGGATTTGATGGAGACATCCCATATAGCACTGAGGGTTCCGAGGTCTCTCACTCTGGACATTTTCTAGTTGTGGGTCTCTGTATTTGTTCAAATCTAAGCTTTTCAGATGGTGACTGAGCAAGGCACTGCTCTATGACTATAGCAGAATGTTGTTAGGAGTCATTTTATGACTACATTCCTTTTTTAATTAATTATTTTATTTATTTACATTTCAAATATTGCCCCCCTACTTCCCCCTCTCAGAGTTATTCAGCACGTTCCCCTTCCTCTTTGCCACTGAGAGAGTACTCTTCCCCTTGTCCCCACATCCACCTTCTCTGGGGCATTCTTTTATCAGAACAGTAGTATTTGGTTTTCCCTTCGGTTCCTGACCCATTCAGACTCAGGTTTGTGACTAGCAAAGCAATGCCAGGGATGGGTTTCATGTCATGGAGTGGCCCAAGAAGAGACTTTATTTTATTCGTATTTTGATTTTGTTTGATCTTATAGATCCTTTACATATACATTATGCCTTCCAGTTTTGTGTTTTAATGAGATTCCTATGTGTATGACTTGTGTCTTTGCATCTATATGGGTTTCTTATGCTTTTTCTTTCGCTCTTTGTTTTCTGTTTGCTTATTTTGTCCTGTTCTGGTTTATTTACATTTGTTTCACTTTATTTTATTATTATTCTTTACTTGCCTGTTTGTTTTCTAAGTAGGTGCAGAAAGGATACATAGTTGGATGGGAGGGAGGATTGTGGAGAAACTGGAGAAGGGAAAACTGTAATTAGAATATACTATATGAAAAAAAAACTATTTCCATTTAAAGAAAGCTAGTGGAAAAAATGAACTTAAGACTTTGTATGTAGTTAAATGGTACAATATTTATCCAGCACATTTAAGGACTAGGCTTTAAGCCCTAGAAACACACACACACACACACACACATGTATATGTACAAAAGCATATATTTATTGTGGTTTATGTACCTATACACAATATATTATGGTTTATACTATTGGGGATTAAGTGCAATAATACAGTTTCTCAGCACATAAAATTTAAAGCACGAGTAGATCTTCCTATGTTTATTGTTCTTCACAGATCATCTAATCCTAAAAGAAAAGATTCTGGTGCTGCGGTGAATTTGTAGTTGCACTCATTTTTGTCAGCTCCCATCTGTTCATGTGCTTTGATGATTTTAAGAAGCTAGTTGAAAGCACAATTATGCTTCTTGATGTCTAAAGTTCAAGTCACAGCTCCAAAGTGACTGAGTATGATTGTACTGGTCAGGGCATGATGGATGCAAAAACAAATAATCCAAAAATATTATTCTCACACAGGAAGAAGGTGAGAGCAGACGGGTCATCGTCTGAGAGAGTAGTCTGGTAGAATTATCTGGGAAAAATGTAGCAGTCTATACTACGCTATCCAATTCAGGAGCCACTAAGCTAAAATAGTAAAAAAAAAAAAGTATACATAGAGAGAGAGATAAATAAAGAAAGCTATAGGAAGCAATAAAAATGAATAAGAGCCATTCAGTGGCTCTGCACCCTGAGTGTCTGGCCAGTTCTTTGCTGTGAAGTCATTCCCCAGCCTTGCTCTGAACAATCAACTGCTTTACTTATATCCATTTCTAGACCCATTACTGAACCCCGGAATCATGGATCTAGCTCTGGCATCCTCTGCTTGACTCCAGGAACACGTTGGAAGCAGCACTGTTCCTTACCATGTCCTAAGGTTTCGGTAGCTTGCTGATTTCTAGAGCAGCTCTATGAATTGTGTTACACGCTGAATTAATGGAACAATTGGGTCTCACATTCCTTCTTATGAACAATGGTCCTGTGATGGTATGGGTACAGCAACTAACAATGCTATTGATCAGTCTATCCTTCCTTCCACGCTCTCGTGGTTCCAACTACCTTCCCACTCCATCCAAACACTATTACTTTAGCACAGTGCTCACAAACATAGAAAGTGTTTGTCCCCATCACTCAGACATTTATTTATAAACTTGGAAGTTTTCCAAGCCTTCCTACTTATCTGGTGATAATATTCCAAATACATCTGATCTTTCTGGATAGAATGTGATTTGGTAAAATTTAAGCAACATGAAATGACCTTGACTAAAAACTAAACAAATTTCCAAAATGCACCAGGTTACATTAGTTTTAAGCTATTTAAATATCTGAAGTCTTCTTGTGCTTTTATTTCAGGCTGATTAGCTCTAGCCCTGAATGCTATTTTTAGTAAAAGAAGAATCAATAAACTAAGAGATGGGCAAGATAGATTAGCGATTAGTGTTTTCCCTCAAGAATGCTGTCTTATAATCCTAAAATAAATTAATGGATGAAGAAGTGTTTTTTATGGTAGAGTGCTGAAGGAGATGTGAGCTATACAGAAGATTTGAAAATATCTAAAAGGTTCAATGTAATTGAAAAAAAAAACTTATGTCAGTAATTAATTTTTAACTTTATTTCAAGGTCAGTTCAAATACTACTTTTTCTAAAAAATGTCTTTCTTCTCTACCATTGATCTTAGTCTACTTGGAAAACTTACAAAACATTTCTTTGTTCCAGAGATGTTGGTACGTATCTTTCATTAGCAACCACAACTAGGTATGTGCGTGCATGCGTGTGTGTGTGTGTGTGTGTGTGTGTGTGTGTATCTGTGTGTATGTGTATGTTTGTGTGTGTGTATCTGTGTGTGTATGTTTGTGTGTATCTGTGTATGTATGTTTGTGTGTATCTGTGTGTATGTGTATGTGTGTGTGTATCTGTGTGTATGTGTATGTGTATGTTTGTGTGTGTGTGTATCTGTATGTATATGTTTGTGTGTGTGTGAGAAAGAAAGAGAGAGTATGTGTGTGTTTGCTCATGTATTTGCACATACCAATATTTATGAGTCATAGAATGTAGAAAATAAATTATATATCTCTCTTTCAGATAATCAAAATAGACTATGTATATAACTGATACCCACGAAGGTCTCCCTGTGTAGCTATGTCTGGTCTGGAATCTTTAGTCTCTGCATTCTGCATTCTGGGATTGAAAGTGTGTACTGCCACACCTGACATGATGGCTTAATCTTAATTGTCAGCTTGACTGAATCACCTAGGAAACACCTCTGGATTTGTCTTTAAGGGAATTCCTGGAAAGTTTTAACTGAGTAGGGAAGACCAAACTTAAGTATGAGTAACATCATCCCAAGGATGAGAGTACCAGACTATTGAATTGAAGAAGATGGAAAGAAGGCTGGGTGCCAATATCTCTCCCTCTCCCTACTCCCTCCCATCTTTCTCTCTCTCCCTCCCCTACCTGCATCTCTCCATCTGTCTCTCTTCTTTTGTTTCCCTTCCTTCGTCCCCCTGCTCTCTCTGTCTCTTTCTATCTGTCTCTCTCTCTCTCTATGTGTCGCTGTCTTTTTCTCTGCTTTCTTTGCATCTCTCACTCACTCCTTCCTCTCCCCACTCCCCACTTCTTGACTGAGAATGTAATGTGAGCAGCTGCCCCACATTTCCATCACCATGCTTTTCCTGCTGTGGGCACTGTTTCTCATCAAGCTGTAAGCTACAATGTAAACTCTCCTTTTCCTAAAGTGATCTCATCAAATATTTGGGCACATCAACAAGTAAAACACAACAAATAAAACACCATTCCCAAAAATGTGACATGTTAGATAAGATATAGGCACATGTGACCAAAATGTGAGAGCATGCATCTCATATACATGGATAGGTAGTATCTTAGAACTCTATTAACAAATACCATGGAGATGTTCTGAGCATTGCTTAGTGCAACCTTTAACCCAGTACCTGACACACAGAATTCATGCAGTAGGTGGTCATTATCACTATGGCCTGTGGCTTGCCTTCCATTAATCTATACACAGACTTGAAGAATCATGTGTCACTCAAAAGAGAAAGTTAGAAAATATGTTTAATATAAAGGAAATGAATGGGCAGTACAGATAAGACACAAACCCCAGGGTTTGGTTTTAGAATAAGTGATTGATCAAATTCCCCTGAAGCAAACTGCAGGAGACAATCTGCTTTGTTGGTAAAATCTCATTATAAATGCATGGACAGTAATCATGGTGAAATATTGCAGGGAATAGGGGCCATACGGAACACATTGCCAGGAATAAAGGAAATGAGAAAGGAGTATTCTGACCACATAAAATGAAGGAAGACATTTTATGCTTTAGAAGATGCAAAGTGGAAACGCAGGTCTTGATTCTCTTGATCATTGTGGAAACCATGGTATACTGCTGCATGGCTTTGTTTTTGTTCTTTAGTGATATAAAAAGACAACAATGCTGAGAGATATAGAGATAATGCCATGCTATATCTCTATATAAAGGATATATAGTATATAATTATTACATACTATAGACTACATAAAGGAGATAAGGGGAAATGATTACTGGATTCCATATGTGATTAAACTTCCCATTCACACTGGCTTAGGCCAAAGCATCTAGAAAGAAAGGTATGCTATACCAGATAGGGCCATCCCCAAAAGCAGCTGACAAAGTGGGTGCTAACCCAGCCCCTCGATCAGAAATGAGGCAGGTTTTTCCAGCCATGCTCCCCATCTACATTTGTTATAACTATGGTGAGATCATTGAGGAAAACAAAGCTTGATTGTGGAGTTTTACAAACTCTTTCTAACCAATGAGCACATTTTTAGGATGGCAACAACAGAAATGTTTTCATGGTGGTAAAGTTTCTTTCAAAAGAAATCCCTTAGGAGTCAAGCTACCTCTGAGACCCTGAGATCCTGGTGTGACCAAGCTCCTGAGCTCCTGGGCTCCTGGGCTCCTGTGATCCTGTGATCCTGAGCATGCAAGAGCGCCTGGAAGTGTAGCCTTCTCTTGGGGATGTGGGGCTGGCCACAGAGCTTGTGTCCACCGGCACAGATTGGAAGGAACCCGAGCCACTGGTCAGGAGCTGGAACGAATCCAGATGTCCTTCAACAGAAGAATGGATATAGAAAACGTGGTGCATTTGCACAATGGAGTATTACTCAGTTATTAAGTACAATGTGTTCATGAAATTCTTGGACAAATGGATAGAACTAGAAAATATCATCCTGAGTGAGGTAACCCAATCACAAAAGAACACACATTAGGTATGCACTCACTGATAAGTGGATATTAGCCCCAAAGTTCCAAATAACCAGGATGCAATTCACAGACCACATGAAGCTCAATAAGAAGGAAGACCAAAGTGTGGGTGCTTCAGAACTTCTTAGAAGAAGAACAAAATAGTTACAGGAGCAAATATGGAGAGCAGAGACTAAAGGAAAGGCTACCCAGAGACTGTCCCACCTGGAGATTCATCCCATATACAGTTACCAAAGCCAGACACTATTGTGGATGTCAAAAAGTATATGCTGAAAGGAGCCTGATATGGCTGTCTTCTGAGAGGCCATGCCAGAGCCTTGAAAATACAGAGACAGATGAACACAGCCAACACAGATTGATTGTGGTGTCCTCAATAGAGGAGTTAGAGAAAGGACTAAAGGAGTTGAAGGGGTTTGCAACCACACAGGAAGAATAACAATATAAACCAACCAGACCCGCCAGAACACCCAGGGACTAAGCCATCAACAAAGGAGAACACATGGCTCCAGCTGCATATGTAGCAGAAGATGACCTTGTCATGCATCAATGAGAAGAGAGGTCCTTGGTCCTATGAAGGCTCGATAGATGCTCCAATGTAGGGGAATTGAGGGAGGGGGGCGAGAGTAGGTGGGTGGGTGGAGGAATGCCCTCATAGAAGCAGGGGGAGGGAGGATGTGATAGGGTGTTTCCAGGAGGGAGGAAAACTGGGAAAGGGAGTAACATTTGAAATGTATATAAAGAAAATCTCCAATAAAAAAAAAATCCACCAGGGCTGGAGAGATCAATCGACAGCTAAGAATTCATATTCTTCTTATAGAGGTCCCTATTTCTGTTCCCCCCCATCCAGATCTAACAGCTTACAACCACCTATAGCTCCAACTCCAGGCCTTCCTATGCCTCTGGCTTCTTAGGCACCTGCACTCATGTATTCATACTCACACACAGACATAGACACAGACAGATGCATATAGTTTTAAAAGAAAAGTAACCCATCAATGATGCCTCTTTTAGGAACAGGAATATTTTATTCCTTATTGTCATATTCTAGTGACTTATTTAATTGGATGAATTGTACATTAAAATTCCAAATTAGATCATCATTAAGCATGGAATATTATCTTCTAATGCTTTCTGCCCTAAATAAGACACAGAGACAATTTAAAAATTTTTACTTTCTCTTGTGTTCTGTGCATTCTTTAATTTTTCTGACACTTCTCCTGACACCTAGGGAGACAGAGATTTTATAAGCTAAAATACCTCATTACTCTAAAAGTTTGAAACAGGGCCAACATAAACTTGCGAAGAAATCCCAGTGAGTGACTTGGCTAGGCCCAGGCTATCTGGGGCACTGACAGAGCTCAGAACAGAATGAATTCCCAGCAGAAGAAGGTGGGACATGTATAAAAGGTGTCTCAGTCCTCTAGTTCAGGTTTCAAACTTGTGACACCTCAGTGAATTTCCAAAAATACAGCACCATGACAAAAGAAGTCAACATGCCCAAATAACACTGTGTGTAACTTATCCTTCATTCTACTGACCGCTCCATTTATGTTTCTAAAGGAATGTTTAGGTGAGAACTACTCCCAGAAATACAAACAGGAAAAGCTATTCACCTGGTTATCAGGTCTTCCTTGAAAAGTGCACTACTCATGAAACCTGGGCTTTGTTCCCATTAGGATGTACAGCCTGGAAAGGCACATCACATGGCCATAAAGCTAATGCCAGAAACAGAAGCCCTACACAGTCAGGAGAGAGAAATCTAATGTGTTCATTCATCATAAGTGCAGCTCTGAGAACACACTCCATTGGCTAGCTTCAGAAAGGGGAACAGGATGCTGGGCCTCCTGGGGCTCACACTTTAAGCCCTCTACGAAGTCTGTCTTGTAACTGGTTCATCTTGTTCCAGAAAAGTTGCCATCTTCCTTTCTAAGATCAACCTCGTCAGACCTGCTGGAGCAGAAAACACATGAGGACCACTGGCACAAAAGCAAAAGATGAATAACCAGGCACCAGGAAGAGAAAACAGGGGCAAAGGTGGTATTGTGACTGGGAGGCTATTAGTGCAGTTAAGAGGGAGATGCCTTTCTGACTGCTGAAACCTCTGGTCATCTCTGTACTCTGGGCCATGCAATGCCCTTTCCAATTACTGGGGACTCACGATTGCATGTTTTTGAGACATATTAAGTCATTAACTTTCTTATAAGACCGCTTCATGGGTTGCCTTGTGCTAAAGAAGGGTAAATTTGAAGCCAAGTAGATAGAGGCAGAGAAGTAAATTGACTGCTATGTACCTCAAAAGGTAGAGAAGGCTCTGTGTGGGTGTGTGTGGGTGAACAAATGTACAAGCTCACAATGGTCCCATATCTCTTGAGGTGGAGTCACAGGCTTTCTTATTGATATGTCCTTTGAAAAATGATATATTGTCTTTGGAAATTGGTAGTCATTTGGATAATAGCATGTACAAAGTGATTACAGAAAAATACAACATGCCATGCATCTTTCGTGATTATATCTCTGCTCCTCGTCTCAATCCTGACTCCACATGCTTGTCTTCTGTACCTCTATCTACTTGAGACCATGTCAACACATGAAAGGGGTAAGCTCACACTGCACTGTCAGCATGTGATGCTGCCCATGGGGGTTTCTGCTCTCTGTATATACAGTTTTGTCTTTGTTTACTTCTTTTTGTTTTTCATTTCTCTTCGTTCCTTGTTCTGCTGCTCTGGCCACATAATTTCCACTTGCTCATCAGGTCTCAGAAAGTCTGTTACTCAAAGGATCAAATCCAGGCCACTGAGCTCTCTGAACAAATGCAGTCTGTGTCATCATGTCTGAATATCAAGGCTTTTTCTCATGGATACTTATTAACTGAATATCTAGATAATTACTTGCATAGTATAACTCTTTCTCTGTAATACTACTACCTGACTGTACTAATTATGTATATCCATGTGTTAATGTGCATGAGAAATACAGAAGAAAGTAGAGGAAAGGGGGGAGAAAGAAAAATAGAGGTAGAAAAGAGAAGAGAAGAGGAGTGGGAGGAGAGGAGAGAAGAGAGGAGAGGGGGAGACAGAGAAGAGGAGAGGGAAGGGGAGGGGATGGAAAGCAGTTCCTTTCTCATTCTCAAGTTTTCATGTAGCTACCTGACTTGATTGCAACTATTCACTACATTTAGCATTTTCTCTTTCACTTAAAACCCATGGGCCATGTTAGGCATATATCTGAAAATGCTTCCATTGACTTCTTTTACTTTTAACTGGACAAAATACTCAAGGGCTTTCCAGTTTAAGTCATTAACTTCCTTATAAGACATCTTCATGGGTTGCCTTGAGTGAAAGAAAGGTAAATTTGAAGCCAAGAAGATAGAAGTAGAGAAAGAAATAGACTGCTATGTACCTCAAGAAGGTGAGTAGAGAAGGCTGTGTTTGTATGTGTGTGTGTTCACTCACAGTAACAGACAGGGACAGGTTCCTATGGAGTAATGTAGGTCAGTTATAGTTTGTTTTGAAGACATCTGTTTTAAAACAGAGTCTTATAATCTTTACCTTGTGGCCTTGGAAGAATAATTAACACAGTGATTCCAGTAAATAGTATGGGGGCATGGACAGCAGTTAGAACAGTAGACCTTGATGGTCTCATATATATTATATATATAATATGTACATATATATATTATATGTGTGAATATATATTCATCTGATATATACTCACATATATGACTATATATATATATTTATCATATATATTCATCATATACATATTAGTCATCTTCAGCAGATGACTAATTCAGATCTTGACTCCAATAAAATTCATTGGTTCACCAAGTTGGACCTTTGTGGTATCCATAATGGGCTCCCTGTTTGGGGTGAGTAGACATATATTGTGTCTCCCTAGGAAACATCTGTCAAATAACATTACTCTTTATGTATCTATTCAGTAGCAAGGATTTTTGATTCTTTAAATTCAAAGATTTCACTCTTTTGACTCCTAGGAAAGGGGCACATTTTGTAAGGCTACTGAGACTTCTATGTGTGCAACCTTTCCATTGAAATACATTATTCACCCATTGAGATCAGGAAGTGTCTGTTGTCGTTTTTGTTTTAACTTTCTAAGGTGTTCGACAGACAAGAGCAATCGATATCCATAAATGTGTATGTTGTTCAGAACTGAAGAGCTCTGATGTCTCAGTAGAGTGAGTACAACACACACTTAGGTCAAGGCCTCACAGTAACAGATGATTGATGGATAACATGAGCTTACAATTTTTAACAATTCCAAAAGTCCGGCTAGACACCTTAAAGATATGCCCTGAGCTCAATCTTCAACACTAGAAAATATACACTATTCAGTGTAGATAGAGATAGTAGGTAGGTGGATAGATGGATGGATGGATGGAATATAGATAGATAGATAGATAGATAGATAGATAGATAGATAGATAGATAGATAGATAGATGATAGACAGACAGACAGATAGATAGGTTTATAAAGTTGTAAAAAGAGAGAGGCAGTAGGGAGGAGATATAGGAACACAATGCTCGAACTTTATAAAACTAAAATGAGGGTGGTACAGCAAAACAGAATTGAACTGCATTCTCTAACATGTCTATACTTTTAACTAATAAATAATCTGATTTAAATTTTTAAATATTAATTTGTCCAAATAGTCCTAAAATGAAACATGTAGGTGGTTTCCATTTTTACTCAAAATTTTAAGATAGAAAAGTAGAAGAAAATGTACAGACCTCAAAGGACTATAAAGTTAATCAGGAATGCATTCTGAAAGTTTACCATCCTTGCTGTTACTGTATATCAAATCCAAATGATGAGTTGCCCCATTGTACCAGATTCAGGCCTGTCACTTAGCAGCGCTGGCTTTTCTCTTGCTTTAGGTCCAGTCGCCTAGACAGAGACTAGAATTCCTCAACTAAGATGGGAATCCACTCAGGGAGAGCGTAGCAGTAAAGGGACAGGATAGAAGGGCACAGTGGGACAGCCCATCCATGTTCTGGGGCGCTGTTTTCTGACCCATAGGTGAATCTGAAGTGCAAATTCCCTGATGGTAATCCCCAATATAGGTAGTGTAGACTCTACCTTGCCAATCAGCCACTCACTAGACCAGTAAATTCCAGAGTATTTCTTCTCCCTGACTCAACAGGCCAAACAGCTCCAAGATTCCAAGAGAATCCCATATGGCAATCAGGGGCGACAAAACAAAAGCATATGGAAGGTATAATTCAATTTTATAAGTGATTTCCTTTCTAAAAAAATGTTTATTATTATGCAATTGAATTGATTTTAGTGACTCTGAATGTGTTCTAATTTTTTAAATATTATATAGCCATTTGGGATGCCAAATCTAAGATAGAAAGATATTTCATGATAAAGTTTTGCTCATACCTAATTATCAATTAATGCAAACTTTAATGATATATGGATTCAGCATTACAAGCAATTTAACAGAAGTAGACATACTAGGTGTGAAAATACAATAGTTGAATTAAAATCTAAGCGGATCATAACAGCCCTGTGTATTCAGAGTCTAAAAAATAGTATTAGTTATATACAATGATCATACAGTAGTCTCAGAAGCAGCTGTATATGATTAAAAATGCATCCCTTGGATTTTCATGTCTGCACCATGATTTTGTACAAACTGTGAAGCACTGAGCAAGTCAATTAACCTCCCCATGTATCAATGTTCTCATCCAAACAGTGAAGATAATTTTACCTGTCTCAAAGGACTGATGTTTCTTCACAATTAAGATATGATAAATAAAGCATTAAGAATCATTACCAATTAGAGCCTCCAAAACAAAGTAGAACTGAAAATGAAATGTATTGTCCATGGAATAAGATGGGGGTTGAATTTGAAGAGATATTCTTTACAAAAAAGGTGTGTGTGTACACGTGCATGCATGCTGTATGTCTATGCACATTCATGTCTGTGAATACACATGTACATATGCCACAGAATGCATATGTAGGTCAAAGGACAACATCGGGCATTAGTTCTTGCCTTTTACTCCATTTGAGGTAGTTTTTTGCATGACCCTATGACCTGAAAACTTCCAGGGAAATTCTAGTTTCTATTCTTATCTTCCAGGATGAAAACTGGGGCTACTGATGCAGCATCCAGCTGTATTCATTTTGTAGACATCTGAACTCAAGTCTTCCTGCTCATAAAGTGGCAAATCCAGTGTCCAGAGAGCCATCTCCCCAGCTCATAGAAAATCCAGTCAGTATGGTAACCTTTTAATGACGTTATGATTGTGACTAACTTGTTATGATGTTAGCGACTATGGTAGAATTGCTTGTTTCTTCACTGAGATTGTGAGCATGACCCAGCAAATTTGGCCTGCAATAGACATTTTATGTTGTTTTAATCCTTAGAATTGTTTGAATATATACTATCAATTTATTTAGACAGAGACTCCTAAATATAGGTCATAATAAATGGATCAAGCAAAATTTGAATTCAAATTTGACAATCTGGTTAGAAATTGAAAAAATGGATGCTTAATAGAGGAGAGAAAATAGAACACGCAGAAAACATGGAATTGAGGCATATTCAAAAACTTGGGAACAGGAGCTGGTAAATGGCTCAGCTGGTACAACCACTTGCAGCAAAAACCTGAGGATCTGAGTTTGATCTCTGAAGCTCATGACAAAAAGTCCAATGTGGTAGCATGTATCTGACACCCCACCATTCCTCTTCAGAGTAGAGGCAGAGACAGGAAAAATTGTCCAAAAGTCCATGGAGTATAACAGAAACCTGAGGTATACAACAAAATGAAATCAACAAGAGAGACCCTGCCTCAAAAGGAACAAAAGAGCTAACTCCCAAATGGTGTCTTATGATCTCTACACACATGCTTAGTGCACATGTGTACATACAAAAACACACACATACACACAGAAAGAAAGAGTATTAATAATGAAAATTACAAAATTTATAACATAATTATAACTCAACTTATTTCAAAACTTGAATGAATACTTATATAAAGTAGCTCTCTCCAGTAATACTAGAAATCAGGAGACTGAGACGGGAAGTTTGGGTATATATAGTGAATTCTAGGATAGCTTAGGCTACCCAAGGAAACCTTAGTTTAAACAAAAGCAAAACCAAACCAATCCAAACAAACAAACAAACACAAAAACTCTCTGACTGCTGTTATAATATAAAGCCACTTTTGTCCCAGAGATGAGAAATACAAGCCATGTATGGACCACAGAAGGCAATCAAGAATTCAATAATGATTCAATATCATTTTAAGCATTAGATTCTAATCTTTGTTTTGTATGATGTCATCAGAATGTAAGTTTTGTCATTGAATTTAAATGTTGAAAGGACTGTTAAAGCAATATGATAATTCCAGGTAGACATCTCAAGGCAGATCTAAGTTGTGTAGAGAAGATGACCCAATGAAGAAAATGCTGGAAATATTAAATCTGAGCATCTGGTTCAAATCAATTTCAGAAGCTAGAGAATATCTTCAATTACCTCCTACACTGGACTTAACTTTATTAGCGTGGAATGCAGAAGGAGCAATTATTGTTTACTTCAGTGGACTCAGATAACCTCAGCCGCAGAGCATCTCAAATCTACCCAGGCCATTGTTTAGAAAACCTGGCTCAGAACTCCAAAGTATGGGAACTGTTAATGCATTTGGTATAGCACAAGAGAACAAGGCATTGAAAGCCTGCACTGTTAATCAAGGGCCTCTGAGCCATTGTGAGACAAGCTCTCATTCATGACTTTACAAAGTGAAAGTGTTAGATCACAGGATATAAGCTAGAAGACATGCTGGCATACCTATGCTCCCAACTCATGTTTTTCAGCAAATTACTTCCTATTCCTCACTTTCCCTATCTGCAGAAAGGTCTGCTGTGAGTGTGCATGCAAGAAAGCATATACTGCCAACATGGTGTATGCGTCGTTATTAGATCTCTGTGACTCTTAACTGAGGATACTAAGCCCTTTGTCATTTTCTGATGACATCCTCATTTCCTATTATCCTTTTGTCTTGTTTTCTCACTTTTTTTTATATTTAAGCCTGATCACTAAGAAAAGAGCAAATTCCATCAGTAGATGTGCTGTATAATTTTGTCTTCTTTTTTGTATTGTTTAAACTAACATGAGTGTGCAGAAGTGTTCAGTTGGTCCTGGGTGAATTAAAGAGGCATCAGTATTATGAGCATTAGCATTCATTATGTATTTCTTCTGTGGGATCTGTGCTAAGGGTTTTACATGCTTGAACTCCTTTAATCTTCACACACAGTACTGAAATGTAAGTACTCTATGAATGAAATACATTTTTGATGAATTACAAGAATACCTTTGTCATTGCCATAGCAACAGAGGTCTGGAAATATAAGTCCAATTTTAGAAAGCATAATCACAGTTGTGTCTCCTTTTTCTCGCTCAGTTTTAACATACTGTTCAAGGAATTTATATATCACGTGAATAAAAACATTTAAATGTCAATTATATTTATTGACACCCCAAATTGAAAGCAGGCATTCTAGAATAAAGACCCTCAAAGATACTGATCATTTTGTAAATCGAGATACATACACAGACCC
Source organism: Mastomys coucha (assembly GCF_008632895.1). Taxonomy (NCBI): domain Eukaryota; kingdom Metazoa; phylum Chordata; class Mammalia; order Rodentia; family Muridae; genus Mastomys; species Mastomys coucha. The sequence goes on from NW_022196913.1 coordinate 10,748,902, forward strand.
AGGAAGTTCATGGTACTGTTTTAACAACATGCAACACATAATAAGAATGCTTATGTGAATTTGGGGAGTTTGGTTTGATTTCCACTGCTAAATGCTTTAAAACATTAGTGTTCTAATGAAACAAACATGATTTAGCAGGGACAGTACAATCTTTTCATGAATGTTCTGTATGATTTTTGGTCTTAAAAATCACTATCTTAGGTAACTATCCTATACATCCAGTCCAAGCTTGGGTACATCCCAAGCTCTCTATGACCTATAATGGGTCAAACACACCTCTTACAAACACGCTTAAAAGATGTACTAAAGGAAGTGCTAGGCACTGCTGTTTAACCAAACAGAGTCAAAAGAGACATTTTGGTTTAACGGTTAATGTACTAAACCTAGGCACAAAGCAATTTGATAAAAGTATTATTATCAATTGGTATTCAAGTCTTTCCATGTTCCATTTTCCTCCATGGAGGGATTTCATAACGTCTTTGCTTCTTTGAAAAGCACACGAGCCTGGCATTACCCCGGGAGAGCCTTGCCCTTCACAGCAGCAGAGGATAACACTTGAGAAGAGACCCAGATTAAATCCTATATTTACCAAAGACTATTTTGTTCAGAATTTTCTTTAAAATGTCACTGAATAAGTTAATATACAGTTTTAAAGCAGAAAATCTTTTACGAGCATAAGATTTCTCATTATTTTGCCATGTCTTAAGTGTTTGACTTTTTTGGGCAACCAGACTGACCTTCACATTCACTGCATAACTATTGTAACTATTGTTCCTTCTCCTCCAGAAAATAGTTGAAGAAAGTTGAAAAGAAGGCCCATAAAGGACTAAACACTGCTGACAAAAGGGTTATACTAAGGATTGTAATAATGACAGTAACACTGACTGCATTTTCAATTCCCACATTTTTATTAAACTTTCCAGTTATACTGGTGACCATTTTTCAGGAACAAACCACTCTATACTACCAACATGACCTTTATGTTCTGTCATGCATTTATGCATGAATGCTTATTATAGATATCAGCAATATTAACCAAATATTGGTAGAGATATCTCAAATTTAGTGTTCAGGTTCATATGTACAGCCCTCTATTTATAAATATAATGGTACAAAAATGCTTTTAAACAATTACAAAATAATAATATTTCAAACATTTCATCTTTATCTTCAGTCCATGGTGTCATTAGCAATAGGACTAACAGTCTACCTTTGGAAGGCAACCACAGGCAAGATTTTCTTATAGAAAAAAATTCTATAATATTTTTTTAAATTTTAACTAGACAGCGCTGTCTAAATTTGAAACATGAGTTTCTGGAAAAGTAGAATTGATCCAGTGTGTCAATTTTTTTTCAATGAAAACATTAAACAGATAAAATAAGAGTCTCTATATATTTGCTATCACTAATTACTTGCTAATTTTTTGAAGAATTCTTTTCAGTAGTTATATAATATAAACTTCACCCATGCCAATATAAGCACTTTATTAAGTGCAGTAAATCACACACAAAACACACAGACACACACACACACACACACACACACACACCATGATAAAAGAGGGGTACATGTAATGAAAGAGTTTGGTTGGGGAGGGAGATCAAAGAGGATAAGGCAGGACTTTGAACAAAATAATACATACATACATATATATGTATATATGTGTATACATGTATACATATATATGTATATATTTGTATACATGTATACATATATATGTATATATACATATACATATATATATATATGTAAGTATATATGGTATTGTGGAGGGATAATTTTTTTTAAAGAATCACAACCTTAGGATTTTGAAAATAAATAGTACTTCAACATCGGGCCTAAGAAGGCCAAATTTGAGTTATTGGTCTGCATTTTTCAAAAATCCCTCCCCAAACATAAGAGGCTACTAATGTTGCTTGTGGTTACCTTCCAGAGGTAGACTGTTGTCCTATTGTTAATGACATGAGGGATTGAAGATGAAGAACCTGGAGAATCTGAGTTGGAGCCCAAGAGAGCAAAGAAAGCCAAATAATCCTGAACACAAAGCCTGCTGAAGACATCACATTTTCTGCTGTCAATTTCTACTACAGAGCAATATGAACAAAAGGTACCTGATACTGCCACTAAGATAGAGACAGACATGTTGATTGATGGCAAAAGAACAGAGGTACAGGTATGCATCAACAGAACTACAGCTACCTGATTTTTGACAAAAATACTAAGATGTATCCTAGAGAAAAGTTAGCACTTTCAGAGTAGTATTTAGAAAGCTGGAGATGAACATGGAAAACGTTGAGATTCGAGCCTATCTCTCACCCTGAACTAAACTCAGCTCAAGGTGGACTAAGGATTGCCACATAAGATCCAATACTCCATATTTATTAGAGAAAAAAAAATGAGTACATTTAAATACAGTGTCATAAAGACTTTGAAAAATGGGACTCCAGTAGCACAGGAAATAAGATCAAGAATCAATAGATGAATGTTCACAAACTAAAATGCTTCTGTATATCAAAGGAAACTCACATTGGTGAAGATGCACCCCATAGAGCAGGAGAAAATCTTTATGGATATATTTCCAACAGAAAATTAGTGACAATAATACACAAGGAACTGAAAACACTAATAATGAAGACAAACCAACTATTCAACAAAGACATGAACTATGCCACTAAACAGGGAGTGTTCTCAAAAGAAAAAATAAAGGAGACTAGTTCAAACATTTTTTTTAAAGTAAGCAACATCCTTGTCCAACAGGGATACCACCCAAGCCAGAAGAAGAATTGTCAAAAACATAAGTGACAACAAATACTGGCATTGTTGTTGGCAAAGGATGTGCCTTTGCACGCTGCTGAGGGAGTAGAAACTAGCTCTGTAAAGTAGCCATGTTACAAGCTGATTCTAAGGTCCTCAAAATAACTAAAAAATAAAACACCATGTGCCCAATTGGGCATACCCAAAGGAATCTACATCCTACTGCAGAGATACTTGCACACTTGTGTTCATGCCTGCCCTAGTCACAATAACTATAAAAAGGATTCAGCCTAGATGCTCATCAACTGATCCTTTTTGATCATCAAAAGGCCATCAGCTGGGGACATGGGTCAGAGACACTGTTTCCAGGACAGAAGATCTCTGAGTGTCACCTGCAGCTGTAGATTTCCCTGAAGACATCTTCTTCAGGTAATACTATGAGTTTTTCCAGTACTAAGCATTGTGGGTAAGGAAACATAAAATATGGCAATAGCTTCATCTTAAGCCCACCAGGGCAGTACTCCTAGCAGTTTCAAATATGTATCTCAGTCACGAATCTGTAGGGCAGTTGACAGGGATTTCTACCAGCCACTTTGCAACAATTCTCCAATCCAGCAAGAAGAGCTCCTGACCTCTGCTTCAGTTCTTAAAGAGTTATTGAACTCACTCAGGTTTTCTGTCCACAGTCTCCAGGAGACACTAAATGACTCCTGCTTTTGCATAATCAGGCCTGGAGTGTCCCTGGCCTTCCTTATGCTGCTTTGTCTTTTAGCAGACACAGAGCCAGTCTAGGCTGCACACAGTCCTCTGGTCAGTGCTTTTCCCTTCCAGAGTGCTCTATGGGCTATTTAGTAGATTGGAAGAGAACATTTTCTTGGCTCTTTAACTGTAACACAAATAGAGTAGGTCCATAAATAAAGGCTCAAAATCCACCATCCAAAGTAGAAACTCTTGGCATCTGCTATTGCCTAATGTTCACTTACAAAAAGAAAAAAAGAGCACAATTAGGAAGACTGGAAAGAAGAGAAATTCTATCCCCCAAAACACAACTGGTCAATTACTAGCCATAGTGATTGCAGACATTTATTGTTTTTTTATTCCCTACGAACTAAAATTAAAACTGTTATTATTCCCACCACTTAATGGTTTAAGTTCAACAAATGCTTGTAGATCTTTCAACATACAAAAAGTTTTTTTTAATAGGAACTCATTCAAAATATAGGATAGTAATTAAAGAAAACTGCTGGTGTTTATTGCCTGATATTCTGAGTATTAAAATGAGCTATGTATGAAAAATGTATATCGTAAATGGCAATTATGGTTGGGATGAAAAATCTGTATTAAACTAAATATAGATGATTTATGTGTTTCCTGAAATAGCACTTTCGATCTTGGATATTTGATATGATTCATAACACAGAGATATATGGTATTAGCAAGGATGTCATAAAAATATTTCTAGTTTCTACTTTATACTGAAAAAAAAATTGCCAACAATTAGAACATTTCTTTCCTTGTTGAAATCATTCTAAGAAAACTACTTCCCTTAAAGGTGCTTGTTGAAGTGCAGACACCATTTAATGCAAAAGCCCATCTGTTCAAACTTGTCACAGAATCTATTGTGATTCTTCATTTGCTTTTAAGGTGTACAGTTTGTGGTTTAATGGTAACTAAAATGATAGAACATTACAATAGGTGCAGCCTTCATTTAGAAAAATAACTGACAAATCCAAAATGATTTTACACTGATGTGGTTGCTAGGTGGACTCAAGTACTTTATTGCTTATTTTTTATCACATCTGCTTCAAAAAATTATCTGAAGTAGCTGATATAAGACAGAAATAAAATAGGAACAAAGACCATTAGAAGAAGACTAAAAGATTGGGGTGAAGCAGTTGATCTTTGCAGACTCCTCCAGTAATACTGCCATTCTAAATCATGTGATATCCATGACCCACACTTGCCAGAGCAAGGCAGCTTTATGGAGGAGAAAGATGCTGGGGTAGAAATGGCAGGTCTTCAGGTCACTCCATACCCTCGCTATCAATTTTCTCTATCACCAGCATGAAACACTAGAGCAGTGGGAAAACAGGGAAGGGAAGGGAAGGGAAGATGCAGGAAGAACAGGCTGGCTGAATTCACCACAATATGCATTGTTCATATGCTGTGTGTGACTGTGACGCTCTGCAGCTACCAATGGGCTGCTATCTATGTTCTAGCCTCAGAAAATACTCATCTATGCTGAGAGAGGGGGTGATTCAGTGTCCTGAATGAAGATGCCATTTCAGTGAAATAGACTTCTGTGTGATAAACGCTACTCAGGGCCACAGCAAAGTGAGAGATGCAAGGAAACAGGACTCATGGTATCCAAAGAGCAAAGCTTCAGGAACACTGACCTTAAGAGATCCCAGGCACTGGCACTATGGATCTGTAATGTTCCAGTATGGTTCCATCTCTGCCCTTTTCTCCAGATGGCCTTTCCTGTCTTCTCTGTTCTGTTTCTCTTATGGGCTGTCCAAGGGGAAAAACATAGGAATTCCAATATAAAACTAATTTCAAAATACCCACATATGGGAATCCTCACATGTTGTCAATGCTCTAGAGAAAGAAAAATAAACAATAATACCAGAAGAGGAATGCTTGCATCGTAAGTGGAAGGTAAATGGGAATGATCAGAAGCAAAGACAAAAAAAAAAAAAAAAAAAAAAAAAAAAAAAAAAAACCACAGCACCCTGGAATCATGCCTGAAGTACTGACAAAGGCAATTCATAGCCCAGAAAATGAGAACAGGAAGAGCATGGAGAGAGAGAGAGAGAGAGAGAGAGAGAGAGAGAGAGAGAGAGAGAGAGAGAGAGAGAGAGAGAGAGAATAACAATAAACAGATGAGCCCATGTAAAGCTTGGAAACTGATACATGTTTTATTGAAGGGAGCAAGAATGTCTTTGGACCAAACTACCCACAGTTGGAAACAATGAGAAGAATGAAATATCCATTACCCATTGACCAAGTGACCTTTTTCAAGATAGGCTCAACTATTGAGTGCAATGCTTGGTGGGAAAAAACTTCAGTCTATAGAGTGACAACATGTTTTAGTTCTTGTTCAAAACTGTTATTCTCTATATGACCATTAGCCTCTCTCTTTAGTGTCTTCTACACACATATATCAAAGTCACAGTTTTTAATCTATCACTGTCATTATTTCCAATTTTTACATATGTCCACTGCACTATCAACTCCTTAGTGTACACTAGTGATACTTGCCAAATGGTGATTTACTATGCTGTAGTCAGGCACTTGGTCCTGTGAAGGCTTCTTGCTCTAGCAACAGGGAATGCTAGAGGGGCGAGGCAGGAGTGGGTAGGTGGGTGGGTGGGGGAGTACCTTCTTAGAGGCAAAGGGAAACAAAATAATATCGAGTAAATTTTTAACTAGTATTATTATCATCATCATCATTATTCTTGTGTATTTGCTGCATGCCTTGTGTATGCAAGTGTATGTGTACCAAGGCATGAACGTGAAAATAGTAGGACAACATTAGGGAGTCTATTCTCTCTGTCTTCCATGGGATCTAAGGATTGAACTTTGGTTGTCAGGCTTGACTACTAAATGCTTTTACCTGCTGAGGCAGCTTGTTGGCAATTGGTTCTAAACAGAGATCATCATAGCGTCTTAGAATACGGTACCCAGTGAGGGAGATGGAAAAAGGTGAGTGCTTTGGATAGGATCCATAGTGGAATATAGTGGGTTCTGTGTACAGAATAAAGGGAAGTGAGGGACTTGAAATTTCTTGAAGATTTGGAGTTAAAAGTCATGGCAGGGATGGGATGCTGCTCACTGGAGCAGAGAAGGCAAAATACTACTATTCTCTTTGCTCATTCACATCTTGTTACTTATTCTATGTGTTTTCCATTGTCTGTAGTAAACCTGTGCCATAGATGAGGCGTCTCAGTGAAGGCATAAAGCCTGCAGCTGAAACATGATCTGCAGCTCAGAAGAGAAGTGTAGGCTACAAACATAAACAATTAGGCATCTTCATAAGGACTCCTCAGAGATATGCATTTGGATGAGGTTCCCTGGGAAGGCAGAGCTGTCAGAGAGGAAAAGAGGTCATGAACCACTCTCTGAAATTCAGTTTGAAAAGACAAGAAAGAACAATAAAAGCAAAGTGGGCAAAGAATCCAGTGAAGCAGAAGAAAAATGCGGAAATAATGAGGGGTCTTAAGAGTAAATGTATGGTCAGCTGTCACAGAAGCCCCTCAATGTTCAAATAAACTAACTGGAAGTAACTGACAAAGTGAGCATTGAATTCAACAATAGGAAACAGATTTTTATAAGACTATTTTTCCAAGGTATTGTGAGACAGAGGCCTGAGTAAGATCATGTTAAACTGCACATGTGACTGAGAACAAAGTATGATATCTTTGTCTATCATCTATCTATAGCTACCATCTATCTATCAGTTACCTATCCTCTATCTAGCTTCTATCATGTTTCTATTATCTATAACCCATCATCAACTTATGTAATTTGTCTTTGTGTTTACAATCACTAATAACAAATGCCATATCCTAGCTAAGAGAGAAACAAAGCATGTCCCAGCACCTTACTACCTGAGCAGCCTAAGTCCTAGTCAGAGACTCCTTAACTATATCTGTTTCTTGAAGTTTCCCCCATACCTTATCCTCCTAAATTGTTTCTAGAGTTTCAGACCAGAATATTAGGGTCTTCAATCCATTTGGAATTGATCTTTCTGCAAATGTAGAGATTAGTATATGTTTTGTTGTACAAGTAGCTATCCATGTTTCCAAGCATCCTTTGTTGAAGAAGCTCTCTCCTTCTGTGTGCTTTTGGTGCTTTGTTAGAACTCACGGGGCTACAGCTATGTGAACGTACAGCTGTGTCCTCTTTCCTATTCTATTGTTCTGCATGTCTGGTTTTGTGCCATTGCCATACCTTTTCTATTACTGTGGTTATGAGGTGTGAATTATTCTTCTTTTATCTTTTTTAAAACTAACATGCAGGGATGAACAAGGGTTTTCATAGCTACCATAGAGAAGGCAGGTTGTTTGCCTTTGTGAGTTCATTCCAGTACTTTACTCTTATTTCTCGGGACTTCCTGCTCCATCTGGGATCTTTTGTGTTCCCATGCTAAGTTTAGTGATTGTTTCCTCCATTTTGAAAAGAATTACGTTGAATCTACATATCGTTTTGGGTACAATAACTATGTTCGTGTTGATTCTTCCAACCCATGACCTTCCAAGCTATGATCTTTCCACCTTGTGATGTCTTTATTTTGGTATCTTTATGGTCTATTGCTGTGGAGTCTCAGGTCCTTTTCCCCAAAGAAGTCCTGAGATCATACAGGGCTTCATTTGGCAATCTACTGGAACAGGGCAAGAGGAATAAGAAAGATGGTTTTCATAACAAGCCTATTCTTGACATGTGCTATGAAGCCATTCATTCAAATCCATAACATATTCATAACATTGGTTAGATTGCCACAATAGTTTCTGCAAGGACAAACCACATTTAAAGCACAAAACAATATTATCATATATTTTTCATCCTTGTATCTCTGTCTGTGCTAGTATACATCCATCTGGTTGGTCTATCCCATTCATCTCCTCATCAGGAGAGGTATTCATGCAAGAGGCTAATAGAGTAAAATGATATCTAGTTCCCTATTAGGCAGTGTTGCTCAAAGGAGCTAATACATCCCCAAGTAGTGGTGGCCAATGAGGACTAACCTTGCCAGAAAAAAAGACTAGGTTTTAGAACCGTAATACAGAAGAGGATCCAAGCCATGGGAATGAAAGGGACCTGTGTGAGAAAGAGAAGAGGGGTCCCCAGTGGAGTAAAGGAATGAGTGGCAGAAGCATGGCCATGAGAGGAGCCAGGAAGTGAATAACTGTTCCTCTCCAAGATCCAATTCATGGACCAGGCAGATGAACAGCAAGAATACACTGCAGAGTTTAGTCAAGCAAATTCAAATCAAGCTGCAGGAAACAAGGAGTAAAAGTATCCCCCATTGTGATTCATTATTGAAAAGAAATACCATTCCAAGCCTTCAAACTATGACTGCAGCAGTGCTACACACCAGGTGTACCCAGTATGGTGGGCTTCTGGCTTTATGTCGATGGGGTGAAAGTGAGGAGGAAGGGATGGGACACAGATTCTCAGCAGTATGGCAGCCCTGCAGGAGGACTGACCTGCCTTCTTTTGATAAATTATAAGCTATTCTTCTCTTAAAACACCACAAAGAAGATAGATGAAAGAGTATATGAAGTGCCACATCAGGCGCTCTTTATGGCTTTTCTCTAAGAAAAGATGTGAAGCTTAAAAGGAGGACCAAAGTCATCACAAACAGGGTATGAAACTAAGAGGGGAAAAACTCAAACCTTTTAATAAGCTTTAAGTAAAAATTATGTCTGAATAATTATTACTCCTTAAAAAAGTTCCACCTTGCTAAGTTGGGAAAGAAAATGTGGAGATCAGGTTTATGCTCAGGGACCATGGTTAGATTATCTTGCCCTTTTAAAGGTTACCCCTTGTCACTCTACAACACAGAAAGTAAGTCATCCCTTGTAGAAACAAATTCATTGGAATTACAGACAGGAATTAGAGAGACAGACAACCATAGACCGTGCCCTTCTGATTTATATCCTATCTGAGAGAGACATTCTGATGTGCCAATTAGGAATCCTGGCTCAGGACACAGGGATTTTTCCATACAGCTCTGGACCATCCTACCTCTGTAGAAGACTGAATCTTCTTCTCAAATGGACACCTGAAGTAAACAGTTTGACCTTGACAAATGAAACCCACCTAATTCAAGGACATTTTCTTTCATCATTCCTGCTTTCTGATGTTCTTGGGTTTTCTCCTCAAGCAACCTGTACCAGGGTTGCCAGTGATACTGGGAGGATGGGGAAAGGATGGGAAAGGAGATAGAGAGAGGAAATGCAAAGATGATTTCCTCAAGACATGTGGGACTACCACATGAAAAATCACAAATTCAGCTTCTGTGTTATCTTCATACTTTAACTACTTTGGTTCTTTATTTCTTGGAAAATTGCATGTTAGGTATTTTTATGACATATCATTAATTCCACAAGCTTACCACTAACATCTTATCTCTTACATAGTCTCATTTTTACCAGAGACCACTCTTGTTGATGGTGATGATAGTGATGGTGAGTGTGTATGTGAGGAGTGGTACTTATGCATAAATGTGTATGCATGTTTAGGCCAGAGTACAATGTTGGTGTCATCTTCAACCTACCCCTACTTTAGTTTCTGAGACTCTGAACTTAAAGGTCACTGATCAGCTTTGTCGGTTGACTAGAAAACCTCAGGAATCTTCCTATTTCACTGAGCCACATCTTACCCCTAACCTCTCTGAGTCTTTATTTAATGATCTTTAATTAGTTATCTGGGAAAATATCACACTAGATAGAAAATATTTTCCCTCTTAAAGGGCTGATTTATAAAAACCACAATTGACTACAAAGCTCCTCAGACAAACTAGTCAGTAAGTAAATTGCAAATGGAAATTTTTTAACATAAAAATCATTTTTATTACCTTTTTATTTGATGTTTATTCAGTTTACATCCTTATTCTTGTCCTTCTTCTTGATCCTCCCTCCAACATTTCCTCCTTCCATTTCCCTGCCCCTTTGCCTCTGAAGAAAGCGTGACACACACATACCCAGGTATCTTTGACCCTGGCACAAATAGTCTATGCAGGGCTAGGCACTTTTTCTTCCACTGAGGCCAGACCAGACAGCCTAGTTAGAGGAATGGGTTCCACCAGTAGGCAGCAAGTTTAAGGATAACCCCCACTCCCATTGCCTGGGAACCACATAGAGCACAGCACATATGTGCAAGGAACCTTGCACCAGTCTGTGTATTCACTTTGTTTGGTGGTTCGGTCTCTGAGAACCCCCAAAAGTCCAGGTTAGTTAACTCTGTTGGTCTTTCTGTGATGTTACTATTCCCTTTGGGCCCTCAATCCCTCTCCCAACTCTTCCATAAGAGTCCCCATGCTCTATCCAATGTTTGGCTTTGGGTTTCTGCCTGAGTCACCTGTTGAGTGGAGCCTCTCAGAGAACAACCATATTAGGCTCCTGTTTGTAAGCATAACAAAATATCATTAATAGTGTCAGGGACTGGTGCACACCAATGGGATAGGTCTCTGAATAGCCCAGTTAATGCATGGCCATTCCCATAGTCTCTGTTCAACCTACCATCCCTGTATTTCTTGTAACCAAGATAAATTTTGAATTGAAAGTTTTGTTGGTATGCTGCTATCCCTATCACTCTAGTGGGGTTCCTGCTGGCTACAGGTGGTGGCCTCTTCAGGTTCTATATCCCCAATGCTGCAAGTCTCAGCTAAGCTCACCCCCATTGATTTTTGGGAGTATCCCCTATTCCAAGTCTTTGGCATATATTCAAGATCCTCCCTACCTCCTACCCCTGCAAGCATCTGATTCTTCTACTCATTCTCACCATCATCTGGCCATCTCCTCTGTCTCCTCCCATACCTGATCCTAAACACTCCCTCAACTCCCCTCCCCCCTAATCCCCTTTCTCACCCAGGTCCCTCTCTCCATCTGCTTTCTACAGCTATTTTATTCACCCTTCTAAGTGAGATTCAAGCATCCTTACTTGGGCCTTTCTTCTTGTTTAGCTTCTTTGGCTCTGTGGAGTATAGCATAGGTATCCTGTATTTTATGGCTAATATCCACTTATAAGGGAGTTCATAGCATGCATGTTCTTTTGTGTCTGGGTTAACTCACCCAAGATGGTATTCTCAAATGCCATCTATTTGTCAGCAAAATACATAATGTCTTTGTTTTTGATAACTGAATAATATTCTATTGCTTAGATGGACCACATTTTCTTTATCCAGTCTTTAGTTCAGGGACTGAGGTTGTTTCTAGTTTCTAGATATTATGAATAAAGCTGCAGTGAACAAATATCCCCTGGTATGGTGAAGAATCTTTTGGGTATATGCCCATGAGTGATAGAACTAGGTCCTGAGGTAGAACTAGTCACAGTTTTCTGCGAAACTGTCAAATTGATTTCCAAAGTGGATGTACAAGTTTGTACTCCCAACAACAATGGAGGAGTGTTCCACATCCTGGCCAGGATGTGCTGTGACTTGAATTCATTATCTTAGCCATTCTGACAGGTGTAAGGTGGAATCTCAGAGACGTTTTGATTTGCATTTCCTTGATGACTAAGGATTTTGAACATTTCAAGTGCTTCTTGGTCATTTGAAATTCCTCTGTTGGGAATTCTCTGTTTAGCTAAGTACTTCCTTTTTAATTGGGTTATTTGGGTTGTTGGTGTCTTAACTTCTGGAGCTTTTTATGAATTGTGGATATTAGCCCTATGCCACATATATGGTTGGTGAAGATCTTTTCCCAATCTGTAGGCTGCTGTTGGTCCAATTGACATTGTCCTTTGTCTTACAGAATTTTTTCAGTTCCCTGAGGTCCCATTTATCAATTGTTGATGTTAGAGTCTGAGCCACTGATGTTCTGTTCAGGAATTTGTCTTCTGTACCAACAAGTTCAAGGCTATGCCCTGATTTCTACACTATTAGATTTAATGTATCTGGTTTTATGTTGAGGTATTTGATCCACTTGAACCTGAGTTTTCTGTAGGGTGATAGATATGGATACATTTTCATTCTTCTACATCTAGCTAGACTAGCATCACTTGTTGAAAATGTTTTCTTTCTTCCATTCTGAGGTTTTGCCTTCTTTGTCTAAAATCAAGTATCCATAGGTGTGTAGGTTTATTTCAGGGTCTTCAATTCCATTCCATTGATCAACACCTTTGTTCCTATACCAATACCATGCAGTTTTTGTTACTATTGTTCTGTAATACAGCTTGGGGTCAGGGATGTTGATACCTCCAGACATTCTTTTATTGTTCAGAATTGTTTTAGCTATCCTGTTTTTTTGTTTGCTTTACCATGTGAAGGTGAAAATCATTCTGTCAAGGTTAGTAGAGAATTATATTGAAATTTTGATGGGAATTGTATTAAATCTGTAAATTGCTGCCAGGCAGTGGTGCTGCATACCTTTAATCCAGTACTTGGGAGGCAGAGGCAGGTGGATTTCTGAGTTCAAGGCCAGCCTGGACTACAGAGTGAGTTCCAGGACAGCCAGGTGCATGTATACAGAGAAACCCTGTTTTGAAAAAAAAAATCTGTAAATTGCTTTGTAAGTTGGCCATTTTCACTATGTTAGTCCCACCAATCCATGAGTATGAGAGATCTTTCCATCTTCTGATATATTCTTCATTTTCTTTCTTCAGTGACTTGAAGTTATTGTCACTTGTTTGGTTAGAGTTACACCAAGACATTTTCTATTATTAGTGGCTATTAGAGTGTTGTTTCCTCAATTTCTTTCTCATCCCATTTATCCTTTGGATAAAGGAAGGCTACAGATGTTTTGTTTTAACTTGGTTTGGTTAATTTTTTATCAAGCCATTTCATTGAAGTGTTTATCAGCTGTAGAAGTTCTCTGAGAATTTTTGAGGTTGCTTATGTATATAGTATCATATCATCTGGAAATAGTGATACTTTGACTTTGTCCTTTCCAATATGTATCCCCTGATCTCCATTAGTTGTCTTATTATAGCTAGAACTTCAAGTATTATACTGAAGAGATAGGGAGAGTGGCTAGCCTTGTCTTGTCCCTTGGATTTAATGGAATTGCTTTATGTTTCTCTGTATTCAATTTAATGTTGGCTATTGGCTTGCTGTATATTGCTTTGATTATGTTTAAGTATGTGGCTTGCATCCCTGATTTATCCAAGACTTTTAATATGAAGAGGTGTTGGATTTTGTAGAAGGTTTTTATTATCTAATGAGATGATCATGAGACTTTTTTTCTTTCAGTTTGTTTATATGATGGACTATGTTGATGGATTTTCAATGTAATCCACATATGCTTCTTGCATGTTTATAGGTATCTCATTCTTTAGGATGGGACAGTTTTCTTCTATGATTTTATTCATAAAACTTTCTTGTCCTTGTAGCTGAGATTCTTCGCTTTCTTCTAATACTATTATTCTTAGGTTAGGACTTTTCATGATATCCTATATTCCCAGATTTTTGTACCAGGAACTTTTTAGATTTAACATTTTCTTTGGCTGATATATAAATTTCTTCTACTGTGTCTTCTATGTCTGGGATTCTCTATTCCATCTTTTTAAGTCTGTTGGTGCTGCTTACATTTGTTGTTCCTGTTCCCATTCCTATTCCTGTTCATCAGTCCTGCAGTTCTGGAAACATACTGGTTAGATTCTCTTTTGCACTCATCTTCCCTGCCTACTGAGTCTTCTGGGACACCCTCAGGTTCCCTCAGTTGCCTGCTATCCCTGGCAGTCTTCAAGTACTTAGACACCTCTCGGTCAACCTTTATCAGACCTGTGGATCTGGTACCGTATAGTCCAAGGGTACCTATGAGAGGCCTGCCTTAGAGGATCATTGAAGTTAACCCCCTCCAATATCTACTACAATGGGAACATCCAGGAAATAAAGCTATCCAGATGGCTAAGGGCACTAAGAACACAATCAACAAAAACCAGAGCAAATGAGAGCTTCAGGGCATAGCTAACCTACTACAGCAAGGCTTGGACATCCCAGCACAACCAAAACAGAAGAAAATGACTCTAATCCAATATTATAAAGATTATAGACACTTTTAAAGGTGAAATGAGTAAATCTATTAAAGAAATACAGAAAAAAATACAACAAAATAGAGGCCTTTAAAGAGAAAACAAACTCCTTAAAGAAATACAGGAAACCACAATTGAGCAGGTAAAGGAAATAAATAAAACTGCTCAAGATCTGGAATGGAAACAGAATCAATAAAGAAAACACAAACTGAGGGTATCCAGTTGAGGCAAGCAATGGAAAACCTAGGGAACAGAATAGAAAGATAATCTTAATAAGTCCTTTCATATCCAGAAGTAGATGGTACACAAAGGATCAGTAAGAGACGTTTTTCAAAGTGGGCACACTTTTCAAAGGGACTTGTTACATGAGAAATAAACTTAGCTTATTAGTAAAACACTAATCAAGGCCTAATAATAATCTCGGTTCCTTTGTGCTAAGCACCTAGATATTAGCTTGATATGCCTCCTAGTATCAACGTGAACTGAAAATGTAGTAGAGACACAGTGAACTGCTTTCAGATTTAAAGAAGCCTCTTTGTGACATTTATTACTAGATAAAAAGATAAAAATTAATTAATTTTACCAGGAAATGGGAGAGCCATTCTCTGACTTCTTTAATTGCTGCTACCATCACTGTCAAAAGAAAATAAGCTGACTAGAATCATCTAGAATAAATCATTCTCAAGATGCTTTTGTCTTATTCAATATAAAATTATTTCCTCACCTTTTTCGTTGCCCCACTGGCGATGGGTGTGTTTTATGTGTATGTTATTAACTTTATAATTATGAAGAAATATGTGCAAACAAAAGTTCTAAACTGATCCTTAAAATATTGACCATAGCTCTAGAATTTAAGGACATAATGATAAATACTATTAATGTGGTTAAAAATACCTAACTAGGTCTTCAGTTAAGTGGTGAAGAGTTATTTAGGCAACACTGTTTAATTTCTTAGAATTGCAGCTACTGGTAATTTCTTACTAGAACAGGATTTCCTTGTTTTTCAGAAAACTACACACATCAAATACATATCACCAACCCCAGGCTATAATCAGTTTGATGGGCAGAGGACAATTATAAAGCTGCTTTATTAGATTTTTTTCCTTCACAGAATTTTTCTAATTTCTTTTTCCCCTTTTCTCTAAAAAGCAAGGGGAGCTTGAAGGTTAGCCTGAGGAAAAAGAACATTAATTCTCTTCATAGGCTAGGCTTTATTTTGATTCTATTTCTTTTTTTCTTATATGTTGTTGTTCTTAAGAATGGTCTTAGTGAACCTTTTAGATAACTAGCTTATTATCAGTGAAAAAAAACTCTTCTATTGTTTCTTTGGAATTTCCTCTTCTGTTATACAATGAATCACTAAAATGGAACATCATCAGACACTCAGGCCTGTGGATTCAGAGGGCCTCACACAGGCTGGAGTACCAAGTTGCTGCCTAATTCCTGATTTACATTTGCTTTGCAGAGGAAGTGGTTCTGTTTACCACTAACTATACATTTTTTTAGTATAATCTGAACTCGAGGAAGACCAAGCTTTGGCACTGTGTTAAATTAAAAGCAAGTCTGTGGTGAAAAGTCCCATTTTAAAGAGCAATTTTATCATTTTGGAAGAGTAGTCAACCTTAGCTTTTCCACCTTAAAGGCAAATGTCTCTTCCTAAGTGTGCTCTTGTCAACAAACCCATGCAGCAAAGCTAAAGGGGGACATGCTAGTCACAACAAATGTGCTGTCCAGTTTTTAAGCAAGAAAAAAAAATTGAATTAAGATTTAAAAAATAAAAGAGCAGGGATGGACTTCCTATATTACAGCTATTAAGAACTTCATAAATTCTACAAAAAAAAAAGATACAATACAGCTGTTAGCATAGAGATCATTTCCATTTTCTTTGATGAATTGCCTTGACCTGGCTGAGATTCTCTTGTTTAGATTATTGTTTTAGAATCCAAAGCCCTGGACATAGAGCTTTAAGTTTTATCGCATTAGTTATCCAGGCCTATTTTCTCCATGAAATTTTAAGTTTTTAATTTATGTTAATTTTATTATATTTCCAGACAGCAAATTTTATTTGAGAGGTTAGAGTACTTTAAATAGCCATGACCTGCAGTGTATATGTACGATGGTTGATCAAATCCAAAACAAAACAAGCACTTATTAAAGTGACATCTGATCTAAAATCCCAAATCAAAGAAAACACAGAGTTTTACTTCACATTTATGCTTAGTCTGTGGAAAGCATGCTGGGTGAGTACTAAGATGATTTGAAGGACTGATGATTAAACTTGAAGGTCAAGTATTTGTCTACCATGTTTAAAGCCCTGAGATAGATTTCCTGTAGTAGACAAAAGAGAAAAAAGCTTTCCTCCCAAGAGAAGAGAGGAGAGGAATGCATGGGTAAGGAATATAGAAAATTAAATGGTAGAGAAAGGTATAACTCATAGTGTAGCTGGAGGACAAAGAACAATCAAGAATAGTTGTTGCAAGTCTTAGACCCTTCCCCAGAGTGTGGCAAACAGTGCAGAATTCACAACTGAATACAACTACTTATGTTTCAATTGGTCACCACCAAAAATTTTCATGATTAAAGTACTGACTCTCTAATTTTGCTATTAAATGAGTGGAAAGTGCTAAAACCAAGACAAACCATGGTTTTCAAAAAAAAAAAAAAAGACTTCAAATATTTAATATCATAGCCATGGTCTAATATTGTTTATTCACAAAATCTTTTTATGTAATCTCAAATTCATCAGTTAAATTCTTCTTCAAGCCTCAGACAGTCTTTGTGGTGATAAGGAATCCAGAAAAACAGTAACAAAATCCTTAAGAGTAAAAGTTATTTCAAATCAGGCCAGTGGTAAGAAACTCTATGCATAAAAATGTCACATTTATTTGATCATTAGAGAAAGTGCTAAAAATATTATCCTCGCCCTAACAAAATAATGAGAAGACATAAAATTCAGTTGAACCTTTTAACCCTACCTAAGATCTGACACACATTGTCAAGCCAAGGGCAACCTAATGGTTTTTTGGAGCTTATAAAACTGTCAGTGATCATGCAAAGTTTGCAGCTAATTTCTTAGTTACATATTAAAGACCAAGCTGCCATCCCTTAGTAGAAGAGCAAGGACATACACAACAAGAAAAGAGATGTGCTGGGACAGTCAATAAGAGCTGCATGAGCTGCAGATTGTTTCAAATAGTAAGAAAGCCTACCACAAGTCAGACTATTTAATTTCCTTTTGTGCTGGCAATGTTATCCACTTCGAGGACTGAAAAAACCTCCTGGGAGAGATACTTGTTTTCCTCTAAGCAACTACATTCTATCTATTGACTAGATTTAATGCCTGGGCACACAAAAACCATCCTTAGAAAAGGAAAGTCCAAAGTTTGGTCTCTCTTTTCAGATTCTCTTATCCTACTGAGACTTATCAGTTACCTTCATAAAGACTAAACATATACATGTATATATGATTTCAAGTGGACAAATAATACCTAATACTGGGTCATAGCTATCCAGCATACTGACTGCTATTCTTCCACTGTAGTACAACAAGCTTGAGGAATACACTGTCTACAGGGCTGAAACCTATATTTAAACTGGTATCAAAATAATTCAAAGTCAAAAAGCATATTAAGTAATTAAAGGTAGTAAGTACTTAAGAGACAAGCTTTTAATGGACTGTTCAAAATGTTGCCACATTTTTAAAAGTTTGTTACTAAAACTAACTTCTGGTAGACTTCAATCACTAAAATGAAGGGGAAAAGATTAATTCCCTGGCAACTTTGTTGAATTGAATTACTTAATGTAGGTAGTCAACACCAGGGTGTAATTATGTAGTTAGATTTCCATTGTTGTGTGTGAGAAGCCACACAGCTTTGTAGTGTAAAAAACAAAAACTGCCGTGTTCCAGACATGCTTTTGTGGACCAAATGAGAAAACAGGAGATCAAAGCAAGCGGAAGGACATTTCAGATCAGACTCTACAGAGAACACAAATGGAATGTTACACTCGTATGGTGGCTCCTTATTCCACTGCTATTCACCCTCGTAGGAACATAGACAGAGATCTAGGTGTACCACTCCATGAGCATGGCATTCCTCATAGGAATACATATATAACAGCTATCATATGGACAAATTTCAGGATAATAATAGCCTTTACTCTCTTCTTAAATGTTGTTAAGAAAAAGAAATGGGAAAACAAATATAAGAAAGACACAACAGCTAAAATTATTTCAATAATTATTTCTTTTCAAAGAATATTTAAGAACAATGGCCCAATTAGAAATCTTATGGAATCAAGTAAAACCTTCGATGTTAGGAATTTGTTATGTCTTGTTGAGTGGTTGTCTAAAATGGTACCACATACCCTCTATCCCCTTAGGTAATTGCTAAGGATATTGTCCTCCAAAACTTGATGGTAAATTCTTGTTGTTAAAGACACAAGTAATTTATGTTATCAAATATGGAGAATTTGAGCTGGTGTCCTGTTAGAAGTTTCACCTTTATTGACTAGTATTCAGAACATTGGAAGGTAAGTTGCATACCCCCATAGGAGAAAAATCATCATCACTATCACCCAGATATCTCTTGTCCTAGTATAGTTACCTTCTATAAGAACCTTTCATGCAATAGTGGCAAAAATATTATGGGAGTATCTGTCTTAGTCAGGGTTTCTATTCCTGCACAAACATCATGACCAAGAAGCAAGTTGGGGAGGAAAGGGTTTATTCAGCTTACTTCCACATGGTTGTTGATCACCAGAGGAAGTCAGGATTGAAATTCAAGCAGGTCAGGAAGCAGGAGCTGATGTAGAGGCCATGGAGAGATGTTCCTTACTGGCTTGCTTCCCCTGGCTTGCTCAGCCAGCTCTCTTATAGAGCCCAAGACCTCCAGCCCAGGGATGGCACCACCCACAAGGGGCCCTACCCCCTTGATCACTAATTGAGAAAATGCCCCACAGCTGGACCTCATGGAGGCACTTCCCCAACTGAAGCTCCCTTCTCTGTGATAACTCTAGCTTGTGTCAAGTTGACACACAAAACCAGCCAGTACAATATCTAACCACTTTTTGATTGGATTTAAAGCTCAATCTGTGGGATAGAACTCATACCAGACAAGAATACTGCTAAAGTGGCCAAGAATCTGAGACTGGGTAGGTCATGGGCCTTAGGTTAAAACTTTCTTCAATTACTCTGCTAAGGGAATAGAGCAATCAAATGACTCTTGGGGATATACTGCGGTACCAAAAATCAGAGTATCACCCAACTTATATCAAAGAAGCCTCTTTTTTCAGTAGATTGTTACTAACATCAAGACCCCCAGCTGGATAATGCACAGAGAGTGAAGGACTATGGAGTACACAGTGCAACATGGGATGTCTTCATCAAACCCCTCCACTGAGGGCTCAGGGATCTATGCAGAAAAGGAGGCAGAGAGCTCATAAGATTCATAGATGGTGATGAATAAAAAAGAAACAGTGTCTTCCAGACACAATGGGACTGACACACGTATGAACTCACAGAGTCTGTGACACCACATTTAAGGCCTGCACAGCTTCAAACCAGACAAAATCCCAGAACCAAAAAGAAGTAGATTAAGTACCACTCCTAACAAATACGTTATTTGCAAAAGAGACCTACTAGGAAAGGGAAAATTAATATTCTTCAATGTAGTCTCACTAGTTTATCAATCATACTCCATTGCAAGTCTCAGCCCAGGAGCAGTTGGCCATACAAACTGGACTTCATTGCTTGAGGAATTTTATTTTTTATTTTAGATTTCTGTTTTGTTTTGGAGAGAGACACAGAGAGAGGGGTCAGAGAGAAAAAGTCCGTCTGTATACTATGTGTTTTTAGTATTACTTGTTTTGGTATAGTCTGTTCTATTGGGTTTTTGTTTACCTTGACATTCATTTTGTTACCATTTTTGTTGTTTTTTGAGATATACACAGAAAATATGAAGTCACATGGGTAGGACAGTGGGAAGGATTTATGAGGAGTTTGGGGAGGGAAAACATAATCAAAATATGCTACATGAAAACAACTAAGGATAAAATAGTTTTAGCTATTATTTGAAAATTTCATATATGTATACAATATATCTTTGAAGGAAATGTTATTGTAGCTAAGAAAGAAGACAATGGGAAGAGGTATCTGGAAGAGTGTAAAGCAGAGAAGAAAAGAAGTAGGTAGGCCATGGCTGGGGCTATCTCTTTGGATCAGAAAAAACAGCAAGGAGAAATGAGAATAGTAGAAGGAATGAAATTCTTAGGGAGAGAAAGAACAACAAGAAAATCAAATAGAGAAGAATAATAATGAGGACCATGGGAGAAGGTGGGCAATGTAAGGTACTTTGATCATACCCTCCCTGACTTCTTCCCATTTTCCCCAACCTCCTTGACACATCTTCCTCCTTTCATCTGTCCTACTTTTTTCTTTCAATACTTTATTGATTCCTATTTGTGCAGTCTACATGCACATGTTTGCAGGGTCCACTGAAGTATGACCACACTTGTGGAGAAATATAATTGTTACTATGAAACAAACATTATTTCAGTGCCATTGAAAATCCCTTTCCTCCACACATGGTATATACTGACTTATAAGTGGATCTTAGCCATAAAATACAAATGCCCTTCTATACTCCACAGACTCAAAGAAGCTAAACGAGGAGGAAGGACCAAGCAAGGTAGCTTGAATCTCACTTAGAAGGGAAAGGAAAATAGTCATAAGAGGCAGATGGAGGGAGGGAACTGAGTGAGAGAGGGGGTGAGGAGGGGAACTAGGAGAGTGGTAAGGATCAGGTGTGAGGAAGGACAGGAGAGATGGTTAGATGGCCATGAAAATGAATGGAAATCTGCAACTGACATGGGTGAGGATGTAGGGGGCATCTCCAGGACAAGACAGAGACCTAGAATAAGAACCAATAGGGGTGACCTTAGATGTGACTCACTACGCTGTGTATATGGACACTGAAGAAGCCATCTCCTGTAGCCAAGCAGAAACTCCAATTTAACAATAGAGGTACCAACCTACCCACAAAACCTTCAACTCAAATTTGATCCTTTCTTAAGAAATGCAGGGATGGGGATGGGGCAGAGACTTAGGGAATGGCCAACAAAATACAGGCCCAACTTGAGATACATCCCATGGGCAAATATCAATCCCTACTGTTATACTTACAGATAGGAGTCTAGCATGACTGTCCTCAGAGAGGTTCCACCTAGCATATGACTCAGACAGATACAAACACCCACAGTCATACAGTGGATGGAGCTTGGGGATGCCTCTGGAAGAACAGGAGAAAGAACTCTGGCCCAAAGGGGATAGGAACTCCACAGAAAGACAAACAGAGTCAACTAACCTGGAACCTTGGGGTATTTCTGAATCTGAACCACCAACAAAAGAACAAACACGAGCTGAACCTAGGCTTCTCTACACAGATGTAGTAGATGTGCTGCTTGATCTTCATGTGGGTCATGAACAACTGGAACAGGGCCTATCTCAAAAGCTGTTGCCTGTATATAGCTGGACTGCCTTCTCTGGCCTCAGTGAGAAAGTAAGTTCCTATCCTCACAGAGACTTGAAGTGCCAGGGTGGTAGAATACCCAGTGGGTCCCCACTCGCTCAGAGGAGAAGAGACAGGAGTGGGGGAAGGATTGTGGAAAGAGGTGACCTAGAGGGGAGCAGTGCACAGGATGTAAAGTGAATAATTTAAAATTTTAAATTAGATTTTAAAAAATAGAAAATCCCTTCCCTCTATGCGTTAGCATCATTCTTGTGTTTTAGAGAAATCGGTCATATCAAAACGCAAAAGAAGATGTAAATCATTGAGGAGATGTACCCTAATATTTATTGCTAAAGTGACCATATACAAACATACACATACACACACACACACACACACACACACACACAACAACAACAACAATAACAGCAACAACAACAAAAACAACAAGAATCAGCAAACCTTGTTCATTGATCTCTCTCAATATCAATGGATTCAATTCTCCAGTAAAAGGATACAGATGAACAGAATGAAAGTACAGTTCATCTTTCTTTTGTATCCAAGGTCTTGGCAGTCAGAGAGGGCATGCTGATCTGGACCAGCTCAGTTTTTGTCCAATTGTCCCCTTGTTTTAAAAGTTTCTGAGCCGGGCGGTGGTGGCGCACGCCTTTAATCCCAGCACTTGGGAGGCAGAGGCAGGCGGATTTCTGAGTTCGAGGCCAGCCTGGTCTACAGAGTGAGTTCCAGGACAGCCAGGGCTACACAGAGAAACCCTGTCTCGAAAAACCAAAAAAAAAAAAAAAAAAAAAAAAAAAAAAAAAAAAAAAAAAAAAAAAAAAAAAAAAAAAAAAAAAAAGTTTCTGATAAAACACAACAAAAAAATTGAATAACAAAATAAAATTACTAGCCTCACTCCAACTACAAGCCAGTCCTTTTATCATTGACATAAAATTTGCCAACATAAAATGACTCTGTCAAATTGCTCTGAAGTTTTCTCAAAGGTCAGTACCATTTTCTATCTTAGCATGTTCGGAGACCAATAATAATAATAAAAAAAATGTGCAAGCAACCTTAGTCTCATGGATCACACTTTCCTGACAGTTCTACTCTGCACTGTATCCTGGGATTTGAGCAAAGACAAAGACATATAGGCAGAATTGTACTTTATGGAGGTGGATTCAAAAGTAGTTTGGATCTGTATCAAAGGAAGATTGATTTGTGGATCAATGGAAGCCTAAAAACAAGATAGTAAGAAAGCTTAGTTTTAATTGCCTGCAATAAAGCAGAAGAGTCTCTGGGACATAGAAGGCACTTACAAAAATGTACTGTAAGGGTGAAGAAATACATAAGTTGGCAGCAGCACCTTACACTGAGAAAAACATGAAGATAGAATACAGCCCTTGAGAGAAGACAGTTAGGAGGGATTACAATGTCTGACACAAACCAGTTGACAGTGAACAGAGGCATTAGTGTCATATAAAATAATAATGTAAAAATTAAGAATATTCAGGAATTAAGAAAATAAAGTATAACTGGGAAAATGTAGGTTTCTGACTCCAAAAACAGTGAGTTATCAGCTCAACTGACAGAATATCTGTGAGCCTTTGTTGATGGCAAGGTCAAAACTGAGATGAAACTGCCAAGCCTTAAGTTTAACCCTTTTCCTCAGTAGACTAGTAATGTCTTGATGAAAAACAGCGCTAAGTGATACCTCAAGCCACTGAACTCATGCTGTGCCATATAGCAAGAGTCTTGGAGAGATTTGATAAAATGAAGCCCACCATCAGAGTACCAAAATCAGTAAGCATGGGTTAGATCATTTTTTGTTCCATAATGAGATAACTCTGTGCCCTACAGTGAGTCAAGAATGACTTGGGTTAAGAAATGCCTGCTTGCTATTATAATGAAATAGCCCATGAGTGAATAATGGACAATAATAATGATAATGCTTACCACCTATAGGATAGCAGAAGAGACAGTGCCATGTGCTGTCAGGCCATGTCTCATTAAGGAAATACTTTGATCTTCCAGGAACATGGCCCACTCAAGGCTAATAGCAGAAGTCCCTCTGTTGTAACTGCTTTCATCTGAAGGAGTCACCTCACCCAAGGTGCATGTGCTTCCCCAAGGACCATTAAATCAGATAACTGATCCTAGCAAGCAAGCAATGGTCTAAATAGACTGTGAGGCTAGCTCTGGCTCCTTCTGCAGCTATATTTCTTATCAGCTCAACCTCTGACCATGACTGACACCTAACACATTACCTGTTTTTTTCTTGATGGAACTCTGCAGAAAGTGTTCGTTTCTGAATCTCCCCCAAGAACTTTCCCTATGAGACCTATTCTGTCCCAGAAGCTTGCTAACCAATCTTCCCTATATACATACATCAACAAGCAGATGCTTTTTTTCTCAGTACCAATATTATTATACCATCAGACAAAGGAGTGAGGGGCTCAACTTTCACTGGAAACTCTGACTCTGTGCGGATTTGAAACTCAGACAGTTCTACTGAGTTGGCTGTCTTTCCACCCTGTCTTGTTTGTTTTTAGAGTGTTTCTGAATTTTATTCAACACAAAAAATAATCAATTGTGGTTCCCAGAGAAATTTTGGATTAAAAAATTAATTTTGTCACCAACTTGGGGGGAAAATGAGAAAAAAATTCATTAGTAGCCAAAGAGCTGTAGATCCTGGTGAAACATTAGCTCTGCCTCCCTTTCCTGGTGACTTAATTGATCTCGCATAAAATGCAGCTAACAGGAATCAGGTTTCACTGCAGGAGCTGAGCAACCAGAAAGTGTGAATTACAAAGCTCTATGATGTGGTGTATTATCCAATTCAGAGCCCATTACTTAGAAAGCAGAATGTTGCCATGGAAATAGAAGAGGTCTCAACTCCTTCTGAATGGGATTCCTCTCAGGGGCAAGGCCTCATTGTCAAGCTGATTGAATTCTGTGTCTCAATTTTCTAACAAGGATAGTAGTACTGCCTGTTCCTTATTATCACTATAGATATTGAGTGATTTATTTGATAACCTTTCATTAAAGGAGTTTAATATATGCCATTTTTAATCATTGACTCAAGTTTATATAAAAAAATAAAAAGATCCATGGTTATTCATACCAATGTCTGCTGAAAATAAAATTTTCAAAGTTAAAATGTACTGTGGTCATTCTTAGTGGTAACCTTGAAAGTCTAACCCAGTCAGAAAGCCATAGAAAGTGTATATACCACAAACTTCTTACAGCAAGGTTATCTTTGAGCAATTAGCAGGAGACAAAATCAGGATACTGTCCCATCAGTGCGAATATGGGTTTGAAGATGGGAAGAAGCCTACTCTGGAGGGAGAGGGAGAGCCGTGTCTAGTAAATAACATTTGCTCCAGATGAAGCGAGATGATAGCCCTTTATAGAAAACCTTAGATGCTTTGAGGGATTCATTATAAAATATTACTAGTACAGATGGTGTGCATGAGATAAAAAGAGCAGCATATTCATTTGTTAGGGGGCAACAGGAAGTACAGGAAAGCTGAAAGAAACAAGACCAGCTATGAATATACTGCCTCTGTTTCAAGATTCTGTTGAGCAAAAAGTACTGTTGCATCCCTTACTTGAGATAAAAAGAAAGAACCAAAATAAATCATGCTTTCCAAAAGAGTTAACTAACGTGTATAGATACAAATTAAGCCATTGTGAAAGGCAATGTAAATCTGATGTTTCAGGGGAAGAAAATCTGCAAGGGGAAACTCAAGGTTAGTTTTTCAAAACTGGAAACCAGATGCCATGGAGGAAACTGCTGCCTGTCAGACCTCTATGGTATACCAGGACGCACTCAGACATGTCCTCACTATCATAGGAACATTTTGTTGAATACCAGTTGTCTGTATTCTTTTGGAGTGTTTCTAAGAGGAGATAATTCCCATGTGAAATGAGGAGGTCTTCAGCAGCATAGTAGAACACGGAAGGGGGTTGAATGCCTGGGAGAAGGGAAGGTACAGATACTTCAGACTTTTGCACTATATCTGATCAGCATCAAGAAAATT
The DNA here is from genome assembly GCF_008632895.1 of Mastomys coucha. Taxonomy (NCBI): domain Eukaryota; kingdom Metazoa; phylum Chordata; class Mammalia; order Rodentia; family Muridae; genus Mastomys; species Mastomys coucha. The sequence goes on from NW_022196913.1 coordinate 10,774,898, forward strand.
ACTTTGCTCAGCAACTACGAGTGCTGGGTACTCTTTCAGAAGACTTGCATGTGATTTTTAGCACCTACTGAGTAGCTCACAACATTCTTTAACTCCAGCTCCAGAGGATTCAATGACTTTGTCTGGCTTCTATGGACACGAGACATGCATGCGGTGCATAAATTTGTATGTAGGTAAAGTATATAAATACATCAAATTATAAAAAGAACAAAAAAAAGAACGAGAGAAAGAAAAAAGAAAGGGGAAAAATAAAAAGAAGAAATTGGCTAAAGGTGGCTCTTTAGAAAGAGAGAAAAAAGCTTTCCCTTATAGGATCACCTGACTGCTTTAAGTACTGCAGATTTTTTTTTAATCAGAATATTGTTATAGTAATGTGTGACAATACTTTTCCTGGAGAGATGCAGCACACATTTACTCATCCCAGATAAGAAGCCTAGAAAGACCAATATGTGGGTACCACTGAAGTCCAACTTAGTGAACTAATGAGTTTTATTTGGGGTTACTTACAGAAACAGAGGTGAGGGGTTAGTTATAGGAGCAGAAATGATTCAAGGCCAGCTGAATCATCAAAGCCTGCTTCAGCATGGGTGACAGCTCACATAATCTAGAAACTCAGAGGATACAGCACAGCCTGTAGGTACTTTATCAGGTCACAGACAGTCCTTTGCAAGAGACTCAGTTGACCTAAATCTCTTTGGGGTAACATTTTTGCTTCTTCCACATTTGTCTTACCTAAGACTTTTCTTTGCAGCTTGGATGGTCTTAGAGTGATTCTCTGTAGTCTTTACTGTACACTCTTTGGAGGGAGGGGCTTAGTGAATCTGGTTAGTTTCATGGACTTCCTGAAGCTAATTTGAATTGTTCACCTTCTGGACTAAGAAGCATCCCTGTAGTATAGAATGTTGAGGAAACAGCTCCACAGTTCATGGGTTGTCAAAGAGGTAAAGACTTTTGGGATATAGTGGCTACAAACAACATGCACTCTTGTCAAAAGCAATTTGTGTTTTCTTCATACAAGAGTCTGTACATCCTGATGTCTTTGTCCATTTTAAATTACTACAACAGAACATTATAGACTGGGTAAATTACATAGAAAGAAGAAATGTATTAACTACAGTTCTTGAGACCAGGAAGTTCAAGAGCAAGAATGCACATCATGGTGAGTCATTCCATCACAGAAAGAGGATGAGTAAGAGAGTAAAGTCAGGAAGTCTAGAATTCCTAGCTCCAGGCTCATCATACTGACATGATTCCAATCATTAGGATGGAGCTTTCATGAGCACAACTTCTCCCATTATGAGATGGCTTCTCCAAGTTCCCAGCACTATCCCATCAGGGATTAAGTTTCCAACACAAGCCTTTCAAAAGACATACTCAAATCACAGCACTAATGCAGAAAAAAATAAGAAACTCAAAATTCCTGAAGATCCCTTCCAAATTTTCTTATAATGTATTCTAAGAAAATACTGATTGCATTTCTAAAACATCTTTTTTTCTAACGTTATAATAGATAAAAAGCCTAATGAAAATATCTCTGCAAATATACCTTCTTTATACTCTTGTTTTGGGCTATATTTATTGAAGATTACACTTGGAGAAAAGTGTAAAGATCCATAGCACTGATTATCCAAATCAGATCATGTAAAGATTTCATCCCAATATCCCTGGCTTAGGGAGGAGTCTCCAAGATCAACTTCCAGTTTTGAGTCCAGAAAAAAAATAGCTCAGTGAGTGTTTGCTATCAAGCCTAATAAATCCTGGAAAATACTGGATGCAAGGTGAGAATCAACATCTGCAAATTGTCCTCTGGCTTTCACATGCATACCACATATAGCACACATACACATACACATACACACACACACACACACACACACACATACACACACACATACACACTAAATAAGTAAATGCAATAAAACATTCAAAATTCCTCTTTTCAACTCATTTGTGCTTTCTTGTATACTTTATATAGTTTTTCCTCTTGTGAGTAAATATCAACAATTCATGAAAATAACCTCAAAATTAAGGATTATGATGTCACAAACAATTAGATTAGATTTTGAAACAAAATTGTTGCAGTGGTTAGGTTCGTTTCCTGTACCTTAATTACATGCTATGAGCCATTTGCACAAATGATTATCAACTGCTTACACAGAGGTCAATTCCATAGCAAAATACATTTCTATTTATTTTTATTTTTTTTATCCTGTCTCCATGGAGAGTGTAAGCTGTAGTAAAATGAATGGTCCTTGGATTTGTACAGAGCAGCCCCTTATCAGTAGAGCAGTGGAGTTCCCTCAGAAATCCTCAGCCCTCTTCCAATAGTAGCCAGTTTTATGATGTTTTATTTCTCAGTTTCCAGGCTTCTACTGCACTTTTACCTAAAACTGTCCAATCCCACTTGCATCTACTACAAGGACAAATCCTTCATAAGATGTGGTGAACACAGAAGAACTGGCTACTGAAGATGGGAAGAAAATGTCTATTGCTGGAATGAGACACAGTTCCTTTTGTGATTCAAAAGAAGAAAGATGATATATTTTTGTATGTTTTATTGTAGAGTAAATGTACTGCACTGCATCAAAATTTTTCGTGAAGACTACACATCGGACAAACTGTATCCAAGAAGTCAAGAAACTTGATCTGCTTTTAGAAATCCTGTCTTGACCTAACACTTTTCATTTCCTGTGGGTGTGGTTTTGAACATCAGCTGAAGCTCTATGAAAAGGCATGAAGGCTTGTGTTTGGTGGTTTGGAGGGTACTTTGTGTATGGGGAATTCTCAAAACAATAATGTTTTGAGACGTTTAACAATAAATTTGTTCATTTTTACAGTTGGATATGAAAGTTTTTAAGCACTGATAAGTTTAGCTCCATATTCTTATACATCTTTGGGCACTATGGCTAAATATAGTATGGCTAAAGAAATTTAAAATTAAAATCCTTTGTACATACTCTAATTTATAAAAGGATAAAGTCCAATTTGCAAAATCACCAGTCTCCTCTGATGGCAGAAACATACCTGAGAGCAAGCATGACTCATCTTGAGTTCATAAATCTATTGCAAGTGTAATTCAAATTTACTATCTAGCTACTGGAAAAAAACATGCCAGATCTTGCTGAGATGTTGACAGAAACTCCAGAATAGAGCTGACTGACTATTGGTAACAGTTCAAATCATTTCCACAGATTACTAATCCCTATATCAGATCTTGGGAGCGGGCTGAAATGTTTTGAGCATAACTTACTTCAAAGCAGAGCAAAATGAATAAAGCTGTGAAAGTGTTCATGAATGCCTCTGTCATCATTGAGCTAGTATTTTAAAAATAAATGACAAATTGTCACAACTATTATTTTTCTCCAGAAAATAAGTGCCGTGTGAGAGACAACTAGAAACATTGCTTCAATGTGCTGGATTCTACAGGCATCACCCAAGCAGATCCTCCCTTGGAGAGGTGGGGCCTGAATCAAGGCTTTACACCAAGGTAGGATGTGACTGTCTTTTGTCCCCCAAATTCCAGGTGTATATAGAGGGGTAATCACAAATGCACTTGCTATAGTTTGGATGTTAACTATACTTCACAGGCTCCTGTGTCAGATCACTAGATCTCCAGATTTTGCCCATATTTTGAGAGGTGGTGGAACCACTGACCACTGGACCATGATGCATGTTTGGTTAAAACACAATGTTGGGAGGATCTTGAATTCTACTCTTCTTCCAATCCCAGGCTAGCTAGCTGCTTCCTGATCTTCCAAGATGTAACATACCATGCAGCATGCTTTTACCTCCACACCTGTACTCCAAAGAATCACAATAGATAAATATTTTCTGAAACAAGGAGTTAAAATAACTTAGTTTCCCTTGAGGAGCTTCTTTGGGATGTTTTGTCATAGTGACCAAAACAGAAGCTAACTAATAGAGTCATTATTTGTTTTCCACTATTTTGATATTATTCTCTTCTAAAATTAACCCAAAAGAGAGAGTAACACAAAGTCATACTAGGATTCCTTCAGAATTCCTCCATATTAATTTTAATGTCTGATATTGTGTGACTTTTTCTTGGGTAGTGTGAACACATTTATTTATCCCTGATAGGAAACCAACCACGTACCAAAGAAATAATTCCATCTCTGTCTATACAAATGGGGAGCTTCCTGGAGTATGGGTGACTCAAAGGCAGCTGTAGCACATTGAAGACCATCTCACTGTGAGGTCACTCTTTAATCTCCTTAGTGGAAAAGTTCTGATGCTTTTGATCTCCCTGAGAAGTTTCTGCTACATCTTGTCTGAATCTTAGCTTCTCAAGCCTCATGAGTTCCAAGAGATCCCAAGCCATATGTATTCCAGTTAGCTTTCTGAGTCTTGCATGCATGCCATGTCCCAAAGACAGAATGTTATAGAGTCTGCCATGCAGCTAGGGCAAGATGTCAGGATCTGAATGAGTGAAGCAGAACTCATTTCTGAGGCAAAGTCTTCCAATTTTGCATATATTATAGCCAGATAAGAAGATGCTATTTACCATGGCCACCAGCCACTCAGCTCTGACACTGAGGGTCAAAGTCAAAGAAGGAAGGATGGACATAATGGATAAAAATTTAATAAAATATAACAAGACATAACTTACATAGAAACAAATACTGGTAACAAAACAACATCCATATTTGTCACAGTGTTCTTAATTTCAATAAACAAACCCAAAGGATCATCTCAACTCCTACAAGTTGTCTGTATTGTATCCCTACTTGTACAGTGAAACAATTATTTACTTCAACCCCACAAGTTACAAAGCATTTTTCCAGCAATGATTAGTTGGCATAGAGCACAGACTTAGATACACAAACACACACACACACACACACACACACACACACACACACACATACACACACATATATGTGTGTGTGTGTATATATAAACATATATATATATATATGGAGAGAGATTAATACATACATATGTGACTACATGAATATTTGTCCATTTTCTGTTTCAAATAGTAACATAAACCACAGAGGCACAGAATAAATATTATCTGACTCTGCAATGGGTTTCCAGAAGGAGTGAGAAGTATGCCTATCAAGGGCTTATAAGATATAGCTGTATATTTAAATAAATTGAATTATAGTTTCTAATTTTAAGAACAATTATAAAGACCTCTATAATTCCTGAGAACACATAATGCTGTGGAATAGTTTCTATAAATGAAAAACCATTAAGCCTTCGCTATAGACATACTAACAATTGCCAAGGTCAGATTAAAACACCTCGGTTTGGGCAACAAGAATGAGGAAAGGAGTGTTAATTGTGTCTATTATCCTTAACTTGGGAAGGATCTGAGGCTGAATGGCTGAAAAAGAAAATTTGAATATTGTAGGATTATCATCCTGCCTATTCCAATTCAAGTAACAATAACCATTACTTTCTAAAGGCAAATGTGTAAAATGAGGTGGCTTGGCTGAGCAATTAGAAGAGGGTACTCTTGAGGGAGACAGACTTTCAGGCACACCAGGAGCCACTGCTGATATTCTGTGTCCCTGAGCAATTGACAGAAGGCATCTTTGTCTTCAGCTCTACATTCATAATCTCAGAAATAAAATATGCTTCTGAAATTACTTAAAGACCTCTAGCAGAAAGGGGAAGAAGTCCACTGACATCTTTATGGAGTTGTATATCCAAGGAGTAAAGTCTATAGAGGGAAAAGGAGACATTGCTTAGAAATAAATGGCTTTGAATACAACAGCAAATTAAATGTAAATTAACACTAAATGTAATCGCCTTATGTCAGACCCTCCTTAAAAAGCACTTCCCTATGTGCTTGAACTTGGAGTGCACACATTTATTGAGAGTACACAATAAAAGTCTAGAGCTAGTTTGCATTCTTGTATTTATAAGTTATTGGTTTGAAATGCTTCACTTTTTCACAGTGGATTAAGTTATGAAATGTGAAACTGTGGAAATCATGGATAAGTTATATTCAAAGTACCTGAGGTCATGTTGTAGAATTGATTCTTCTTTTAATTTTAAAGACACAAAACAGAATCCTGGACTTGATCCCTAAAGTGAATGAAATCACTGAAACTTCTCAGCTCAATAACTTGGTTTTCAAGTCTCTGATATGTACTCTTTTCATTGAAAGAAATAATATGGTTTAAATTGACTTTCATTAAAGAGTGTACTGTGACTTCTCTTTTCTTAGCCATATCATGCTCTCAAAGTCAATGTACACTTTGTAAGTATTTTAATTTTTTTAATTGTGGTAATTTTGAAATAGACTTCCCAGTACCTTAAAGAGGTGTGTTCTATGATTTCCTCCTGTCTCTGAGTGCTTAGAGAGCTTCATCAACAGTTGATGACATAAGGGACACATCATATTCTGACAGCAAAAAGTTACTGTCTGATATACTCCTTTCTTGGAAGGAAGTACATTCAGGTCACAAAAGCAGATACCCCAAAAAGGAAAAGACAAACCTCTCATTCACAGCTGTATGCCAGGAAACATGTAACAACATGGTGTCCGTGTGAGTGTGCAGTTTAGGAAAGGTCCACATGAATCATCCTAGCTAATACCTTCAGTGGCGATAAGCCTTTCCCACCAGGATTTACCTAGATTTCAAGCCTAGTACAGGCTAAGTTGTCCTTCTTGCTTGAAGATATTAAGATTAAGGTGATTTGATAAACAATTATGTGTCACTAGAGAGACATGGAGCCTGGCTGTTTTTGTAGTAGATAACTGAAGTGTGAGATCCGGACTTTGGAATGATACAGAACCTTGAGAAACATTTTAGTGGGATCATGCAGTTTGTCAATGGGGTGTTAATGAAAACAAGAAGGGCCTCCAGGATAGTGTTAGCAGGAACCTCAGGTCTTACGACAGCTGTCTTTGACAGAGTATAGTTGTTAATGAAGTTGGAAGAAGATGAAATCTGGTTCTGAAGGACCAGAAAGCTTAATATAGATCTGGAAAGATGGCTCAGCAGTTAGGAGCTCCTCTTTCAGAGGATCTGAGTTCAATTCTCATTATCCACGTTGGACAGATTACAACTGCCTATAAATTCAGATCCTGGTGATCTAAAACTCTCTGTCTCTCACAGGCACAAACACTACACACACACACACACACACACACACACAAAGAAACATACTTAAATTTAAAAATAAAATTAATCTAAAGAAAGTTATGTATGTGTTTTTCTGCCTGAGATAATGTAAAACCTCTAATTTTACTGTTATAACAATATATTCTAAACTTAATGAACCATACTATAAACATATTTTCTCACCATTTAGGCTACAGAAACACAAGTATCAGTTGCCTATGTGATCCATTTTTGATTAGGTGATCACATGGCTATGGATGTGTAAGGGAAGAAGAAACATCTGGTATCCTTACGTGTGATAATGATAGCAATCCTGTGAATACTTAACAAACAAAGGGAATTGCAGACTAATTTCCCTTATGAACATATATGCAAAATAGTCAATAAAATATTTGCAAACTCGATTCAAGAATACATTGAAAGGATCATCCACCATGATCAAGTAGGCTTCATCTGTAAGATGCAGAGATGGTTCAACATATGAAAATCAGTAAATGTAAGCCACCATGTAAACAAACTGAAAGAAAAAGACACACATGATCATCTCATTGGATGCAGAAAAGGGTTTAAAGAAAATTCAACACCCTTTTATGATAAAAGTCCTAGAGAGGTTAGGAATACAAAGACCATACTTAAACATAATAAGGACAATTTGCATTAATTTGACACCCAACATCAAATTAAGCTCAAAGCAATTCCACTAGAATCAGAAACAAGACTAAGCTTTCCACTTTTTCTTTAGCAATTCAACACACTTGATGAAGTTTGGGCTAAAGCAATACAAACACTAAAGGAGATAAAGGAGGTACAAAATTGTAAAGGAAGAAGTCAAAGTATCATTATTTGCAGATGATACGATGGTATACATAAGTGACCCTAAAATATTCTACAGCCAATAAACACTTTCAGCAAAGTGGCTAGATAAAAGAGCAGCTTAAAAAAATCAATAGCCCTCCTATATACAAATGGCAAATGGACTGAGAAAGATATCGAGGAAAGAACACTTTTCAAAATAGCTCAAATAATATGTGATATTTTGAGGTAATTTTAACCAAGCAAATGAAAGACTTCATATCTTTGAAGAAAGAAACTGAAGAATATATAAAAAGATGGAAAGACCTCCCATATTTATCAGCAGAATTAATATAGCAAAAGTGGTCATCCTACCAAAAGCAATCTACAAACTCAATGCAATCCCCACAAGTCTCTTAACAATTCTTTACAGACCTTGAAAAGACAATGCTCTCTTCCTGTGGGGGGAAAACCCAGGATAGCTAAAAACAAGCCTAAACAGTACAAGAAATGCTAGAGGTATCACCATCCCTGACTTCAAGCTGTAGTACAGAGATGTAGTAACAAACACTCCATTGTGTTGGCATAAAAACAGACATAGTGATCAAGGGAATCAAATCTGAAGATCAAAATATACAGACAAACAAGGGTAGATACTTGATTTTTTTTTAAATAAAGAACCTGAAAAGGACAGCATCTTCACCAAATGATGCTGATCTAACTGGATGGCTAGAGGTATAGGAATTCATATAGACTCATATCTATCACCCTCCACAAAACACAAGTACAAGTGGATCAAAGACCTCAACATAAAATCAGATACATTTAAGCCAATAGAAAACAAAGAGGATAATAGCCTTGAACACAGGAGACAACTTTCTAAACAGAATACCAATAGTGCAGACACTAAGATCAAAAATTAATAAATGAGAAGAACTCATAAAATTAAAATTTTCTGTAGGCAAAGGACACCATCAATTGAGCAAAATATCAGCCTACAGAATGGAAAAATACTTTTACAAACTCCACATACAATAGAAGACTAATATCCAAAATATATAAAGAATATGAGAAATGAGATATCAAAAAATAGTATCAATCTAATTTTTATAAAATGGGTAATAGATATAAACAGAGAATTTTCAGTAAAGGAATTCTAATGATTGAGAAACACTTAAAGTATTCAACATCTTTGACCACTCCAACAATGTAACAATCCTTCATTGCTAGTGGGAGTGCAAGTTTTTACAGCCACTATGGAAATCAATATGGCAATTCCTCAGACATTTGGGAACTGATTTACCTCAAGACCTTGCTAAAATACTCTTGGGTGTACACCCAAAGGATCCTCCATCCTTGTTCCAGTATGTTCATTGCAGCTTTATTTATAATGTCCAGAAACTGCAAACAGATTTCCCTCAACAGAAGAATGAACAAAGTGTGATACATTTGTGCAATGGAGTACTATTCAGCAGTTACAAAAACAATGACATCTTGTACTTTGGAAAATCATCCCAAGTGAGATAACCTAGACCCAGAAAGATATATATGGTATATATTGACTTATAAAGAGATATTAGCCATAAAGTAAATGATAACTAAGCTAAAATCCATAGACTCAAAATAAGTTAGATAAAGAGGAGGAGATAGAATGGATTTTACAGGTGGACCAGAAGAGGAGGAATAAGGAGTGAGAGAGGGAGGAGAGGAAATATGCAACAAGGGACAGCTGGGATGGGGGTGTTTGGCATGGTGGTATGGAAATTTAGTGCTGTGGAAATTTCCTGGTATCCATGAAGGTAACCCTAATGAAGATTTCTAGTAATAAGGGATACAGAATCTCAACTGGCCATCTCTTGTAGCCAGGTGAGGCTTCCAGTAGTAGGAATGGATTATATCTAATTGTGTTGTTGGTCCCATGATCCACATGGCCCCATGGTCATCCCCAAATGACCCAGGCTATGCACTAAGAGTAATAATTGCTCTCTACAAACTGACAGTGGGCTCCATTGCCAAGGACAATACCCACATGACTCATTAAACATGGAGAAATTGAGCTGGTGCCTGCATGGACCTTCTACCTTTTTGTTCTAGTCTCTCCTGCAGGGAGGTACTTTGCAGTACTAAAGACAAATGTGGATACCAAACTAGCCACAAAACCTTTGACTGACAAGCTGTCTTGCCTACAATATATGCTAGGGTAATGGAGGCACAGAGCTTGGGAGAGTAGCCAAACAATGTCTCATTTGACCTAAGGTCCATTCCCCAAGAAGGAACTCATCCCTGACACTGCTTGGGTAAGCAAGAACCAGAGATCAGACAGCCCAGAGACCTAAGGTAAAACCAAACCCTAACAGATTTTAGAAAAATCAATAAAATAATACCTAATTATATTCTGCTATATTCAATAGGTCAGTGCCTCATCCAGTTATAAGAGAGACTTCCCCCAGCAGCAGGTGGGAACAGATGAAGAGAGCCACAGCCAGACTATGCAGAAATAGAGTCTAAATTGGAGATCTCCGTTTAATACTTCCAACAGAACTCAGTGAATCCCAAAGAAGAGGAGGCAGAAAGATTGTAAGAACCAGTGGAGGTGGAGGACATCAGGAAAACAAGGCTCTCTGAATCAATTAAGCAAAGCACATATGAGCTCACAGAACCTAAATCAGCAGGCACAGGGCCTACAAGGATCTGCACCAGGTCATCTGAGTATATGCTATAGCTGTTAGCTTAGTGCTTTGATGGGACTCCTGAGTGTGAGAATAAGTGGGTCTCTGACTCCTGTGCCTGCTTCTGGCACTCTTTTCCTCTTGATGAATTCCTATGTCCAACTTTCTTATGACAGTTTTTCTTCATCTTACTATACCTTATTTTGTCATGTTTGGATGTTATCTCTTAGAAGTCTGTTCTTTTCTAATGAGAGACAGAAGGGCCGTAGATTTGGAGGGTAAATAAAGTACAGAGGATCTGGGAGGAGAAGAGAGATGGAAAACTAGAAGTAAGATAAATGTTTGTGTGGTGTGTTGTCTACGGTATATGAGCTTGTTAGTGTGGAAATTAGTACATATGAGTACATACGTGCTTGTGAGGGTACACATATGTGCTCCCTACATGTAGAGTCAAGAATTTAACTTATAGTATTATCTTCAATCAATCTCAATCTTATTTTCTAAGGCATGGTCTTTCTCTGATCCTGAACTTTATCAATCTAGCTAGACTACCTTCAAGGAGCCCCCTCTTTCTGCCACCCCAGTGCAGGGGTTACAGGAGTGTGCAACCATGCCTGGCTGTATACATGGGTTTTAGAGATCAAAACTCAGATCCTTCTTTCACCAAGGGGCTTTTACTTCAACTGAGCTATCTCCCCAAACACTCTTTTAGAATCTTTTATTATTTTTCAGTTTCATAGATGTATACAATAAAATATGATCATATCCACTTCTCGTCTCACTCTCCAAATCCTCCCATATCTCCCACAACACATTTCTGTCCCAAATTCATGTCTTCTGATTTTAATAACCCACTGAATCCAGTTAATGTCATTTGTAGGTAAATGAATACATAGCAGTCACTAAAGCACATGAAAACCTTACCAGCCACCACATCCCCAATAAAGGATAACTCTCCCTTAGAAGCAACTGCCAGTAGCCCCTAAGTGCAGGGTGGGGCCCCTTCTATGTAGGTACTTGGGTGGCTTGGTCTTGGATAGGTCTTATGCTGGTAAGCTGAGCTGCTGTGAGCAGAATAGTCATTTCCTTCAGAAATAGCATTCTTTGCCCTGAGCCTTGGTGGTGGTAAGGTTAATTTATATGCCCCGTTTAGACCTGAGTATTCACTCTCTTATGCCTATCACTGTGACCAATTATGCTTCTCTTTATTGACTGATGCCCACTGCAGAAAAAGGAGCTACTCTGACCAAGGTTGAGAGTACTCAGCTTTATTGGTAAAACCATAAATATTTAGAAGGCAATTTAATAGCATAATCATTTAGTAAAATATCAATGGCACTTCTATGATTATATACAAACTTAAATTTAGAATATGAAGAATGAATTTTAATGGCTGGCAAGGTTTGTGGAGGAAGCTGCTGTTATGTCTGATGACCTGAGTTCAACCCCTGAGATCCACACAGTAGAAAGAGAAAAATGATGTTTCATAATTTGCCCTCTGGCCTCTACATATGTGCTGTGGCAAGCCACATTATTCCCTAAACACATAACAGAGAAGTGTGACTTTTTACAAAAGAATGGAGTCACAAATAAAGGACATTGCTTATCAACTTCAGATGATATAATTCTCAGCAACAGATATGTCTCAGGTCAAATCAATTCTACTGTGGGATGAAAACAACACTTGTTAAGACCTAAGATAGACTTAAGGCAAAACTTCACGGACTGCTTTAAGTAGCCATGCATCCTCAGGGAACATTCAGGGTACAGCCCTCAATAAACCACAGGGCAAGGGCAAGAAGGACTCAATGTGCATATCTGTGCTTTGGCTTATTTCTGTTGCTGTGAATTCACTGGGACAATCAGTGGCCACCTGACCGTGACACCTGATGGGAGGAGTCTCACTCCTTCTCCTGGCTAGAGACTGGTTACAGCCATCTTCCATTCTGGCCAGGGACTTGGCTCAAAGATGCTTCTTTTGGGAGACCAATCACAGGCAGGGGAACTTTCTTCCTTCTCTCAAATGAGCTGTACCTATTTCCCATGGAGGAGATTTGTTCATGCATTGAAAGACTACTGCTCCTGCATGGAAAGCCACTATTTTTTTTCTTTGGGACTCAGGAGTGGCTGTTTCAGTTGCAAACATCAAGATGTTCTCCAGCCTTAATGGAGATCTGAAAGACAGGAGACCTACCACCTTCCCTCTGAAAAGTCTCAGACTCACTCTACAAGAGTCTACCCTTCTCTACGGCTGTGACCGTTGCAGTCTTTCTTCAGCTGAGCACCCTGAAGCCAACTAAAGAACTTAAGAGTTGTAACACCATCCAACTATTTCAGTTCATTTCCATCTTGTTTCTAGTTTTCCATTCAAATTTCCACTCTCCTATTTAAATTGTTCTTACCTGGCAAATAAAAGGTACACTTGTTTTTCTTTTTTGCTTCCTTTTCTTTTCTTATCTTTTCATTTCTGTTCAGTTAGACACTCATTCTTAAAAACTAAACTGGGAAAGAGGTTGAGGAAGACACCAGACCTCAACCCCTGGCCATTATATATGTGATGAACACATGTCAGATGGTTGACTCTCCAGTTGGGTTCTTGGCTTGCCCTCCCTTCAAGAATGGAGTAGAGACAGGAGAAAAAGAAAAAAAAAGAAAGGAAAGGAAAAGAAAAGAAGAGGGAAGGGGAGGGGAGGGAGGAGAGGGGAGGGGAGAGGAGAAAAGAAAGCAAAAAAGAAAACAAATGAGCCTTTTACTAATTCATCTACAGTAGTCAGACAGCAAATCCTATAGATCCTAATGTCTTTTTGCTTTCCCCACAGTAAGATTATAGGTACTCAGATTTTTGGTTTTTGTTTATATAGGTGCTAGAGATTTAACTCACCTTTTCATGCTAGCCTTGGAAATACTGTACTAACTGACCCATCTTTTTGCCTCCAGTATAATTTTAATTCTCTAGTTTAATTACTAAATAAATAATATGTAGGTTGTATATATATTCATTTATTGAAAACTGATCTATAATAATGATACCTATAGCAAGACAGAGTACAGTAAGAGCAGTGTCAGGTTTTTTTAGCTAATGAGAATTTATCAACACTGAGCCTAAAGTTATTAATGTGAATTCTAAGATCAATACTGGTTTTCTGTATATATTATGGCTGCCAGATTTGTGATTTTATGGATCCTTGAATGTGTGAATGAGTGGGTCTCTCCATCTATATCTGTTGTTTGTGCCATTTTGTGGTGTGAGCTCTTTTCCTTTGTTCTCTCCTATTCTGATTGGTTTGTTTTTGTTTTATCTTACTCTGTTTTAATATTATGCCTTATATGCCTGTTTTTTCTAATGAGAGACAGAAAGGAGGTGGATCTAGATGAAAGAGAAAGGAGAAGAACCTGGGAGGAGAAGACCGAGGAGAGACTATAATCAGAATATACTGTATTAAAAATCTATTTTCATCGATAAAGGACAAAGATTAAAAATAGTCTAATCTAGTTATGAACAGTATTTATTTGTTGAGTTTGCCATTTGAAAAGTCGATTTTTCACTGCTTGTCTTATTTTGGAAAATGTTTTTAGTATCTTTACACAAAAATGGACTTGAAAACATTAGGACCAAAACTTTCATTTCTGAGAACAGGACTCCTGGGCAGTGGATGAAAGGTCAAGTTGGCATTGTTTCTCACTTGTGGTCATAGAATGGTACAAACTCTATCCAGCTGAGGTTTCTGTCTGTTTGTGTTTGCACTGGGGGTTTTAGTGTATGATCTCTTAGTTCTTTTCTTTGAGCCTGTGATGAAGCAACACAAGATAGCAGCCATGCCTGGCTCAACCATTTACCACATAGCCACACTGGGCAAGAGATATCAAAAGAGAGGAAGGTCTCATAATTTCCTTAAAGAGCAGGCCACCAAACCCTCTCACTAGGCCATCTCTCTGGAAGTCTTTTCTACCTTTCAATATCTTAGAGTTAGTGACAAGCCTTTGAGATATTGGCAGCAGAACACTGCAGATAGAAGAGAACACCATTTGTTGACTTGAGGCTCCTTTTCCTTGAGATAACCACTACAAATGGACTGAGTCATTGAAAGCTACTACGTGAGAATGTGACATGCTGCAGGAAAACACTGTCAGAATGTTTACATGCAGTCAGAGTAGAACTAAACTGACAGAATCATCATCCATAGGTCAGCTTGGCCTATAGATTAGGTCATCTCTGAAGTAGATGTCTGTGTTAAAGAAGTTTTCTAACCATTCCCACAACCTCTTCTGATTCCCAGGTTTGATGATCAGCACTTCCGTTCTTAAGGCTACAACATACACTTAAGCCAGTCTACACAGCATCCAGTTTTTAAATTTAATTTAACTTTTTTACTTATTCAGTCTACATCCCGATTACTGTCCCCCTCTTGGTTATCCCCTCCCACAATCCTTCCCTGTCAGAAGGGGTAGAGGATCCCCTGGGTATACCCCCACCGTGGCCCTTTAAGTCTCTGAGAAGCTAGGCATTTCTCCCACTGAGGCCAGATAAGGCAGCCCAGCTAGAAGAATATATCCCATGTATAGGCAATAGCTTTTGAGATAGTCCCTGCCTCAGTAGTCCAGGACTCACATATAGACCAAGCTGTACATCTGCTTCATATGTGCAGGGAGGCCTAGGTCCAGTGCCTGTATGCTCTTTGGTTGGTTGTTCAGACTCTGAGAGCCCAAGGGTTCAGTCTCCTGTGGAGTCCATAACCCCTTTGCGTTCCGCAATCCTTCCTCCTATTCTTCCTTAAGAGTCCCCAAGCTCCATCCACTGTTTGACCCCGTCCATTTTTAAACTGAGGCTTTCTCAAGTATCTCAGACTAGCTAATTCTCTGTGTTACACAGTATGGCCTTGAACTTCTAAGGAACTAGCCCTTCCTTACCAGTGCCAGAATGGCAGGCGCACAGCACACACCCAGTTTATGGAGTCCTGGGGATCTACCCTAGGCTTCCTGCAGGCTAAGTAAGCTCTCTGCTGACTGAGCTACATCCTGAAGCTAAGAGTCTTTAAGAAAAAGGGGAAGGGGGGTTAGAACTTGTGGAGTATTCTCACTTGTAGTAAGATGCATGACTGTTGGAACCAGGTATGGTGGTGCACACCTTTAATACCATCAGGAATCAGAGGCTTCAAGATAAAGGAGTGTGGTAGTCACATTTCTGGGTCTTAAAAATATATCTGAGAAAATGATTCAAGGGGATGTAGAGGTTTAAATAAGAATAGCCCCCATAGACTCTAAGATTTGAATGCTTAGTCACCAGGGAATAGAACTATTTGAAAGGATTAGGAGGAATCTTGTCTTGGTTGGAGGAAGTGCGTCACACTAGGGTGGACTTTGAGGATTTTTTTTTCTGCCTAGAGATCAGAATGTACATCTCAGCTAGGGCTCTAGCACCATGCTCCCTGCTATGATGATAATAGGCTAAGACTCTGAAACTGTAAACAGGCCTCCAATTACTTGTTTTTTATAAGCATTTCCTTGGTCATAGTGACTCTTCACAGGAATAGAACTGGAGGAATGAGAGAGCAAAAGAGATTTATTTTAGCTTACTACTTCAGAGACTTCAGTCCATGATCATCTGGCCTCATTGAACATGAACCTCTACACAGTGTGACAGAACATCAAGGTGATAGAAAACAAAGAGAAAGACAGAAAGAAATCAGATACAATATTGATCCTTCAAAGTTATCCTTCCAGTGATCTATTTCCCTTAACTGTGCTCCACCACCTCAGAGTGCTTGGGTAAATGAAGCCATCAACAGATTAGGCCACACAAACAGTCAACAATGAGTTCAACAATGGATCTGTCCATTGATGAAACAAGAAGTCTTGTGGTTTTGCGAGTACCTTTGAAATCCCAACAACTACCAAAGAGTTCTTTAGGGACAGTTTTAGATTCAAACCATCAGTTGTCAGATATTATCCATAGTTGAGTATCACAACACAGTTTTCGGAGATTCATTATGTTGGTGCAGACATCAGTGGTTTGTTCTTCAAGTACCCATTTATGGAGCATATATACTCATAGTGGTCAGCTAAGGAGAGATGCAGAGGAGTTGCTAACTGCAGAGTTAGCAGAAGATCCCTGCAGTGCCTGAGACTGTGATCTGGGTTCTGAAGGTAACTAGTTGTTACAGGTTACATTCACTGATTTGTTTGTTTGTTTCATTGAAAACTATTCCTCAGTAAACAGAATGCAGGAAAGGGAATAGAGAGACACCATTGTTACAACATTTATTTATCCAAAATGACTCCATCTTCCTCTTCAATCTCATTTTCCACAGACTTCGTGGCTTTGTGCATATTTCTACTCACCTGAAGGGTTTGCTCACCCTCTAGTGTACCAGATTTCACTTTTTCCTACCTGTAGACTCTTACTTTCCCTGCTTTTCAGACCACTGATCCACTTGCCTCATGAAAACTAAGTTGTGTAGATTTACAGAAAACAATAGGAGTTTGCATCATCAAAGTGACAATCAGCCCTGCTACTTCAGTAGACTTTTCTCTGTGCCAGAGCTGAGCAGATTTGTGGTCAAGGCTAGGGTTTTGTTAGCTTAATACATGTTTTGTTCATTTACTAGACTGTTTTGCTAAGCAGTTGTAGGTCCACAAATATATATATATATATATATATATATATATATATATATATATATATATATATATATATATATATATATATATATATATATATATATATATATATATATATAAATTGTTACACACACGCATGCACACACACACACATACAGTGTCTATGCACAACTTTCCCCAGCGTCAGCATCCAGCACCCATACAAACAGTTTACAATCTTCAATGCTACTTTTCCTTTCTAATCTCTGACTCCACAGGAGCAAGAACTTGACCAGCATTTGTTTTAAAGAACCTCTGGCCCATTCTGCAGTGCAGCTGTTGGTTCAGTGGGCATTTGACACTCAGCCCTTTGGGTTCTCAATTTAACCCTTAATCAAATTCACTTTATGGGTCAGGAAATTTTATTCGGACACCTAGTATTCAATATGTGAATGGGTGATTTTATTTGCCAGGAAGAAATATAGCTGCAAACATGAAAGATTGACAAAGGCACTAGAAACAGAGGCTGGAGAAATACAAGCTTTGAAACCTAATATGTTTTTTTTTCCTATATAGAAGTTTGTTTGAAGCTATATTTCAAATATTGGGAGGGAGGGGGGAAGGGAGTAAGGCACAGAGGGCAGAAGGGAGGTCAGTTGAGAAGTAATATGGAAGAGGGAGGGGAGAAAAGGGAGGATTCTAAATTTTCTTATAAAACAGAAGGTTACAGTAGTTGCTACCTCCATTCAAGTCTTTAACTGTTTACATTATTCATAGACTCTGTCTTCCATATATTATTAGTAAAAGTAATATTTCCTCATAATTTCTATTTCATTTCAACCTCTCCAATTATGCTATATAATGTAATTTACCTTAATACTTGAAGTCCTATTCCATAGTCTTTTAAAAGTCTTCATAATCCCCTAAATTAATTCACCAATATAGTATGCCTTTAATGAGAGAACCCACACAATGCCAAAATCGGTATGTTGAAATAAAACCAACTTAGAACAATAAAAGTTGGTTTGTGAACACTAAGGAAATCAAACAGCCTAGTTTTAACCATGTATATTTCTATTCTTCAGTGACTTCTTTTACAGAAATAATCTTATTTCTACCAAGGAAGACACCACAATGGTAGTAGAGTCTCAGAATAAATCTTATGAGTAAATACTGGTGACACCTTCCCCAAAAGTTTCCCTGAAGTTTGATGTTAGTCAAAGTAGCACATAATCTATGATTTCTGCTCTGAGACAAGGGTTCTTTTGCAAGCAAGAGGATTCAATAACTTCAACCTGAATTATACATCAGCTTAAAAGCTCTACAATAAGGAAAATACAAATCAATTGTCAGATGAACTACATATTTATGCATCTGTTCCCTCCTCCATGGCCCAATGTCAGTTTTTCTCAAAAGCCACCAACACTGTGACACCATTGCACAAGGACATCTGTGTGACCCAACCAATTAATTAGAGCACTAGTCTACACATGTATATTGGGCCCATTATTTGTGGTTTATATTAGATAGCTAGAGAAACTGAATGTTTGATTTCAACATCAGCCATTATAGTAATTATTTTCAACAAGGACTTTGTTACTGTCTGAAGAATGAGGTTGAAATCATCTATTTAACTTCTCTTAAGAAATAGAGGTGAGGAGTCACACATTAACCCATTTAAGGATTAACAGAGTATTCAGAACTCCATAACTTTCTGCAAATGGTTGACTGTATGCACACATGATGAAACTTTTTGCAGTTTTCAGATACTTGTAGATAGATATGAATGTCCAATTCCTTCTCTTTTAAAACAAGCAGAAACTTTGGGAAAATGGTCCTTTTGTACTCAACCTTTTTCTGGGCTCACAGAAAATCATATCAAGGGTCATGAGTCTGTTTATTTCAAATAATCTCTGTAGATGCTAAGTCCTGGTTCTTTCTCCCAGCCCCATCCTCCCAGAAACATGACTCAGATTCAAAATATATTTATAAATAACTTGATCATATAACTAGGCTCTTCTCTGACTAGATCACAACTTAAATTAACCCATTTATTTTAATCTACATGCTGCCACGTGACTGGTTACCTGTGCTCAGGTACCATATGTCTGTCTTGTCACATGTTCCCGGGAGAATCTCCTGCCTGGAACTATCCCAGAATCCTTTTTGCTTTCTAGATGTCTCACCTCCTATTTCCTGCCTAAGCTAGAGGTCATCAGATTTATTATTGACAGGTCCCACATTCATACCTTCTTCTGCGTCTCAATGTGCTGATATTGGAGGATCATTACTTTGAGAATTAGGCTTAGGGAGATAGTAATTTTGATAATGGGCTTTCAGGTGGGCATACTCTATTGTTGCTTGTCACTCCTCAAGCAATTTCTTTTGTTCTCTTGTTGCTGTCTAAATAAATACATGTATGCTCCTCTCATCTAGTGGCTTTCTCAAGGGCCATTTCCAAAGTGAATGCACATATACAGCTGACAAATCAGTCTCGATTTGATTTGAATGAGGAAATGGAAGTGACTCAGGAAGATCCTCCATTGTATCAATGTTTACTTTCCACTATGCTGGATTAATTGGTTCTATCTTCTCAAAAATTAAGCCCTCCAGTTATGTTATGGGCTGAAATGGTTTGAATATAAGGCCTTCTCCACAACTCACTGAAAATTTATCCCCATAAAGAGATAGTAAGTGGTGAGATCAGGTAATATCTACAAGGTGATAAAGTCTCTATTGTTGGAATATGTTGGAATATGTAATGGGTTTGAGAGTTAATAAGTTACCTCATGAGAAGAACTGCTACAGGGTCCCAGAACTTGGAGAAGAATTGGACATGTTATCCCACCACCAACCTCAAAGCTTTCTACAATTGTTACCCACTGGCAAAGGAGAAAATATTCTTATTAACTAGAAACCATGTTTCTACTACCAGGACCCTGTACATCTCTGTCCTGAGTTTAGTCTGCTTGGCCACAAAAATTTGTTTTATTTGTCTGCCTCTCTCTCTTTTTAAATGAACATACTTCCTTGTTTATGATGTTCTGAAGGATTGATCCCAGGGTCGTGCATGCACCCTATCTCTGGGTCACATTTGCAGTGCTCTTCTCACTTTCCTACTGAGACAAGGGCTCCTCATGCTATCCTTGAATGCATTCAGTAGCCCAGGCAACCCTCAACTAATGATACACCTACCTCTGCCTTTAAAGTAGCTGTGTTCTTTCTTAAAACACTTCAACTGTAAGATTTCATTAATTTGGCTGATCACTCCTTAGCTTCCCAGTTGTCTTTGCAGTCTTAGTTTCTATAGAAGTGCCCGAGTTTCTTTTTCATCTGTTCCCCATTCTGACTGAGAGGCCCCATGTTTAGGCACGTGGTATCAACACAATGCTTTCTCTGAGTTCTGACCCTCTAGCCATGCCCCTCTTGCAAACCTGCAGGTCTTATATTGGCTGCACACCTCTGTCATCTCCACTTCTTTCTGTCTCTTTGATTTTCTTCCTTTCCTGGTTTTCAATCTTAGAAAGCTTATTTCCCTGACTCCCCTTCCCTTCTTAGTTTCCATGGCCAAATTTCAAGCAGTCTTATCAATTCCAAAAACATACAGTAAACAAGCCACATATCTTATTTCTAACTTTGGGCTTCACTCTGAATCACTGACATTACTCTCTGCTGGACAGCAGGGCATGGTTTATATTTGTACAGCTTTCTGTCTGCCTATCTTCTTAGTTTGTTCAGCTATCCCTTTCTTGGAAGGTAAACACCTCAGGAGGTGGACAGATCTTTCACACATCTACCCCAACCTTTCCAGCATCTTTAGCTGAAGGACAGATCTTAGTAAGCACATAGCATTTTCCTGCAGACCAGCAACAAGTCTGTGAATGTTTAAAGTATGTCTACTTTGTGTGAATGGGAAATCCTCCACATTTGCAACCATACCAACATTATTGCTGAAGCTACAAAATAAAAGGTGTGAAACTGGTCAACCTTCAGAGCACAAAAAGGAAGTCTAAGTGTGGGGATCTCTGAGCCTCTGAGAAGACATGAGAAAGAGCCAGCCAGTAAGAGCCATAAAGCACAGGTAGAGGAGTGATGCAAAGTCCTCTTTTCAAGGCCAGTCCTGTGTGTGCCATTAATAAGTAAATGCTATGAAGAAGAGATATCCAATGCTGGGATTGGGACCTTAAATTTATTGTCTGTTTTAATGTGCCTTCACTCTATTTGGCATTTGAAATTCATGGGCATTCGTTTGTTTTATTTTTATAAACATGTTTATTACACGCACCGCCCTTGTAAATGCATTTAGCAGTTCTATCGTTAGAGGCTAGAGCTTTCAAGTCTGTGCTGGGCCTTTTTACAGCTGTGAACTCTTTTCAAAGTCAATATTAGAAAAGAAATCGGCATGAGTTAATCACATTGTCTCTTTTATTTAACTTGTATTTGATGTATGAAGTCTCTCCAGATGAATGATAACATTTTGTTTTATTAGAGATTAGCTTCCACCTCTGTTTTCAGAGAACTTTCCGGCTGGATTCTTTCCGCAGGAACTTGCTTTTAAATCGGCCCCAGAGACTTCAGACTCTGAGGAGCTCAGCAAAGGGCATGTGAAGCATCTGTTTGTTGCTGCCTGAATCAAACGTCCCCTTTTGAAGTCTTCCTGCTATTGGACATAGGCAGTAGCCACCCCAGCACCTTTACAGCTGGTTCCAATAGGGCAGAATCATACTACGGAAAACAGCAGAGAAACGGAGAGATTGTCCCTTGTTAAAAGCAATCAAGCCCCTCCCCAGTGACAGCAGCATCTTTGGGCTTTGAGGAAATTCTATCTAACACTCATCCATCTTGACAAATTTTCTAGCAGTCTTCACACTCCACTGAAGTTAAGTAGACCAGGCTGCCTTCAAAGTTGCTATTCTTCTGGATCAGTCCCTCTGGTGCTAGGGTTACAAGCTTATAATATTGACACACCCAACTCTAAAAGATATTTGTAATTGTTTTGTTTTTCATCATTATGGAGATATACTTAATAAAAATATGCACTGTCAAGATATGCAGTATGATATAAGTGTGTGTGTATGTGTGTGTATGTGTGTGTGTGTGTATGAAATGATTACCATAATCAAGCCAATTAGTACATCTATTCTTTTATATTATTAACTTTGTGTATGTGTGTATAGAAAAAGATAGAATAAGATCACATAAAATCCAGCCTGTTAGTAAACTTCAAGGACATCATACACTATTTCTTAAATTTTTATTAGTAGTAGTGCATGGCACATGTGTATGAGTGTGGGTATGCATGTGAGGGTGTGAGGACGACTTTTGAGACTATGTTCTCTGTTCCCCCTGGGGGTGTGAGGCTTGAACTAATGTCATCGGTTGTACAACAGGCACTTTACCACTTAGCCATCTTGTTGGCTCCCACACCATGATTATTAACCAGGGTCAGTATCTCGAACATTATTTCTCTGCAACATACTCTTCCTATAATTGAAGTGTCTACCCTCTGACCAACATCTCTCTGTCATCCACCCCCAGATCCTGCCAGTCACCATTCTGCCTCTGCTTCTATGGATTCAGCTTCTAAAGAATTAAATTCCACATATGAGTAAGAGCAATTGGAATTTGTCTCCTTATATCTGGCATATTTCTCTTGGGTAGTATAGACAATATGCTACAGAGTTACCACAAATGACCAAATTCCATTTGTTGGTAAGGCTGAATAATATTTTACTGTGTGTAGACTTCACAATAAGAAAATATTTTTAAGTGCTAACCAAACACAAAATACATTCTCCAAAGGTTTTATATGTAAGAATCATTTTGTTTGTTAGAAATGTTGGAAAACATGTGAAAATACTGATTTTATAGTTTTGGTTATGAGCCTAGCCTTTAGCAGCTAAGCCCTCTCTCCCAGTCAGAAGATATTGATCAAACAAACAAACAAACAAACAAGGATCAGCACAAATGGAAATTGGATACTTTTTTTAAAAAAAGCATGTGAGGTTATCTGCTATCTGGCAGCCACTCTACACTGTGGAGTGCCTATGAAATGATTTCTAGGGTTGAAATATTGCACTAATCCCATAGCAGGTCAGAGCCAACATAGACATACAATCTGTCTCAAAGACTCCTTCATTGTGTAGACGAGGGGAAAGAGATTCCCAGTAGTGAGTCCTAGGCACTGCACACATTGTTTCTGTAATGACAACTGTTCTAGGTGTCTGAACACTCATTCAGTATTTGTGTGCTGGGTTGCCACGTTGCCAATGCCCAGTTCTAATTGTTCTTCATTCCAGAGCTGCTGGGAATGTGTCCTATAATCTATCCCTATATTATGTAAACCCTAAGCATTCAAGTAGGGAGACTGTCTACCAATCTGGGAAGGATGAACAGTGCCATGCCTCTCACAGCTCTCTCTGTTCCTCAGCTCTTTCCACTCAAGAGTAGTGTAGTTAAGGTTACTTCCATGACTTTCTGTGCAAGAAAGAGCAGTTGAACCTCCAAAGATCAGCCCTTTTCTTTCTCATTTTTTTTACACTGTGCCATATTTAACAACAAATTAGACCGCCCCCATATTCTCTCACAGAATGCCTGGAGTCTGTTCTGCCGATTATGAGTGAGGCTCCAATTTGAACAAGAAGGTTCACCACATTGGACAGCAGGCATCTTTCAATGAATGTGATTACTGAATAGTTGAAATTGAAAAGGCAAAAGCTGATCCTGTTTTTTCAGTGTGAAAAATCCCAAGGTCGTGAAGAATAAAATGGCCAGGATTTTTTCCTAGGCAGTTTAACTGAAGCCTGCAGACATGACCTTATGGTAATAACTGTAAGTCCAGATGAAGTTGTCTAGAGGAGAAGCCTAAATCTTGGTGGTTGGTGGAGCATAAGGTAGAGACAATTGTTAGCTCAGTGTATATGAGGAGAGGTAGCCCAAGAAGCCCTGTCCAGCTTCTGGAAAGCACAGAAGAGTGAGCCAGTGCCTCTTCACAAATGAGGCTGGGACACAGGACAATGAGCTGGACCAGGATACAGTTCCAAGGGTAGGACCAGAACACAGAGATGGGATCTTGACTAAGACACAGGGCCCTCAGAAAGTAGACCAGGAGTGGGAACAGAAAACAGGGTCAGGATCTAGACTAAGACACAGGGCCAGCAGAAAGTAGACAAGGACAGGAGGCCAGTAACAGGACATGGACACATGGCTAGACACAGAACCAGGACTGAGAACCAGCCAGGTCATTGGACTAGGGCACAGAACCAGGCCCCCCAAACCAGTTTTGATTACAGAACCAGGTCATGGTAACCAGGACCAGAACCACCACCAACTCAGGAGCCATGAGCCAGGCCTCAGGACTTAGAACCCAGGAAAGAGTCAGAGATGAAGACTTTTTAAAGAGAAGTAGATGCCCCTGCTGAATCTTGGAGGTCAATTAGACACCTGGGTCTCACTCCAAGGGAAAAAACTACTTATACAGAATCATAAATAAGGCTCTGAGGCAATGAAGTGATCAGCGTATAGAGTACTTCCCTCAAGCATGAAGACCTGAATTAGATATCCAGAACTCACATAAATAGTCACTTCATAGTGGCTGCTGTTCTAGGAAGGTAGAGACAGGAGTCCCCCTGGGGCTTTCTTGCCAGACAGTCTGCTTCCAGGTCCAGTGAGAGACCTGTCTCTCAAAAGTAAGGGGAAAGTGACGAAGGAAGACAACCTCATAGAGTTCTAATCTCCACATATTCACATAGGCACATGTACAGGCACAAGTTTGTGTATACATCCAAACACACACACACACACACACACACACACACACCACATGCACATACTAATACAAAAACAGATATACCACACATACACCACACACCACACCTACACCCACACACATAGCCACACACTAAATAGAATCCTAATGAAGAAAGAGGTGCCTCATATGGCACCTTTGGTTAATATTCCTGGGAGGCATGTCCTTTTCTAAAAGGACATGGACATGGAGAAGTAGATTTAGAGGAGAGGGGGAAGGAGGGAAGACTGGAAGGAGAGGGGAAACTTGAATCAGGATGAAATATATGAGAGAACAGTAGTAGTAGTAGTAGTAGTAGTAGTAGTAGTAGTAGTAGTAGTAGTAGTAGTAAAGAACATATTCT
The DNA here is from genome assembly GCF_008632895.1 of Mastomys coucha. Taxonomy (NCBI): domain Eukaryota; kingdom Metazoa; phylum Chordata; class Mammalia; order Rodentia; family Muridae; genus Mastomys; species Mastomys coucha. Next base: position 10,800,206 of record NW_022196913.1, read on the forward strand.
TTGGGTTTTATAAACAACATTCAGAGCACAACATACTCAAAAAAATGTGGGCATGGATAGGTATCTCTGAATTTATTTTAAAAGGGCCTGTTGGTTCTTTCATACGCACTCTGGCCAGTACTTATAAACATAACATGGGATGTGAAATCTCAAGCCTAAGACTCTTCTCTACAGTCCTGGTTAGAGTTTACATTCAAAACCAAAACCAACCAACCAAACAACCAAACAACACCAAATCACTGGGTGACACAGAAGCTGGTACTTTAAGTTTAGCACTGGGCTTCTCTGAATCAGTGGAAAAGGAAACCAATAAAATGCCTAAGTGGGTTCAATGGGATCTTAGCAGACCAACCCATCATTTGTGTATTCTCCATGCTACAGTGGGTAGAGAGAGCACTTCATCGTTGGCTGATTCCCTCTTTCTTTCCTGTTAGAATTTTGTTCTTAGAGTAAACTTACAGCCATCCCCTGGTGCTCTGCTGCAGGTTGTCTTGGCCTTTTCATTATGGGTCATGTTTACCAAAGGTTTACAACTTGGCTGTAAACACCAGTTGGCACCAAAACCGGAAAGTTGGCATGAGGAGTTTGGCATAAACATTGCCCGGAAGCACTTTTTTTTTCCTTTCTAAATCTGAGAAAAACAGGCTAGGGTCATTTTCAAGTTATTTATGTTGTTCATGCATAAATAAGGATGAAGCTTGACAGCATCAAACAGTTGTTGGCTTTTGCAGTCCTCAAAAATAGATTTGATCCAAGAAAAGTAACATTTGGTAAACAAATACTCAGTGACAGGCTGTTAAAAAAATGAAGGGAGGAAAAAAAGGTGGCATGGGATGGATTAAATAGTAAGGGAAGAGAGAAGGCTTCAACCATTTTTTATGTCAGGGAGCAGAGTCAAGAAAATTATTGTTAAATGGTTGCAAACATTTAGAAATTTCTACAGACTCAAAATTATAAATAAGCAAAATGCAAGCGTTCAAGTAGATTTTAAGATCCAGAGGGCACCTCATCCAAGTATAGAAAGTAAACAATATAGAATGATCTCGGGGGATAGGAACAAATGATTTTTAAATATGCGTTCTAAAAGCAATGGTATATTTAAAGCATTTTAAAACTCAAGGAGAGAAGGAAATGGAGTGAGTCATGAATGAACACGTGTTGATGTTCTAAGTCTTTTAAAGGAGTTAGTTGTCTGTTCAAAGCCTCCTCTTGTCTTCCTTTTATTAAATTGTTTAGAAATGCAATTTGTAAACTATAAACTCTGGCAGCCTGTGGCTGTATTCTAAAGAGAGAAAGTGATGGTGTCAACTGTTCCCTAAAGAACGTCTTTCTGGCAAACTTAAAAGTCAGCCTTGACGTCAAGTGACTCTGGACAAGAGTCCGCATTGAGTTCTGCGAAGTGTGGGCAGAAAGGACTTTCACTCTGGAAACCCTACCAGGGAGGAAGGACTGAAGAGACCGTTTAGGGAAAATAAAAGCAAGCCAACTCAAACAGAAAGTAAAAATAAGTCAGTGGGGAAAGAATGTCAACTGCAGAAGAATGTAGCCTGTCTGCTGCCTGTGGTGGCTCATGTTTTGGAACACGTGCTCTTTAGGAGAGGAAGGGTTTTCCTCTGCTTGTTTTGGTTGCTCTTTGCAAATGAGGTTTGAGCTATTGCTACTGCTCAAGTCAGGGGCAGTTATATCTGGTGGCCAAAAATGTATGCTCCCCTCTACATAAGGTGATTTTAGGCACACTAGCCAGAGAAATAGAATTGTGCCATTACATAATAGAATTAACCTGGTTAACAGCCTGTAGACACAGTCCAAGGCATCCGATCAGTATATTCCAATGCCAATTTAAGCTGAAAACATTTCCGGGACTCATTTCAAATGTTTGGCTCCCTGGAACTACCTAGGTCAACTTCATCTACAATGACATCTAGAATATGATAAATGTTCCTCATGTGTGCTACTTCAGATAGAGTCTATAAATCAGTTTACTTACCCTACTATCAAAGCTGTTGCGATGATAATGTTGTGGTTCTGAGTATACCAAATCACATGATCTGCAGATAAGTGTCTACATCACAGAGCCACAGAGTGCCATGGCAGACACTGAAAAGCACAAATATACACACAGGATAATCCCTTGGAAACTGTTATTGTCTGTGAAGGAAAAGCCCTTGAGAATGTGGTCTGGACACCAGAGACCAGAGAATAAACATGCTCATCAGATAACAGGCTTCTTGGAAAGGGGCCTAGACAGCCTTCAGTATTCTCAGAATTGGCAATTAGTTCTTATTATATTTGAAAGATGCATATTTCACCTCAACTGAATAGTCATGTAGCTTCTTCAAGGAGCTGAAATAGATTTTTTTTTTAATCCTCAATTCCTAGCACTATGCGTGATATTTACCAGAGCTTCAGCAAGCATCTGTCGAATGAACAGTCAGCATGAGATGCTACGATATGACATCCTTTGTAACACACTGATGTTGGGATATTTTAACTGCCTATGCACTAAAAGAGGGGACCTGATTTGGCTCTGTTTAAAGTTTTTGTTGGGTTATCTTGTGATTTGTTTTTATTATTTTAAAGGGTCTTACATGGCCCTTTGAACTTAGTAGTCTGGGATCACTTGAATTTCTTATTGTTCCAACTGCTAGAATCAGGTCTGTGCCACAATGTGTGGCTTTCTAGAGTCCTAGGCTTTGAACTCAGGACTTTATGCATGCTAGGCAAGTACTCTACCAACTGAGATATGTTCATTGCCTCTTGACTTTTATTTTTGGTGCCTTCGGAGTAGTTAGAGGCTAAAAGAAAACTTACATCTATCATGAATAAATAAGTTGTTTTAAAATGCTCTTTTGTTGTATCATTTCTATACAGACAAAAATGAACATGTAAATATGAATGTATACCAATAGATGATGTGTAGAAAACTGATAAATGATAGATCAATTGATCAATATATATTGATAGATGTGATTATAGATCTATTGATTAATCAATAGATAATAGTTGGCAGATAATTGATACAAAATAAAATGATTACTATGTAGATGAGAAAAATAGATGATAAAATAAATAGATGTGTAATAGAAAGATAGAGAGATGAATGATAGGTAAATAGGTGACTAATAGAGAGTAAAGAGATGGCAGATAATGGATGTTTGATAGGCAGGTAGATGATAGATAATAGGCAGATAGACAGAAAGACAGACAGACAGACAAATGCATAAATAGTCCTCAATATGCTCAATGAAGAAATGTTTGAAAGCATGATCAGGCAACATTAATAGCTTGACAACTTCTAGGACAGTGTGCTTCCCAGCTAAGAATTTTAAAGCCACAAATAATCCTGCCTGTCTCTATATTGATATGGTAGGGGTGTGAATTTGAAAATGACCACTAAGAATGTAAAATTGAGCAAAAGTGAAGCAGGGTCTTTAGAACATCAAAGGCTAGAGCATGGCACCTGGAAGGAGCCTACAGGGTACAGTTGTTCCCCAAAGCTATGGGCCTGTAAGCAAATGTCTTGATTCTGGTACCTATGTTTATATTCTCTGTGTGTAATTCCAGAGCACAGGAACCACAGAGAATTTGGCTGGCCGCAGATCAAAGATACAAAGGGATGGTTTAGCACTTTTCTTATTGGTTCTTCAGTGTTGCACAGCAAGTCTTGGGAAATGAAAGAGAAAGCTCTCTGCAATGTAAGTATTGGGACGAACTTGAAAATGAAGAGAAGTTGCACAGAGAAAAGAGCTTAGATTTGGGAATCTGAGAAGCCTGGTTTCAATGTTCTTCTGTTTGCAAGACATCACTTTGAACAAATTGTACAATGCATGTAAACCTCCAAATCTCAGATGACAAATGGGGATCTTTATACCAAGTCCTAGACAATTCACAGAATGTCTGTAGCCTAAAAATTTGTCATGAGTCCCCCTGTGTTTTACACCACCTATCCATTCCATCGTTAAATGTGGCAAGTTCTACTTCCCAATATATCTAGACTCCATATTACACAACACCCCTATCTTTTCCAAAAGTTGTCTCCTCCTTGGACTGTGTTCCTAGCCTTTCCCCTTACTTCCTCTCTTGCTTCTCCACAACACCAATGTGAGTACTGAGATCACATTGTGTGTTTGTGTGTGTGTGTTCACATTTGTGTGAGGGTGTTATAACTCATATGTGCAAATGAAAAGGCCACAGTCAATGTTCAGTATCTTCTTTTATCACACTCAACCTTAGTGGTTGAGACAGCCTTCTCACTATACACGGAGTTTGACATGTTAGCCAGAACGACTTGCTCAGATGTACCCCAAGGTCTTCTGTACCACTCTTTCCTCACTAAGCTCCAGGACTGCGGATCTATGCTTCCATACTCTGCTTTTACAAGGCTCCTGGTGATCCAAACACAAATTCTCACACTTATACAGAACATGCTCTCTCCATAGAGCCACCTTCCTACGTTCTTAAACTTTCAGGAAATGCTGGTGATTTTTTTCTGTAAGAGAGCAGAGCCTCACAGAAGTTTCTGGAACCTTACCTTTGCAGGCAGGTGAGCCTGTCTTAGCTTTAGTCTGTAGGTCAATGCTGAGGTCTATGAAACTGCTGGAAACCATTTGATCTGGGAGCTTGTAATTTCAAAATAATCTTATCCTTCTACTGTAAATTACAATAGCATGCTAGCTGAGGCAGAAGAAAGATGGGGAGTAAAGAATGAGATGTTGAATTCAACAGTAGCTCCAATGTAAGGCTTAGATCATTTTATGGTAGGGACCAGCACAAATCAATGACAGTGATTTGTGGACAGTTTCAGCAAGGCTCCAGGGAGGCCGTATTTTCACAGCTTTATAAATTGCTTTCTTCCTTTGGATAAAAGCATTAATGATGTGAAGAGGTCACTTACATTTTATTGCATTTTAGGTGGAAATTATATATTACAATTGAATTTGCAAAGTTGGGTATTTTCAAAGGTCATAGAATGCATGCCTCACAGATGTGAGGGAGCATTATGAAGCAGGTGTTTTATTGGCTATCTGAAGGATAAATTTTCATCTATTATCTACTTTTTATTTAATTCCCAGACTTCATATGTAGTCTGCCTCCCTTCCTCTTATTGCCTTTATGGCCTTGGATAGAGATGGAGACAATGAGCATTTCAAGAGTACAATCTAAGTCACAATGTGCCACCTCAACCTGAGCCAGAGCAGGAGGGCAGAGAACATTACTGACCCTTAGGAGTGACTCACTTTCATATGATAGAATACAAGAGGGAAAGGAAGTATGCTCTGATCTAAAACCAATGTCCCAGGCGATTCAATTTGTTGAATATAGAGCACCTTGAATCTTGTTTCCTGGCAACATGGTGAAGTCTAAGTTTTCAGTGGATACCTATTGTGTAATGGTTACCTTTCCAAAGATGGCCTGATGATACGCATCCATCTTCTGAATAGTCTAGGAGGGCATAATTTCCTTTTAATAGATAAAGGAAATTTCAGCTCACAGCCTAAGACAAAAGTGATAAGTCTCCAGGAAGGCCTACAATTATCTATGTCAATGATATGTTGGTAAAAAAAAAAGACAATGAACATTAACTGAGCACTGTCTGTATACCCTTCATGCATGAATCAAAACGTCATCCCTATAGGGTAGGCACAATTGTTATATCAATTTTACAATGAAATGGTACCGTTTTTAAAGTTTGAATGAGGTATACCTGCTTCAAGTCCAAATCCTGTGCAGTTCCTAGCAGCAGACATCTCCAGAGTCACAGCACTGCCACCATGGACCAGGTCCAATTACTTAGGATGCTAGTAAAGAAAAGCCATGGAAATGATTCTGATTAAGGTTTTTCTATGGAGGAGAATCTAAGGAGGGCTAGATCTCTATCTCAGAGAAGACTCTCTTAAGTCATCATCTTGTTTGCCTCTTGCCACAATGAGAAGCAGGTGTGCTCAGCAGTGTAAGTAAATTTTCTAGTTTTCTACACTTTCTAAATTTTCTAAAGCAGAAGGTCTTCCTTGCCTCATCTCAATCACACATCAATGTCTATGCCTGCTTTATAATTCTTGCTTCCATTTACTTCAGCTAGCTTCTGATCATTCTTCAGCAAAGCCTAATTTTGAACCCTTAATCTTTTCTTCTACTTCTCTCTCCAGTTATTGGGATTTCATCTGTATGTTATCAGCATGGCCTACCCATTTCCTCAGAGTACTGATACTCTTCCCTTGGTACAAATTCTAAGGTGTCACTCAAACTTTGGGACTCCATGGAAGCACTTCAGTGTTACCCAAGTCCTTCCCTGGTTCTTCTGTAGTAAAGGTTTTCCTTTATTACAGAAAGGAACAGCATCTTGACAATACTTGTTCAATGGCCATTGTAGTCTAACATCACATAGCTACCTTTGGTTCCCACATTTTTTTTTGGTCCATATCCTCAGGAATAGGAAGTCTTAAGAATAAAGAATAAACCAAACACTTTCAGAGTTGTCCCGGGTGCTAAATACTCACCCCATCCCTAGTGTCCTAAGACCTCCCATCCCTAGTGTCCTAAGAAAGACCTCCCATCCCTAGTGTCCTAAGAAAGACCTCCCATCCCTAGTGTCCTAAGACCTCCCATCCCTAGTGTCCTAAGACCTCCCATCCCTAGTGTCCTAAGACTTCCCATCCCTAGTGTCCTAAGACTTCCCATCCCTAGTGTCCTAAGACCTCCCATCCTTAGTGTCCTAAGACCTTCTTTTTTCCCCCTTGAATTCATCTGAAATCACTTCCCTTTACCTTGGGTATGGTTCACTTATTTCATATCTTCTCAGTTGTAACTTCTCTGAGCATAAAAATAATCCTTCCCCTTTTCACACTGGGTCCAACATTGACATTTGGTGCAGGAGAATATTCAATGAAAGTTAGCCAAGAAAATTTGAAATCAAGTTTGGAAAAACCTCATCCTTTTTCAGTTAAAACTATTATGTCTTTCCTGCTCCAAAATGGAAGGATGATGATAAAGTCACCACAATGTCAACTGAACAGATATTAAAACATGAATAACTTATTTGTCCCAGATTAAACAAATCAAGTAAGTGTCATTTTTTTTTTCATTTTTCAGGCACAGTTCCAGCTGTTCTTCTGAAACTTAAATGGACAATTACCCCCTTCAAGGAAAATACATCCACATATTATCTTAAAAATATACCTCTTCCTTGGCTCCCCCTTGTTCTTCATTCCAGCACCCCCCTACCTTGTAACTTGACATGCTAGCAAGCAATCTGTGTACTTTGAAGTCATTTGAAGGAAAGCAGGTCTTTCATATTTATTTGTGAGCCTACAGATTTTAAAAACTTATTTTGATGTCTAGCAAGGCACTCGCTGTATTTATTATTCATGACTGCTATTTTTCTGCAGGTATATTTTTTATCTACTTAGAATCACATCCTTGAGAATCACAGTATTTTTTCTTTCTTTATTTATTTTATGTATCATCCACAGGGCACCTTGCGAAGAAAGCATGAAGAGATGGCAACTGAATTCATTTATTTAGAATACACTGTAAAAATATCTTTAAAGCATGTGTAATTATGTATGACATACATAAGGAGTCTAATTACATCTAAGCGTCTAGTCTGTTATAGGGATAAATTATTAAAAATTGGAAATATGCATCTAATAATCCTGTTTTATTTTTCTGTCGGGTACTTTGTTAGCTTCTTTTTGATTTTTTAAAATGAAATTACTTTAGTCCTTAAAAATGGTGTAAGTTTTAACTATGCTCTCACACACTATTCCTTTCATTTTAACTTATTCAAAAGCATAAAAGAATTGGTGCCGAAGTAAAACAAATTCCTGCACTGAATGTAAATGAATAGGTAATGAGAAATAATAAAAAAGGTGCCTTGTATGTAGTTATAGACATTGTTAACAGTGGTTGATTGGACATATAAAGAACATTATCAGAGCATATAAAAATGTGGTATTATAAGCAAGATTGCCAAACTGAAGAGGATATATAAACAAATTGTGTGTATGTGTAAGTAGACACAAATATAGTAATATGCAGATCTACTAAGAACCCAGTAAGTAAAAACAATGCTTGCTATTTTTGAGGGTTATCTTAAGATAGATTATTCCATAGCTCTAATCCTATTTGTGTTACTTTAAAAAAGTACATCTGTAGAAGCCACAGGCAGGTTCAGATCCCCTGAGACTGGAGCTATAGACAGTGGTTTGCTGCTATGTGGGTGCTAGGAATTGAACTCAGGTCCTCTGTAAGAACACCCACCGCTTTTAATCATAGAGCCGTCTTTTGCTCCATGGACTATGCTATGTAAAAGTAATAGTTTTAATTGTTAAAAATGTCAACAGAAGTTATCTTGGTACAATCAAGAACCATTTATATCTTTATCTCTATATTAAAAAACACAAAACCAAGAAGATGTAAAAATAACTATGTTATGACTTATTCTCGACTTTGTTCCATTGATAGAACTTATTTTCATTTTGCATATTTTGTATAGTTATCAAAGTTTTGTGCAATTATTCTAATACCTTTTCTTTACCCCTCTACTTCTAGACAAATATCACTATTATTTCCATTTCTCTTGAAAGTGATGTGTGATATGAAAAAAAAAAACAAGCTTAGATGTTTTGTGTTGATGGAGATATTTTTGGCATCATCAGCACAGAGATGTGGTGAGTAAGAAAGACATACAGACTCCCCGTTTGCAGTGTAACTGAACCTGTCCTGTTGGTAACAAGAACCATAGCAAGCTTAAATCATGTCAATGGGCTTCTTATCATTGAGTAGTTTTATAGTCTGAGGTCAAGTACACCCAAGCATATACCCATCTACCTACCACTTGTCAAATGCTTGGGGGAAAGAAAGAAGGTAGACCACTCCCCAGGTCACACCCACCTTCCTGCCAATCACCATTCTCAGAGCCACTGCAACTTTCCTAGTTGAACTTTTTCTTCATCAATAAGACTTTCAAGAAGCAAAATCGAGAGCTGCTCAAATGGGGTAAAATGATTATTGATGTCCTTTTAGGCTTTTTTATTAAATTTTTTTTCATTTTTTATTAGATATTTTCTTTATTTACATGTAAATTTCTCCTTTCCCAGTTTCTCCTCCAAAAAAAACAAAGAAACAAACAAAAACAATAAAAACAAACCCCTGTTGCCTTCCCCTTCCCCATGCCTGCCACCCCACCCTCTCCCACTTATTGGCCCTGGCATTCCCCTACACTGGGGCACAGAACCTTCACAGGGCCGAGGTCCTCTCCTCCTATTGATGATCGAATTTGCAATCCTCTACTATACACATGCTGCCAGAACAATCAGACCCATCCATGTGCAGTCCTTGGTTGGTGGTTGAGACCCTGGGAGCTCTGAGGGTACTCGTTAGTTCATATTGTTGTTCGTCCTAAGGGACTGCAAACCCCTCAGCTCCATTGGTCCTTTCTCTAACTCCTTCACTGGGCACCCTGTACTCAGTTGAATGGACGGCTGTGAGACTCTACATCTGTATTAGTCAGGTACTGTCAGAGCCTCTCAGGAGATAGCTATATTTAG
>NW_022196913.1:10810956-10845228 GCF_008632895.1 Mastomys coucha
GAGTTCTTTGTATACATTGGATATTAGCCCTCTATCAGATATAGGGTTGGTAAAGATCTCTTCCCAATATTAAATATTTTTTTATTTGCATGTCATTTGATATCTCCTTTCCCAGTTTCCCCTCTGAAAAAAAATAAAAATAAAAATAAAAAACAAAACACAAAAATGAAAACAAACAAACAAACAAAAAAAAACCCTTTCCCTCCCAACTCCCTGCTCACCAACCCACCCTCTCCAGCTTCCTGACCTTGGCATTCCCCTACATTGGGGCACAGAACCTTGACAGGACCAAGGGCCTCTCCTATTGATGACTGACTTGGCCATCCTCTGCTGCATATGCTGCTGGAGTAATTAGTCCTTTAGGTTTTTTTATGAGGAATTAATCTTGAGAAATGCTTGCTTTCTGAGCACCCTATTGTATTCCCAGAACTAAACAATTTGAGAATTTTCTACTGCTTGCAGTCACAAGAACATAGTATATTTCATGATATCTTGTCTTCAAATGAACCCCACATATGAGAATACTTAAGAAATGTGAAACAGGAGGAAGAGATTCTTGAATTTTTAAAGATTTATGCATATTGTTAATTATGAGTATGTGTGTATGTATGTATATATGTATGCATGTATGTATGTATAGTTATGTGCACAAGAAATGTAGATGACCACAGAGGCCAGAAGAGGGTATCAGATCCCTGGATCTTGAGTAACACATTTTTTTTTGAGTGTGCAGGGTGTTAGAACTGAACTCAGATCCTCAATAAGAGAGCGAGCATTCACATCTGCTGAGCTATATCCCAAGCCCTGAGGGTTCAATATTTCTGTAAAGTGTTATGCCTTAAAAAAAATACAGCATAATATCTGACACAATTATATCAGCGTGTTAATATTTTCCACTTTTCTCAACTTAAATGTGCTGATAATCCTTTGGCTATCTGACTTCTTGAGACCTTCTTTGTTTAAAAGGAAGGACAACGATCCGTCTCATTAACTCAGAATATAAAATTTTGAGATAAAAATTATGATTTTACACAACAGCAGAGTCGTCTTCTATTCATAGTTAAATCCATACTCACCTCCTTGAGATACTGAGGTACCACAATTAAAGTAGTTCACACACAGCAGTCTAATAGTAAAAAACAGGTATTTCCTATAATGAGCAATAGGCATAATACTAGTCTCTTTGATTCATAATCTGAGATTTAACAGGACTTAAGGGCAAAAGAGACAGTTGTCAGGACAAGTACAGACAGTTCAAAACACATTCTACTACCACCTACTGCTTTGTGTAGTTCATATTTACAATCATTTCAAACCCTTCCCATATTCCTTTTTCATTCATTAGGCTTTCCAGATCATCCCCATTAGAGATAGGGGTCAGAATGACAGAACAAGAACTCAAGCCTACTCATAGATACGAAAAACAAATAAAATTTAGTGATGAGTAACTAAAATATATAAAAATACCCATTTCATAGGAAAACTACTCATACAAATTATGATTCAGTCATGACTAGGATCATAATTCTGGGCACCAAAAAAAAAGTCCTGGAGATGGCCTCAGAATCACTTTTTTGCTTGCCTCCTCGACAGGTCTCTCTCCCTTCTTTCTCTGCACCACAGCTGTCTGGCTCTGTGTCCCCAGCTCCTGAGTGGCAAGAACCCAGGGCATTCCAGGCACCCTGCTGTGTCCTAACCAGCTCCACCCCCACTCTCCTCTTAGGTTTGAAGACCTCTGTGACTTGTCAAGTATGTGGCCCATCTGGATGCCACATTCTGGAAACTGAAAGCCCCTCCTAGTGCTCTGGCTGCGTTCCACCCGGCTCCATGCCCAGATACTTACAATTCCTTTGCTGTCCTGTTCTCAGAGACCCCTATTTATGGAATTTTGTCTCAAAATCTGAAATTGTAGGCCATTTGTACATTCAACACTGGGCATTAGACTACTGAAAACCAATGCTACAATACATAGAAGGGAGAATAATTCAACAGAAAGAGAAAACCATAAAGGTCAATTTACCCCAGCCAATCTCACATTAAAATGAAATACATAGCCTGTTTTTATTTGGAATTTAGGTCATGTCACTGAGAAAATCTTATGTATTCACAATATTATAGTTTAATATATGGCATTAAGAGTGTATTTCTGAATAATGTTACATATTTTATATATACAGTGTCTTGCAGATGAAGATGTTACAATTTTATTTATAAGATTCATTTCAAAAGATACATATTAATACATAATTTTCTCTAACACTTTAGCATAGAGCTATGGCCAGACATAACAGCATGAATATGTGATCCTAGCACTCAAGAGTCTGTAAATATTCAACCATAAACAAGAGCCAAGAACCTATATACCAATAATAACTTTGGGACTTCAAAGTCTTTGCCCCACATAATGAAAGTTTATTTATAAATTAGCCTTGGTAGATACACACAACCATTGCCCTTGGCAATGGGCAAAGATATACCTTGTTGGTGGTGATATTCTTCTATCAGTCAGGGCAGAGCAGACATCAGTTCTTTATTCATCCTAGATTGATGCCTGGCTTGGTGACCAGAGCTATTTTATGACTAGGACACATAAAAATCAAATCTGATCAAATTCAGGCAAATCAGCATGGGAGGAGGAAGACAGACAGACCTGTATTCTACCATGTCACATGGTGCAGGTAGGAAAAACATCCATAGACCTGCCCTTGGACCCACAGGGCACTAGTCTTTGGATGAATAATTTTGTCTTTTTGTCATGCCTGAGCTGGGTCCTGTTAGAGGCACAATCCTATCTAGGTGGAACCTAGTTTGTCTGCTTTATTTCTCTGCTTCAGAAGAAACAGAAACACAGTTAGGAGAACGAAGTCAATGCAATTAGAGGTGGCATGCTCTGAAGAAGCACGACAAACTGAATTTTTTGAGGAATGTTTATTGACAATTTCTCGTTAATAGCTGAAGATCACAAATAGACTATAAAGAAGGAAAACAGGAAGAAAAAGAGAGAGACTAAGTATTTACTTGAGCACAGTAGAACTCATCCGAGGATGAATGTGAGCCTGAGTCCAATGTGCTAAGCAGAAAGAATATACTCTCTACATAGCTTCCTTTTTATATGTGCCTCAAGAATCCACGAGGGATGACTTTGTTTGCTGTTTTGGGTCTTAGCCAATGCTTTCAACTTCTCTTTTTCCTATTTAAATACAACTAAAAGCATCAGCAATGGTCATATTCTCACTAAATCCTGAATCAGCAAACAGAGAGCATGATGATATCAGGGACAGGGTCTATACAAACTGACTCCACACCATGTCACTTCTCAGAATAACGATTTCAAGAATCTCCTATAAACAAATCGCAGAACTAAGATGGATGCTAAGTTCCCATGACCTTTAAAAATAACAACTGCTCAACTTCTAGGGCCTGATCATCTTCTACTTGTTTTAGTAAAAATGGGAAGCAGCTTTTCGTAAATATAAGAATAAGCTTGTGAACCATGATGACCAGTCACCTGTGTCCTACACATCCCTCCATACAGTTACAAAACTATAAATCCACCTATGACCCACAGTGAAGAAATATTAGCCCTACAAGCAGTCAGAATTGCCAAGAAAGTATGACATATCTTTTCCTGAGACTCTGGAAGCATAAAGCAATAGTTGTTTTAAACTGATAGAGAAATCACATTTAACACCTTTGGTCAGTGTTATGTGGATTAATATTCCATGATTCATACAGATTAAGTTCCAGTAACATGGCTGACCCTCTGCAACTAGCTCATTGACTCTGAGGAAGGTCCACTGCTAGAGTCACCACATTATAAAGACTAAATGCTTCTCTTTTTAATCTATTCTAAATTAAGTTGCATTTCTATCACATAGCTCCAAGACCCCCAATTAGCACCCTGTGATTTTTTTTTTATGAAACAGCATGTTATAGGAACTACATAATAACAAAAACTGCAGGCAATTTTCACAGAAGGTCAATATCAGTCATGCAAAAAGAACTCTTATCCATTTACCACTTCTTAAATTCACCCACACAAGAAATCAGTGCCTTTTTTTTAAATATCTTTGAGTTCTTGTGTGTGTGTGTGTGTGTGGGAGGGGTCTTCTAATTAAATCATTACACAGTTTAATTAAAATGCCAGAAACACATTGATTTGTCAAGAAGTCAATATGCATTTTAAAGCATTAATTTTTTAATTAGACTGAAATTCTAGAGAGTTTTCCTTCCTTAATTAAAAAATTTAGTATGGGATCTCCTTATTTGTAGAGTGGAACTATCATGCTCTATAAGTCATGGCTGTCATCTAGACACATGAATACTGTGACATCCAGAATAGTGTCTGAGGTTTTGCTGTTGTTTGTTTATTTCGGTGGTTGGTTGTTAGTTTTTGTTAGGGTGGGCTTTGCTGCAGTTGTTTTCATGTCCTGTTTTTGTTTTGAGACGGGATCTTCTGTATCCCAGCCTGGCTTCCAACTTACTCTGGAATTGACAGTGACACAGAAGCTCAGAGACCGACCTCCTTGCCTCCAGCACCAGAGAGATAGACTTACAAATGTGTGCTACCATGCCCAGGGTGATGCCAACGTCGAGTAGCAGTTTATCCTCACAGAGACAGGAGGCTGTTCTGTATAGAAGAGAAAAACTTTCAACCTATTTCAAGTGAAGGTTTGTAAAGTACAACTGCAGAAGGGAAAATCTATGTGGAAGCTCCTATGAACCTTTTGGTGGGAAAGGGTGTGAACAAAGCTAAAAGATCTCTTCTCACACAGAAGCCAACAAATAGGCAGGTGTCGTCAGTAAAGCAGAATGTAGGGATTGTGTTAACAGAGGAAAGCAAGGTCTTACCTAGATAAGAGATATGAAAGAGCTTGCACACACACAGGTACACACACACACATACATACACACACTCATGTACATACATAATATATGGCAGGGTTGGTGAAAACCATTAGGATTAAATTATCTCTAAACATTGTTGGTCTGTTTCATACACAGAGCATGACTCAATAACTGCAACAGATAATTGAACACATGGAAATGTACATATGACCCAGATTCCAAGGAGGATAAGACGGCTGGAGCAAGGGGGATATTTTTATCTAAAATGACTCATTGTACAGAAAAGTATCCAAGGAGACAAAAAAAAGGAAACGAGCTTACAAGCAGGACATTAATTTTGCTGTATAATAGTCTCAGGTAATAATAAGGAAGTGATTTACTAATCGTTATTAAAACAAAGTAGAATATTGCTACAGGCAATGTCAGGAGATAGAGCTACATTTCACTTTATAAACACTTTCTTGCATTCAGAATTCTTGGAGATGAGAAGCCATCTGTGAAACTGCTTGCAGCTAAGTGGGAGTCGTTAAACAGCTTATCTTTTGATAACGCTTCTTAATCTAGCATAGTAAAGAATTTCTTTATAATATCATATGTATGTATGTATCTATATGTGTGTGTATATATATATATATATATATTCTTGCATATTTAGATCTCAAAAGTTGGAGAAGCATGGAATTTATAAACAGTATTTCAAAAGAGGAAATTCAGTAATATTTTTGATTAATACACGGTTTGCTTTTCCTAGAATCCCTGAGAAGAAATGAGTTATAACCATGAATGGTAGCACACACCTGTAATCCTAGCACTTAGTAGGCAAATGTAGGAGGATCACTATGCATTTGAGGCCATTCTGAATGACAGTGTAAAATCCAGCCTCAAAAACAAAACATCAGAAGATTAAGTTATATGCTGGTCCCTATACCTATTTACTAATGTATGCATACAGATATGGATAAACACATGTATTCAGAAAGTTTCTGCTTCACATGTATGCAAAACAGATTCATAAGCAGGGTTACTACAAATGTCGTTTACATATTCTGTGTGAAATTCCATTCTGGCAGCCTGATAATAGCTGAGCTTCCAAAGCTTAAGTATATTCTCGGAGTGACCCAGTTCACTCAATCACTCTCCAGATACAATGAGAGGCTACTGAAGGGTCCCAGACTATAGCGGATTTGAAGTCTTTGTCCTTATTTCAGGATACCTTTGTTCCAATAACAATAGGTGACATCCCACATAATACAGTGCCATTTGTACAACTGCCTGCTGAAACTTCCTGTTTAGAATGAGGCAGAGGGATTTCTGAAAAGCCCAGGGAGTTTAGTGAAAAAGAAAGACAAACAATGCTGCTATTTCCAGGATTTTCTCTCATTGGAAATCAAACTAAATGTTTGGAAGTCAAGGGAAAGGACAGCATTTCAAAGAAGAAACCAGCATCATTAGGACTGAATTTATACAAGTGTGAATTAAGCATGCTACTCAGAAGATAAGCATGTGTTCTGAGACAAATTCATCCAAGAAGTCTGTGTAGATCACATCTTGCTTAGTTCTCTTGAGATTGAAAGCTAGGAATAAAAGTGGTAGTTTTCTAAAGAACATTATATATAAAAACAAAAGACATTACCTCAATATTTTGTTGATCCCCCATCCCTCTTCCCCTCTTTCTCTCCTTTCAAAACAGTCCAAGCTGGCTTCTAACTTAGTGTACAGTCAAGATTGACCTTGAACTCCTGATCTTCCTGTCTATTGTTGGGATGACATGTCCCATGCCACCCTGTGGAAGTGTTGCTGGGGAAGCTCTACCCCCAGACCAAATTTTTGAAAATACCTTATTTTTAGCATTTTTAAACTTGTTTTTAAAAGACAGCAAAACAAATTAAAGATTCTTTTTTTTTTAATGTGTGTGTGTGAGCTTTTCTTTGTGTATGTACAGATGACTTCACAAATCAGAATAGGGGTTTAGGTCCCCTGGAGCTAAAGTTTCAGGTAGTTATGAGCTCTCCAAAAGATTGTGGGTTCTAGGAACCAAGCTCAAGATTTTTGATAAAGGAACAGGTACTGTAAAGAACTCATCCACCTCTCTCGCCACAATATAGCTTCTTAACAAAGTATTTTTAAAGAATAATGCTCTGAATCTAAAGAGAGATACAAAGTATAGAATGATTGCTTAGTCTCCTAGTTTCCTGCCAGAAAGGAACTCAACTGATAATTTCAGGAGATGGATTCACGCATGGGCTGGAAATACTATGAAATAACAATTATTTCATTATTTATATCTATGAGACACAGAACATGAATTTTGTTTCCTTCTTCTTACTAGTTGGTAGATGACAGATGGGGTTAGTTGGTAGATGGTGCTTGGAAAGTGGAAAGAAGTCAATATATTTGGCATAATATGTTCTTGCCCCTTATAAGTGAGCTACAGGGCAAAAGAATTTTAAATGTCCACTGAAAGCTGACATGTTGGTCTTCAAAGCAACAGTGTTTAGGGGTGGGCCTTTGGGAATGTGATCTTATCTTGAGGGGTCTTCCATCATGGATACGTTAATCCATTTATGGACTCATAACATAATAAGCATTCTTTCTTGGCCTTTTGACTAATGGCAAATATAATTTAATAAACTATTGGTGATGACAGAAACTATAGAAGATAGAAGCTAGTTGGGAGAAAAGTATTAATGGTGCATACCCTGGATGAGTATCTCTTGCCTGCATCTCTGCCTTTCCTTCTCTATATCTCTCTCCAAATTCCTTTCTCTTCTGGTTGTCATGAGATAAACTTCTAAGATGTTCTGTCCAACAAAGGCTCAGAAGCCATGAAGTCAGGTGACCTGGGGCTGAAGTGTGTGATTCTGACCCAGTTGCATTTTTCTTCCTACACTTTAAATTTTTAAAGCATTTCATAGTGGAGAGTTTGCTAGCACGCCCATCTTTATTCTCTGTGGAATCTTGGGTTTTGGTAAAATTTGAAAGTATTGGAGTATTTCCAAGATAATTTTCCAACAGAATCCACAGAATTTTCGAATGGATAAATTCTTGTGAATGATAACTCATATCCTACAGCAAAAATATGGCTCTGACATGGGGCTTGGTTTTATATGGAAACCAAACAAAACTCAATTGTGGTTAGTTGGTACAATATAAATAAGTAAAAACATTAATCTGCATCAATTTTATTGTAGAAGAGAATACTTTTAAGATGGTGGCCAAAGAAGACAGTATAGTTACAACAATTTGCCTTTAAAAGCTTCTATTTATTGAGCAGTTACTATATGACAATTATTGTCAATATAATTAATCATTCCCATTCCAATCCTTGAAGAGACAAACCAACACTATTTTTATATAATGAATGAGAAAGAATGAAGGCTGTCAAGAGGGTGAAATGCTTGCCCCAAACCACTCAGTGTATAATGGAAAATCAGTAATAAAACACAGATGGGAAACTCCAGCTCTTTCCATGCCTTCTCACCATGCTGGACTGCTTCCCAAGAAGGAATTTTCCTCTCATGGGATTTCATAAACTGTGGATTCAAAACTTGAAATCAAATCACAGAGCTTCCAGGTAGGGGTAAAGATTTCATGGATAACATATAGGATTCAGAAAAGTCCAAAGATCTAGGTCATCTAGACCTATATCAAGGCTTCCAAAGAAAACCTAGTATCGTCTCTGTCAACTATATGGAGATGCACATGAAGAGTTCCTCTCTGAATCACAGCATCTCACCCATGAAATTAAAATAATATATTGAACTCCCCGCATGCTTGGGAAGATAAATGGTATCATCTACACAAATTGCTTAATTCATTGCATCAAAAATATGAAATGTTTTATACAGCTGGTACTCTTGTACCCTCCATACTACCTAAGTGCCAATAGTGTGGCAATGTTAGATAGCTCAACACATTAGTTGGTTTCTATTCATGGAATAGTCTCTAACTACAAAAATAAAATCACTGTTTTACGACACTGGCCACATTCTGTGATGTAAACTGTTTTATCAGGATCCACTTGATGTTGCCAATGGCTATTATGAGACAATTAGCACAGCAGAAAGAGGTAAATTGTACCAAATAGATCCTTTTTATGTTTTCATTCAGCAAACCCCTCCATTATTAGTTTTGAGCTAGAGACTCTTCAACCAGTTCAACCATTCATTTATTTTTAAGTGTACTGCTTATTTAGTCAGTAAATAACATAGTTGACCTTGAGGATAGACTAGAATAGATAATTGTCTGCCTTCATGAAGTTTCAATTTCTATGGAAGTTCTATGGCTTAAATATAACCATGCCCCGACCCCTGCACATGCATCAAGACACACTTTTAAATGGTAGGCCTCCAAGTTGAAGATATATTTGAAGACTAGTGGATGTTTAGAAGGTGGAATGTCACTAGTGGAAAAAGGGCACATCGGCCATCTCAGGTTACCTTCATATTTCCTGATCTGTTACATCTCACTAACTCTTCTTCTTTCCATCAAGGATGGAGTCTTCCTACCATGCCTTCCTCATTATAAGAAGCTTAAATCACTCTGTAACCAAAGATCAAAATAAAGCTTTCCCACTTCACTTGCTGTTGTCAAGTATCTGGTCACAGTTCCACAAAAGTCATAATAGGCTCATAAATAAGCAGATCATAAATAAGTGAATGAATGAATGACAAATCATTTGCTCATAGAAATGAATCTTGTATTATAGGCTACTTTTGGACAATAAAAATGAAGTAGGCTTTCCTTTTAATTCTACTTGTTTAACTAATTAATTTTCATGTATATGGGAGTTTTACCTGCATATATATATATATATACATATTTATACATATATATATGTGTGTAAATACATATATATATATACGTATATATTTGTACCATGTACATGCCTGGTGCCTGTAAATGATCGAAGTGGGTAGGGGGTTACATTCCAAGAGATTGTAGTTGCTAGTGGTAGAGAAGTACTATTTGGGTGCTAGGAGTTGAACCTGGGTCTTCTGGAAGAACATCAATTGCTCCCAATCATCTTAAAAACTGATCCATGCCTCCAGTGCCCCAGCATCTGTATTTTTTTAAAACAAATAATCTTAAACTTCCTTCTACTATTATGTGTCTTTCCACTAAATGCAATTTTGTTATTTCCCCAACAAAATAATGTAGCAAAACTGCAGCATACTAACCCCACACTAGAAGCTAAGACACAGAAAATCTTCAGAGCCTCCATAAATTCCACTGTTGGTGCTGTTGTCAGTAAGAAGTAAGATGATCAACATTTTTATTCTTAGAAATTTGGCTTTATGGATTGTGTCATGTCGATTCCTTGCTAGAAAAGTCAAAATAAAAGTAATTGGAACCAGAGAGGCCAGGGTTCTCAGGACTCAGCCAAGGGCAGTGAATGGGCCTGTGTTGCATACAGTGATGGTTGCCCATACCCAGAGTACTATGTCTATATGAATGAGTAGGAGAGAGGCTGCCATGAAGATCCTACAGAATGAGCTGAATCAGAAATCAGAAAAGGTTGATCATTCTGTTGATTGTGGTAGATGTTCATCATTGACTTTAAATTGCAACCAGAGGCAAAACAATAAAGTAATGGCTTATCCCAATAAGGGGAAGAAATTATTTCTGTATGTCTTAGAGAAAGTCTCTGAAAAGGTTTACCAGTTATTTTATTTTGTGGACTTCTGGGGCAAAACAGTAGACAAAAACAATTTAAAGAAAAGTGAGTTTATTGTGGTTCAAAGTTATACAGTCACTCATGGCAGGCAATGCACAGGGTCAAAGTATGTAGCTGGGCACATTGCATCCACAGTCACAGAGCATGGAAGGACAAATTCTGGTGCTTAACTTCCTTTCTCCTTTTTATTCAGTCTAGGATGCCATCAGACATCATGGCACACAAAAAAAAATTTAGAATGAGTTCTCCCACATCAATTAACCTAGTCTAGGAAATCTCTCACAGACATGGCCAGAGGTCTCTTTCCATAGTGATTCTGACTAAATATCACCAAACTGACAGTCAAGATTAACCATCACAGAAGGTATCACTTCCAGGAGACAAAGATGACAAGGAATCAACTCCAAGAATAGAGGTCATCAAGTTTCAGAAGAAGAGCATAGTACACAGAAAAGCTCTCAGATAACAATAGGTACAGTCTAAACAAGAAAAGAAGCCAGCATGCCAAAGCAAAGTAGATTTAAGTCATGACTATGTGATAAGGATTATCAATCAGGAATGAAAACGAGGCTTGACTAAACCTCAAAAGTCACTTTTGTGCCTTGTCTGAAGATTCTTCTTGGTTGCTCAAAACAAGAGATGACAGAGAGACAGGAAACTTTTCAACATGAGTCTGACCTGAACCATTGTTCTCACATGTGAGAAACTTCTCTGTATTCTTATCCTTAACTTTTTGATTCAGGGACATTTCTCTAGGGGAAACACCAGTAAAGATAGTCCATGTAACTGAAGAAACTAAAATCTGAATCAAAAGTTAGCAGACAGTGGATGTTGCCTTAGACAAAAGATGTTGGATTTCTGCTACCAGTAAGCATTCTAATACACTATTTTGAATACGAAATATTCCAGCGGAGGGCTGGCGAGATCACTCAGTGGGTAAGAGCACTGACTACTCTTTTGAAGGTCCTGCGTTCGGATCCCAGCAACCACATGGTGGCTCACAACCACCTGTAATGAGATCTGACGTCCTCTTCTGGTGCATTTGAAGAGAGCTGCAGTGAATTACACAGGAATGAGCAAAATGGAGTGAGTGGGGCCTGCAGAGGTCCTGAGTTCAATTCCCAGCAGCCACACACATGATGGCTCAGGGCCATCTGTGCATCTACAGTGTACTCATACACATAAAATAAATATTCATATCCAAATTGATATTAGTGTTATGCTAATATCATATCACTAACTTGATAGATAAAGGGAAAACCAATAGAGTGTATACATTTTACAACTATATGTGTGTAACAGATGAATAGAAGTCTAGCTATAAACAGTTGTGATGGAGCTATTGATTCTTCTGTGTTCTTATAATACCATCACTATGTTTCAGATTCTTGTGTGATTTCTACAATAATATGTCAACATGGAACCTTAAAAAAGTCCTCTGAAGTTGACTTTTCTCACTTTTTTCATATATGAGATGGGATAAGTCATCATCATCATTATCATCATCACCATCATCATCACCACATTCATCCTGGAACTTGCACTAAGAAGATTATATTAATAAAGATGGTATTTTATACACTGCAGTCAGTATCTGACAGCTGTGTTAAATTTTAGTTAATATATTTATGACTTATCACCCCTTATTCTTTATGGCACCCTCTTTTAAAATAAAAAATCCCAGATTTTAATATTTTACATATACCCTACTACTGCTCAGTTCAAACTTCTGCCTCTAAGAAAATCTTTAGCTAAATGCTCCAGTAAAAATGGTTAAAGGTCCCATCTAAAAGCTGTCTAATAATGTTTTCCTATATGTTTCACTTCCTGTTGGTGGGTCCTTGATATAGAGGCAGAGGTCATAGCCAATTCAGTCTGCTCAGGGCAGCATATTCTGAATCTCAAGCTACCCAGCTCTTGTGATCTATTGCTCAGCCAATGTTCATCATTTTTGCAGATCTGCCTGGGACAACTCAAGTTTCTGTCCATCTTTCTAGGATGGTGAAGAAAGATCAACATAGTATACTCTTTTCTGACTTAGGCAGCCTGTTGAGAAGGCCCCACCTCTGAGTCTGTGACACTCTGTTTGGCTCCACCCATATGTGTATTTCTTCCAAAAGGCACTTCGTGTCCAATTCACCTAGTTTCTCCTTTGACCCCCAGTTCTTCTTTCAAGATCTACACCAAGCAAGTTCTTTTCTTGCATTTGTAGTTTTGAATATTGACCCAGAGTTCATGTGTGCTTGTTTCAATGGCTCAAGATTTTCCCTTAAAGACAATGAGCCCTCTAAATACTAAATCTTTTTTTTTCTCTTTTCTTATCTTTTTTTTTTTCTCGAGACAGGGTTTCTCTGTGTAGCTGTCCTGGAACTCACTCTGTAGACCAGGCTGTCCTCGAACTCAGAAATTCGCCTGCCTCTGCCTCCCAAGTGCTGGGATTAAAGGTGTGTGCCACCACTGCCCAGCGAGCCCTCTAAATACTAAATAGCAGATGACATGTTTGCCTCTGGGAGCACCAACATAAGTCATATAAAAAAATCCCTTAGATTTGCACGCTCCCCCTGGTAGAGAAAATCTTGTAGGTTTGAACAGGTCATGGAAAAAAAGTCCTGGAAACAGAAACTACTGTGTAGGAAGCTCTGTCTTCAATAGGACTGGAGGCAAATACCCTCTTCCCAGAAATTCATGCCTGTCCCTGTCTGCCACAGTTCAGACAAGAAATGGCACAAATAACATCCATGTTTTCTCAATCTCTCTCTCTCTCTCTCCTCTCTCTCCACCCTCCCTCCTCCTCCCTCCTTTCCAACTCTCTTTTTCTCTTTATCTTATTTTTATTTCTTTTTCTTCTTTTCCTTCCAAGAACTATGGTCTCTTGAGATGGATGAGATAAATGGCAAATAATATGAGAGGAAAAGTGGATAGAATAAACACATTACAGGGGGAGCCTTTGGGTGCAGGGATAATAGCAGCTTCTCCCTGCAGCCCAGACCCTGAGAACAAAAGCCAGCAGCAAACCTTGTCTGGCATCAGTGGAAAAGGATATCTGCCTAGACTTGCAGACACTTGATGTGCCAGGGTGGGCCTTATCTCCCACCGGCACCCCACCACATGCTCAGAGAAGTGGATGGGGGAATGGGGGAAAGGATTGTTGGAGGGGGTGAAGAGGGTTGGACAGTGAGCAGGTTGTACAGTGAATAATATGTTTTATAAAAAAAAAAGTCAGCAGAAGGCCTGCAGTTGTGACTCTTTCCATTAGAGGTCAAGAAATAGAGAAATGAATGGTCTCAACCAAGAAAAGCCACTGGAAGAGCTCCCTGGACTGACACCCACCCCAATCAGTCTTCACTACAATATCTATTTCTCGTGTACATAGACAACTGTGACACACCGAAACCCTTGACTCAGATCATCATCTTTGGTGAGTTAATCAGGAAGATTCAGGACTTTTAGGGAAAATAATAGGAAACATGACACAGGCCTCCATCTGTGTTCCTTTTCTCACTTACAGAAAGAAAGTCATGAATTCACAAAGAAATTACATAGGTTAATATGGCTTATCTCTTTCAATTTGAAGCAATTCTCAGAGTTGGCCGAGAGATTAAAGACACACATTCTATCACCTGTAAAATATGTTCTCTCCTCTCCCTTGCAGCATTTTCTCACAGGATCTTCCATGCCAAGAAAATTCAGAAGACAAGGCAATGGTAAGATAGATAGCTTTGAAACAATGGAGATCAAATTAGGTATGAATACAGCCTCCAAAACAAAAGAATCAGACTTACAAAGTCAAGAGTTGATTGAAAACAGGCAAAATGAAAAGGCTACAACACAAAATGAATAAAATAAAATGCAGTGAAAACCTGCTTGGTTTTAAAGCCTTTTTACATGTAGATATTTGCATTGTATGAGAGTGAGGAGAGGCACATTCATTCCATAGGATGCATCTGGAGATCAGAGGACAGTTTACAGGAATTGGTTCTCTCCCTGTATCTTCTCTTGTTGTGGCTTCTAGGGATTGAAATCAGACTGTCAGCTTTGGCAGGAAATACCTTTACCCACTGACCTGTCACTCTGATTTTAGAATTAAGCCAGGAGCTGGTCATTCTCCATTTTTGAGCCGGACAAAATTAACCTCAATTGCAGCAACTCATTTCCAGTCCTGAAATACACACATGGCTCATTATCACTTATGGGCGTCTCTCCCTCCACAGATAAACTACTCTCTTGGCATCACCCATGCAAAGATCTCATCAGCACGTGGAGGGCATATGATATAAAGCATGTCCACAGGGGAAGAATTATCTTTTACTGGCAATCTGTGAACAGTACGGAAAAAGACTCTTCTGTGATAGAATTATAAATGCTGGCCCATCAAACAAATATCTCACATCTAAACCCTTGGCGAATATTGAATGTCATTTTTTTTTCCTGCTTGGCATCTTGATGTAACTATGAAATAATATCAAATAATTTTGTGTTTACGTATGCCAGGTGACAAACTGCATATGCACAATTACAGCATTTAGTAAGGAATTTTACAGGCATCTAATGCCTAATGAAAATTCTGTATTGAAATATACATTTTCTCCTACAGTTTTATGTGCGTTAGACTCAGAGTAGACAGGAGAGAATCTTCCAATATTGGAAGCACATGCCAATTCAGTTCTTTCATAACTCACTACTGTGCATAAAGCCAGAGATAGAAGAAATCAGCAGCATATTGAAGAGGGAGCAAAACTAAAACAGAATTATAATAAATACTATTGAAGTGGTTTCTGTGGGTGTGAAAATTAATATTTTTGTTAGAAGCTACATTGGTCAACAATTTTACATCAGTCTGACCATTCAGAAGTAAGCTGATTGCCACTTAGAACATGATCGAAGATAACTCAGAATGCTTAGCCTTTGCTTCCTAAAGTAAATGAATATAAGCAGTGGGATAAATGAATGTTCTCAGCACCATGAAACATTTAGAACCGAACAAATCACTTTCTAAATACCAGGTTTGTATACTATAATTATCCAGATAATTGGCACAGATCTCTAAATGTGACATGGTTGATTAATCCTCTTCCTTGGCAGGTTTAATTTAATTTATTTGTTGAATATTGATGTATGCCTACCACTAAAGGAGGCTCTCTGATAACCAAAGAACATCTCTTCTGTCTAATTTTACAGGCATCTAATCTAAGATATCCTTTTTTCCATTAAGGCAATGTAATTTAGCCTTAATTCTTAATCTCAATATTATTTTTCAGTGGAGTATTTTCTAAAACATTTGAACACACTTTGTAATTACAGATGATCTATTACCAAAAGCTCTAAGATATTTCTAAACCTACGTTTACTAGACTTAATATTGTCCAATAAATTTCCCAAGATCTTAAAGAAGTCACTCAAAAGCCTAGTGTTTTGTTAATGTTATAGCGGATACACTTGAATAACAAATTTTAAAACATATTAGAAGTGCTTTAGGGCTAACACCTTTATCAACAGTTGACAAGTGTTTTGGCTGATTATTATACACCAGGACACAAGCTAGTGTGGATGCCAATAGTGATGGCAGGGAATGAGATTATCAGTCGACTTTCTACAGGCACCAGCATAATGCTGCAGTTTGAGAATTTCTCAAAGGTTTCTTTTTTTAAGGATAATAATAAAATTTAAAAATCATATAATAAGATTAAAAAACTAATACATTGGAGTTAGACAAAGTAAACAGAGGACAAAAGCCAAAAAGAAGCACAAGAAACAGAGACATATTTGTTAATACTCTCAGGATTCCCATACAAACATTAAACAGAAAGCCATAGCATATACAGAGGGGACCTGGTGCAGACCCATGCAGGCCATGTGCATGCTGCCTCAGTCTTTGTCACTTCATATGTGCTTTGATCATGTTGATTTAGAGGGCCTTGCTTTTGTGTGTGTGTGTGTGTCCTCCATTACCTCTGGCTCTTAAACAATTTCTGCCTCCTCTTCTACAGGGTTCTCTGAGCCCTGTGGGAGGAATTTGACAGAGACAACCCATTTTTTGCTTAACTATTTCAAGGTCTCTGTCTCTGTCTCTCTCTTTCTCGCTCTCTCTGTCTCTCTCTCTGTCTCTCTCTGTAGCTCTCTATCTCTGTCTCTGTCTCTCTCCCTCTGTGTGTGTGTGTGTGTGTGTGTGTGTGTGTGCGTGTGTGACTGCATAACACCTGTCTGCAAGTGTCTGTATTTGTTGTCATCTGTTGGAGGAAGAAGCTTCTCTGATAATGACTGAATAAAGCTAGCCTATGAGTATCATTAGGAGTCATTTTATGTTTTTATCTTTTAGAATAGTATTTTTATCTACTCTAAGCACATGGGATATCTATTCTCAGGCTCTTGATCACCCAAGCAGTGTCAGATATGGATTCTATATTGTTGAGTGAGTCTTAAGTCAAATCAGATGTTGGTTGGTTACAATGCTAAGCTTTTGGCCACTATTACACTAGCAGAACATCAAAGTTGACAATCTAATGTGTCTAAAAAGCCATGACAATTGTTCTACAGCCAAGGTTTGTACTGATAGTTAATAAGTACACCATATGCAGTAAGACCCAAATGTAACCTATTTTGTCTAGTCAGCGGAAATATTATTATGCTTGAAGTATTCCCCAATAAAGCTAAAATTACTGCTACTATAAAATAAATTATACCTAAATAGTGACTTTGAACAGTGGTATTAACTAAAGGATTAAACTAAAATGATTTGGTAATTTAATTTGCTTAGTAGTAATTCTTTTGACAAGTGATGTCTCACAGTCCCATCACTTTCTAGAGAATTCCACTGTTCTGCTCTTTCTCAGTATGTTGATTTTTTACTGTTGTTAGAAAGCATTACATGGTAAAGAGGAACAATGTGAACAAGATTCTTTGGTTTATGAACTATGATGCTTTCTTTACAGGTCCTTTAATCCCTGTACATTGAAGTCTCTATAAGACCTAGCTGCATTGTGAAACTACCACAAATATATGCTAAGAAAAACTGGGAAAGAACTCTCTCATGGGATACCCTTCTTCATTGTAAAATACCAATGATAGAAGTTTTCATAGTAAAGCTACTATCCATTGCATATTTTCCTCTTATAAATTATTTCTTTGAAAAAAATTTTTTGAAAAAATATTTATAATGAACGAACACACACACAAAAAATGTGTTTGACACAGTTGACAAGTGGAACTGTCTTTCTGAAGTCAACCAGATAGCTCCAGGATTGGTTCCTTTGTTGAGGTAATTTAGTTAGAATCTAGCATGAGTTTTCTTGCCTTCAAGGATCCTGATTTATTTTAAAAATGCACAGAATTAGAACAAATTGTGTAAGACAACCAAGCAAAATGTTATGTAATTTGGGCATGGGAGGGGGACATACCACTACTTGCAACAAGACTGTGTCGCAAACCAGGATCATTCCAAAATGGTTGTTGGAGAAAATGGATGGAGTAAGCCCACAG
Source organism: Mastomys coucha (assembly GCF_008632895.1). Lineage (NCBI taxonomy): Eukaryota > Metazoa > Chordata > Mammalia > Rodentia > Muridae > Mastomys > Mastomys coucha. The sequence goes on from NW_022196913.1 coordinate 10,828,958, forward strand.
TGTTTCTACACACTGACTGAACTTGTTAAAAATTGCCCAAAGGGAATTCCTTAGGAGAATAGCAAGTATTTCTCTTGTGATTTTGCTCTGCTATTGGGCACTCATGTCTTTCTGAAAAGAATAAAGCTTAATGCACATGAATTCATAGAAAGCCATGGAGAAGTAGCTTGTACTATCTCCCAGCTTTTGTCATCCTCTGAAATTACCTTTAATAAATAGCACTTTTCTTTCTTTTTATCCAACAAGTATCATAGGGGTATATTCACATACAAACACTCAGCTTTAACCTGTGAAGTCATCTTCTGATACCTAAAACTCCACCTCCTATATTCTCCCTTTACTTTTTCCCCTCTCTGACTAAGTTTTAACCCAATTATAGGTCATGATTAATGAATTCTTGTTTTTGTTTTGTTTTTGTTTTTGTTTTTCAAGACAGGGTTTCTCTGTGTAGCCCTGTCTGTCCTGGAACTCCCTCTGTAGACCAGGCTGTCCTCAAACTCAGAAACCTGCCTGCCTCTACCTCCCAAGTGCTGGGATTAAAGGCGTGTGCCACCACTGCCCAGCATGATCAATGAATTCTATAGACCTTATTTGTTTGTGACCACATAGATTTTAAGACAGATAGTCAGACAGAACATGGAAAAGTTTACTTTAGATTTCATTTTCACGAGATAGTATGGGGTTTCTATTTACTAAATTCCTATTAGATGTTTAAGAATTGAGGAGTTGTGAATATGGCTCAGTAGGTAAGAGCTCTGCTATCCAGGCAGAAGGCCCTGAGTTCAAATCTCCAGAATGTATGTCAAACAAGCATACCTGAGAAACCCCAGTGCTGAGCTGTCAGGACAAGATAGCCTATCTAGACAAACCAGAGAACTACAGGTTCAGTAAGTAAACATCTGTTAAAGGAGTGAAGGGTATTCCAAAGTTATTGCTTACCTGAAACCTGTGTACTCATCCATCAGAATATGGTTTTGGCTTGTGCCTCTCATCTGTGATTTCAATCGTTTTCTCATCTTGACTAAACACTTGTAATATGGTGTTGTACTATGCCAGCACTTGTACGTTTAGGTAGGAGAATAAACTAATTTAAGTTACTTTCTTGTTCTTGACAGTTTCATGACAGTAGATCCAATCCTACTGGAGATATTAGGCACCTAAGTATATGATCATTTTTACTTTCTTATTACATTGGAAACTTTCACATTGTGCTTTATAGCTTCTCATCAGCATGTGTAAATTGCCAGCATCATTAATCTTGATTTCCAAGGCCATGATGTAAAATTAGAAATAGTTGAACACAAGTACTAGGGTATCATGGCAGTCAGTCTGGTGGCTGTTCCCTGACTAGTAGAGATGTTGTATACAGTGCAGATACACTGGACAAAAACATAGTTCAAATCCTAGCTGGGATTAACCAACAGAACACAAGATTTAAGTATGCTACTCAAAAATGGCATGAAATTTAAATGTACTCTATAGCTTATTTATGGAAATGCACAATACATATTTTCAGACTACAGTTGACTTCAGAAAGCAAAACTATAACTTACATGAGAAGAGGTGCTACTGTAAATAAAAATTTTATAAAAATATCTGAAAAAGTCTAAGGTAATGTTATGCTTTATAAAATTATAGGATGAGCTAAGTTAGCAAGGGGACTAATTGTTCTAATGAATTAGGCACTAATAGTTCTATTCTAAAGTATATTTATGGGATGCTTTTATAGATGTTCTTTGTAATGATTTTGAATTTATTCAACATTCACAAATGCCTCTTGTGACTTGCACAAATTCCTCTAAGTACCACATTCCATCAGGAATGGTACTTCCTTCAAATGTATCTTTTTATATGTCTTTTCTTTTTTCCCTCTTCTTCCCTAACTTAATGAGGTTCAATAAAGAACAGTTTAAAGAAGAAAGAGAACAAGAGAAATTATCCTATTGTGGCCATTTGAGCCAAAGTCAACATACTCGAAGACTGCAAGGCTCAAATGACAATGGATTTTTTTCAAGTCTATGGTCTTTTAAATCACTTCTGTTGTCACAGGGGCATACATGACAAAGACTGACAATTTGGAAGAAATGGTTAAAGTACCAAATTGGATCTATTTCTAGCTAGACGTAATTGTGTGCAATGCTTAACTGACATAAAGCAAAAGGAAGGAAAGAGGGTAGCGGCAAAGTGTTAGAGAGTCACACCTAGGAAAGTTCTATCGGTAAGTTTGAGAATATGTATGCTATATTCTCTCCTATTTTTCTCTTCTTTCAAGAACGAAGCTACACTGTGGTGTCAACATATGTTCTGTCGTGTAATGGTGTTAGAATCATCATAGAAGAGGTGAATGAAAACAAGTTGGCCCATTGGTCACTCTTTGACCCCCTCAAATATTTTCTCTACTACACATCTCAGAAAACCAGGGTCTCCCTGAGCCATGGGGCTTCTTTGTCTTCCCCTTTCCTCATCTCCACACACATTTCATCATGTTACCATGATGACTTCCTTCATGATTCCTTACTCACACAAAGCTCATGGCTTTATTGTGAATTCCCAGCCAGAAACTGTCTTTCTTTCCTATCAGATAATGATAAAGAATGCCTCTTTTATGGTCCACAGTATTCGTCAGTAACTGTCTGTGTGAGATCAGGCCATTGTATCGGGTGTACTCCATACAGTCTCTTGCTTTCTTTATTAATATTCTCAAACTACAATCTAATCATAGCTTAAATTTCTTGGTTTAATCTTTAAATCCAAATGAAATTCAAATATTAAATCTAAAGCCTTTATCAGACACACTAGCCTGGTTATTTGCTCTCAACTCTGTCCTCCTGAATTATCTACAGCTGCATATCCTCCCATCCTGCTTGGCTGCCTTAACCAGTCCACCTGCCCCCCTGAAGCATGCCCCCAGGTATTAAAGGGACTGCATTTGCAAGAGCATGTCCTTTAACCTACCTAGCTCTCTGGTGTGTTCCAGTAATACCTTAAGAGGTCTTTTCTGATTCCGTCTTGCCATCATAGTAAACTACACCTCGCCATCCCTGCTACCATAGTAGTTTACATGGGTGGCCCCCAACACACACACATAATATGCTCTACTTATTCTACTAGTATTCAATAGAATGTTTTGAGAATACTGAGTCAAAAAGCATTAAACATTTCTTGGCCACACTCTAATCTCGTGTCTAAGTGTACCACTGCCCAGATTGGTGTTTGGTCTGAGTTCAGATCTAGTCTTATAAGCATGCTTTATTCTCAACCAACACTTAAAATAACTATTTTATTTGTAAACAAATGCCCATAAGTCACTTCTGCTCCTGTACCTAATAGCGAGTTCAAATATCAGTTGTCATCATCACCCTCTTGTTATGGTGGGCGCTACTATGCTCTTTTTTCAGTCTTTCCACCTCCAGGAATAAGCTAAGCATTTTCCCAATTGCTGAGGTCATTACTGACTAGCCTTCCCTCCCTGACACAACCTCATTAGTCAGCACTCTCAATACTGAATCTCACTACTTCTCACCTCCTTCCTGTTACCATTTGATGAGAAGTCACAATTGTTTGGTTTGGTTCGGTTTGGTTTGTTTTTTACTGAGCCCACCATGGTAGTGACCCCAGCTGGGAGTTGTGCTTCTACACAAGCCCTACAATTCCTTCAATATGGTAGCAACTGAGATTGAAATGCATATGGACATGATCACAAGTTCTGCCCCTTATTATCTCAGCGTGTTCTCACCTCCCAACCCATATCTCTCCTTACTTAGCTTGTGCTTCTTCTGGTCAGCTTTCTGTGGTAACTTACTCCTCTCAGGATGAAAGGAATTTTTATATGGTGTGCTCACTGCTGTATCTCTAGGATCTGCCACACAGTGGCCACCTAGTGATGTTTCTCCGATTCCTGGATTAATTCTGTTTCTTTTAATCCTAGTGTGCCTTTGTGACCCCCAATTCTCTGTTCCTACCCTTAGCCCCAACAGTGCATCTGGCATGTTGTATACGCTATTAGTGACCAAGGTGTTTTGAATTGCCTTCTGACTTCTGTCTCTGCCTCTGTACTTATTTGTGTAATTGCTTCTCCAGAAACTTGACTTCTCTCCCACCCTTCTAGTTACAGTTGCAATGTGCTTCTCTGAGAGAACCCTTCCTGACAATGCCAGATCGAAGTCATCTCTGAATGCCTTGTCTGCTTGGTTAAAAATCCCTTTGTTTTCACTTATGAATCATGGGTTCTTTGATCTCAGTGTTCTCTCTAAGTTATATTCAACTGTTTGAATTGTCAGCACCCTCTGAATCTGAAGCTGGAGGCCATTCATCCCTTGCTAAGAAATCCTGGAGAAAAAAATATTTACTGAGAATTGTCACTAATTATTTTAAACTGGCAGAAATTCATGTTCTGCTTTTTAAATATTTAAAAGTTAGCTAGCGACCAGGGAGCTGCCATTATGAAAGGTCTGTGAGGCAGCATGCTACCATGGTCATTAAAGCCTTTCTTTTCTGCTTCTCTTTTACTAAGAAACAGAAGAGGGCAAAAAGGAAACGGGAAATGAGCAGATAGGGATTTTCCCTGGGAGGACTTTCAGAGAAGCTTCATGGGATCCCGGTTGCACTTGCCTAATGACTACAGTAGCCTGCATGGGAAGATTCAAGGAAGGCTCTCAGGGTTCCTGCAGTAAACTTACATACAGAATGATTTGCAATATAAGGATGATTAACCCAAGGAAAAAATGTTCAATTATTTTTGCGATAGGTTTGGAGCTCTTCATAACTTTTCAAGTTCAAAACAGAGAAACAAATGGGAAAGCAAAACAGAAAAAAATTAACAAATGTAAAATTACATTTAAAAACAGAAATGATAACCTAATCAACCAACAATAAAACAAGTCATCAATATGTTGCAAACAGTTCATTCTAAATTGGTATAGATTCTGCATAGCAATTCTATTCAAAATTGAGATACTTTTCTAAGTATCTAAGAATATGGCAAACATTATGAAAAGTGTTAATAAAACTGCTGTCATTCTTCACTGAGTCTTGTTATGGACCATGCTTCACTACTTCAAACTTTGTCTAGGGCTAGTGAAGAAAGCCCAGTGGGTAAAGTGCTTGCTGAGCCAACTGAGGGACTATTCTGATCTCCATATACAAAAAGCATTTGCTTTAATTTCATTTCTATTTCTGTGATAACTAGCCTTGACCAAATTAAAACCAAAAAAAAAAAAAAAAAAAAAAAAAAAAAAAAAAAAAAAAAAAAAAAAGATAAAAGAAAAGAAAAAGAAAGGAAAGGGAAGAGAAGAAAAGAAAAGAAACAAAATGAAAAGTAAGAAAAAACTTAGGGGAGAAAGGTTCATTTTAGCCCTCAATTCCAGGTTACAGTCCATCAGAGCCCAGAATCAAGGTTGCAGAAACTTGAACAGCTGATCACATTCCACTCAATCAGAAGGAAAAGCAATGTCATGCTCACTTATTTGTTTCGTTTGTACTCAGCTCATTTCTCTCACTCATATACTTCAGGATGCTATTCCTAGGGAATTGTGACCCCAGCAGTGGGCTTGTTCTCCCCACATCAGTTAATGTAATCAAGATACAACCCCCCAACACATACACACAGAGCTATGCTCACAGTCCAACCTCCTGAAGACGATCCCTCACTGAAACTCTCTTCTCAGGTGTTCTATCAAGCTGACAATTCATCACAGCACATAAAGAGCCCAGTTACAGAAGCAGGCACTTGTAACTTCAGCACTGGAGGCAAAGACTAAAATTGAAAGATCATGGGTATTTGCTGGCCAGCCAGTCTGCACATCACATATAGCTACCTGAGCAAGCACACCTTCACACAATGTATATATGCCATTTACACTAAAAAAATAAAGTTATCCAAATTTATGAACAGAAGATAATGAATGGTTAGTGCTTATCATCCAAGCTCCTGAGACAGTAATGTAGGATGTCATTAGTTTGAGACAAGCCAGGGCTACATGGTAAATTCCAGACCAGCCTGAGCTACACAGTGACACCTTGTCAAAAAACAAAAAACAAAAAAACAAAAAACAAAATAAAACACTAATTTGTAGAAGCTGTATGCAAATCATATCTATTCATCATTTTAAAATCAGTTATGAAAAGAAAATAATAAACTTGAGGTAAACTTCTCATACTATCTATAGGACAAAGCTGGCTATTGTTGAACTATGAGCTCAAAACCAAAGTACAACGGGCAGTCAGAAACCCTGCAGGATATTAACCAAAACAGCTGACAGACTCAGATATCTAAGATCACATTCGAAAGTGAATGGATTCATTTTGGAAATCTAGATTGACTATAAGATGCATGTATTAAATGTTAGCTAGATTCAAATGAAAGAATTTATACTTTCTACATAACTTTCATACTTCAATTACTCTTTAGGTCTAAGTAATTTTTATATATTGTCCTCAGATGTACTCATGCAGGAAGGGTCCATAAAGCATATTTCTTTAATTCTCAATGTAGAAACTAGAATATCATTTTATAATAATTCAACTTGTTTTTAATTTATAATAATTTTATACAACTTAGTAATTTAATGCATCTTATATTACAAAATGTATAGACTTCACAAAGGCATATTTTTAATTATAGTCATTTAAAAATTTAGATTTTCAGTTCAGAATTTCAAGTAAAATAATAATCTCCATAGTTACAAAAGTCGTGCTTTATGTTCCTATAGGAATCAATTTTATGACAACTTTTCTACATTCTTTTCTCATATAATCACTTTTGTGAAGCAAGTCCTTTGACATATAAGGAACATGAGTTCATTAAAGGAAATGACAAACTGCAAAGTTTTACATCTTGCATGGGGACATAGGTAACCCTTAAACTGTGCATACCAAATCTTCTTTCGACAACCTTTACACTCTGTCTTGATTATACTTTTGATTATGTATAAGCTAACACCAATTTGATTTCACAAATGACTCTTTAATTTTGTCAGTATTATTCCTAGTCCCCAAATGAAGTTTCTTCAGCAATGGAGCATGTCCTAATGTAGATGTCTTCTCCTTGTTATGTGCCTAGAGCAGAGTGGAAAGACACAGTAGAACCACTGAGACAACAACACATATTTCTCTGGTGGCATCACCACATCCCAACTGGGTAAACCTCACTTACTCTCTGAACCTCATATTAATCACATGTAAAAGAAAGAAAAATGATGATAATACAGTACTGACTTCACAGGTTCAAAGAGTTGATAGAATGAAATATTTATGCACAAAAGCAAGCTAAAAGGTATAGTTTCACATATTGAGAAATGGACCATTATTCAAGCGTTCTAAAAGAAGCCAAGACAGTATGTCTGTCTCAAACAACAAACAAATGCACTACATACCTCCTCTGTGCAAGGTTCTGAACAGGCAGAAAATGAACCACACATCCCCACTTCACTATTGATAATAAGAAAAGCTTGTGGGATGTCACACTGTGTCCTATGACATCTACTATGTGCCTTGGATGCAAATAATGTCTACAGAGGTATGCAGATAAGGGAGCAGATATGTGCAGGAGTCTTTAAGGGATGAATGCTCATGTATGGGCATGTCCTCAAGCAGAATATAGTAAGATGGCACTTCACCAGATGATAAAATTAGAGAAATAGACAGAATCAGGTGAAAATACCCTCATACATAGAGGGCTCTTAGACTGATCAAGTTATGAGTGAGATGGGAAACTTCTGAGGATTTTCCACTATGTAAAATACTATTTGACTGCATTTTATTGTGATGCAATACTGATCTCTTAAGACCTTACTGTAAATGAACATGGGAGGCAACATACAACATGGGGACCAATGGTTCTATCTCTCGGTGTTCAGGCCTGTCTTCTGTGATATCATCTCTTTGGATATGTGCTGGAGTCACTGATTTGTTTTTAACCAACTGAACTCTGAGTCATGGTGGGAGCTCGCTCACAGCTGAGAAAAGGGTGCACAAGACGGCTTCTACCTAGGGTGATTTTGACATCTCTTGTTATCTCACTCACTTGGCTCTGAGAAAACACAGCCACATACAACTGACTCTGGCCTCTAACCAAGAGCTTAGAGGAAACACAAGGCCCTCAGTCCATTGGTCTGCAAGGCTAATAACTGACATGCCAACTTCAGAGACAAAATTTGAAGGAAAATTTGCCTGTTGAAAACTCAACTGGTACAAACCTTCAGTGTGACTTCATATGGGACCTTTTGCTCAGATTTAGAGCCACATAGCTTAGGAGACAATAAATGTGAGTTGCCTTGTGGCACTAAGAGAAAAGAGCATTTCCTGGATGTCACAGGAATAAATCAAGCCAACAGCAGGAAAGGAAGTCAGTGAGAGCATCCACAGAAACCACAGAAACTTGATCATGATATATGAAATGTGAGCAAAAGTCTTGTTCAAGCTATTCTTCCAAAGAGAAATAGTATCTATAGTCCTCACTATGATTAAGCCATTTCTTATCTACAAAACACTTGACTAAATGCATAAAAACAATTCTACTCTTTGAAGACAAAGACTTCCATTTGAAACAGCCTTATGGTACAGAGTCCTGTGAATTAACATACTAAATTAAGACCAAAGCTTCGACAACACCCACCTCATTCTTGATAGACCTACACTTTAACTCTACCATCAGAGATAGTCAATCACCTTATAATTAGCTTGAAGTTGGTGAATCTAACCAAAATTTAAATTCCCTATTGATGCAAACTGCTCATTATAAAAATATTTCCTAGGTCTTTCCATTCCTATTTCTGTGATGTAGGCAGATGATCTTAGGCAGATGATCAAGGGAACAGCATGTTCTGTGGGCCATAGCTTTGTTATTGCTGCTGGCCATCCTGTTGGATCAATTTCGTAGCCCTATAGTCTATTTGTTGTTTTAAATATATGCCAGCCTAATTGTCCTATGTCACCCTCACAACTCCCTCTGTTCCTTGAATGTTACTATCCTCTAAATGTTTAGTCAACAGGGATAAAGGTGGAAGTATTTACAAGAGGACTGTAAGTTATTTTTTTTCCAGAAGCTTAAATAAAAATGAACAATTCATTAACTGCCGGCTGTAATATAATCTCTCAAGTTTATGGGTATTAGACAGCACATTAAGGCACAGATGTTAGAAATCTGAAGTAGGGAACACAAGTAAAATAATTGCATAACGAGTGCTAGATCTAAGATTTGTAGGTCACACTTTTTAAGCAGTAATACAACATACAAATAGGAAAGTCAAGGTTCGTTGGGAAAGAGATATAAAAATAAATTTTAAATATTATAAAGCTGACAAATGCCATATGCATTATAAACCTTCAGAGAATTATATGGCATTTGATTACCTGTCTGATGCACCCTTTGTTCTAGTATCATTTCTGTGACTTTCATAAAAACTCCCTGACAAAAAATCAGCATAGTGAAGAGTGTTCTGTTGTTAATTCCAAGGTATAGTCCATCATTGTGGGTGGAAAACCAAGACAAAAATTAGTCTCATCACACCCATAGTCAAGGAGAAAGACAGGCAGAAAGCACATCCTTGTTTGCTTAGTTTTCTTTCTACCAGCTTTCTCCTCTCTGATACTGTTTGGTACTCACTTCCTAACGAACGGTGCTACCCACAATGAGCTACGTCTTCCTACTTTGATTAGCAATCAAGGCAATCCCTGACATCCATGCTCATATTCCATCTGAAGCTACATAATTCCTCATTAAGACTTTTTAAGAGGTGACTCTAGATTTTGTCAAATTGACAGTAGCCTTACACTTGATTTTAGCAGGACCTGGTGTAATAGTACACAGCTATAATCCAAGCACTTTGGAGGCAGATGTAAGTTGATCTCTGTGGTTCAAAACCAGCCTGGACTACATAGCAAGTTTCAGGACTGTCAAGGAGACATAAGAGTCCCTGTCTCAAACTAAAACCAAATGAAACAAAATCCTAAGTGTATACCCTTATTATATGATTCCCAGTTTTTGGTTTTGTTTTTGTTTTTTGGTTGCTTCCTCATGGAAATGATTTTGCAACATAATTGTCTAGAGATAATAGAGAGAGAGTTTAATCTTCCCTCTAAAGCATGGCACTCTATTTATTTGTGTGTGTGTGTCCATAGAGGAATATTTTTCTGCCTCAATTATTGTTGACAACCAAACATTTTCCATGTTTCTAATCAAATTTGGTAAAACATTTCTCAATTTCTTACACATATAAACTTTAAATTTCTCACAGGCTCTTGTGTTTTATTATTATATAACCAACAATAAATTTCTGTTTAATATTTTTCTTAAGAAACATCTGTTACAGTAAATTACTATTTTAATGGAATATGAGCCTTTGTTATACGATCTATTTGCCAAGCTAGAATAATTTGTTTTGAGATGATTTGTGGTACTTATTGTTTTTTCTTCATATTATACTCATTTTTATTTGATTTTTATATTACACTGTTACAAATAATGTGAAGATAAACAGCATAAGTAGCATGTACATTCACAAAGTCAGAACTTTGGAATTTTTGACATTGTTAAAATATTCCAAAATGACTTTTAAATTTTCCTTTATAGTTCATGACATTGATGTCACTTCTCCTAAGACAGACTTCAAAAAGCCCCATAGTTTCTATCACCAGGTGACACAGGAGACTGGTACCCTGCAGATGGTCAAGTTGTGTCTCAATATGTAAGGTTATGTCATTTTGCAGAAGATATACATGGCACACAACCATTTGAATTCTCACAGAGGGATCTCAAGATGTCCCTGTCTCATGGAAAATCCAACTCTATTTAAATGAATACAAAATTTAGAAGGTAGGACTAGCCAGGAGGCTCAGGCCACAGAAGTGGGAGGGCAGCTGGGACAGGATCCTTTCTACTTCCCTCTACATCTAGGAGGGACAGTGGATCACAAACCTCTGTGTATCTTTCCTGCAAGCAGAGAGTTTGTCTCCAGGGTATGCTCTAACCCCAGGACTCAGGAGGGATGGCTGATCCACAGCCCTTCGCACACGGGTCTTACCAGAGAAGACCTGATACCCCAGAAGTGCTGACACAAATTTACAGACCCACAGAAGGAAAAAGCTCCAGCCAGAGAGAGCAAGAACATCTAACACCAGAGATCAACAGATGGAGAAAGGTAAACATAGGAATCATACCGACAGAATCCAAGACTACTTGGCATCATCAGCACCTAGTACTCCCTCCACAGCAAGTCCTGGATACCCCAAAACACTGGAAAAACAAGATTTGGATCTAAAAGCATATCTCATGATGGTGATGGAGGAATTTAAGAAAGATATAAATAACTCCCTTAAAGAAATACAGGAAAATACAGGTAAACAGGTACAAGCTCTTAAAGAGGAAACACAAAAATCCCTTAAAGAACTACAAGAAAGTACAACCAAATAGGTAAAGGAAGAGATGCCCATGGACATGCAAGAAGCCTATAGAACTCCAAATAGACTGGACCAGAAAAGAAATTCCTCCTGCCACATAATAGTCAAAACAACAAATGCACAAACAAAGAAAGAATATTAAAAGCAGTGAGGGAAAAAGATCAAGTAACATATGAAGGCAGACTTATCAAAATTACACGAGACTTCTCGCCAGAGACTAAGATAGCCAGAAGATCCTGGGCTGATGTCATGCAGACCCTGGGAGAACACAAACGCCAGCTGAGGATACTATACCCAGCAAAACTCTCAATCACCATAGATGGAAAAAACAAAGTATTCCACGACAAACCAAATTTATACATCTTTCCACAAATCCAGCCCTTCAAACGATAATAAGTGGAAAACTCCAACACAAGGAGGGAAATTGCATCCAACAAAACTAAAATAAGATAGCCACATGAACATAATTCTAACTCTAACAACAAAAATAACAGGAAGGAACAATTACTTTTCCTTAATATCTATTAATATCAATGAATTCATTTCCCTATAAAAAGACATAGGCTATCAGACTGGTAACATAAACAGGACACAACATTTTGTTGCATACAGAAAACCCACCTCAGTGACAAAGACAGACACTACCTTAGAATAAAAGGCCGGAAAACAATTTTCCAAGCAAATGATCCCAAGAAACAAGCTAGAGTAGCCATTCTAATATTGAATAAAATCAACTTTCAACCGAAAGTGATCAAAAAAGATAAGGAGGGATGTTTCATACTCATCAAAGGTAAAATCTACCAAGATGAACTCTCAATTCTGAACATCTATGCTCCAAATTCAAGGGCATCCACATTCATAAAAGAAACTTTACTAAAGCTCAAAGTATACATTGCACTGCACACAATAATAGTGGGAGATTTCAACACCCCACTCTCTGCAATAGACAGATCATGGAAACAGAAACTAAACAAAGACACAGTGAGACTAACAGAAGTTATGGAACAGATGGATTTAACAGATATCTATAGAACTTTTTGTCCTAAAACAAAAGGATATACCTTCTTACCAGCACCTCATGGTACCATCTCCAAAATTGAGCATATAATCAGTCCCAAATCAAGCCTCAACAGACATAAGAAGATTGAAATAAGCACTTGCATCCTTTCAGATCACCATGGACTAAGACTGCTCCTCAATAACAACATAAACAATAGAAAGCCCACATACACGTGGAAACTTAACAACACGCTACTCTATGATAACTTGGTCAATGATGAAATAAAGACAGAATTTAAAGAATTCCTAGAGTTTAATAAAAATGAAGCCACAACATACCAAACTTATGGGACACAATGAAAGCAGTCCTAAGAAGAAAACATAGTTTTAAGTTCCTCCAAAAAGAAGCTGGAGAAAGCATATACCAGTAATTTGACAGCACATCTGAAAGCTCTAGAACAAAAAGAAGAAAATTAACCCAAGAGGAGTCAAAGGCAGGAAATAATCAAACTCAGGGCTAAAATCAACCAAATGGAAACAAAAAGAACAATACAATGAATTAACCAAACCAGGAGCTGGTTCTTTGAGAAAAATCAACAAAATAGATAAACACTCAGCTAAACTAACCAGAAGGCACAGAGACAATATCCTTATTAACAAGATCAGAAATGAAAGGGGAGATATAACAACAGAAACTGAGGAAATCCAAAAAATCATGAGATCCTACTGCAAAAGCCTATACTCAACAAAACTGGAAAACCTGGATGAAATGAACAATTTCCTAGACAGATACCAGGTACCAAAGTTAAATCAAGGTCAGATAAATGATCTAAACAGTCCCATATCTCCTAAAGAAGTAGAAACAGTCATTAATAGCCTCCCAACCAAAAATAGCCCAGGACCAGATGGGTTTAGTGCAGAGTTTTATCAGACCTTAAAAGAAGACCTAATACCAATACTCCTCAAAATATTCCACAAAATATGAATGTACAAATTCCACAAAAAACAGAATGTACTCTACCCAAATCATTCTTTGAAGCCACAATTACTCTGATACCTAAACCACACAAAGACCTAACAAAGAAAGAAAACTTCAAACCAATTTCCCTTATGAATATTGATGCACAAATATTCAATAAAATTCTTGCAAACAGAATCCAGGAACACATCAAAATTATCATCCATCATGATCAAGTAGGCTTCATCCCAGGGATGCAGAGATGGTTCAATAGACAGAAATCCATCCACGTATTTTACTATATATATATAAAAAAAAAAACTCAAAGAAAAAAACTTATAATCATGTCATTAGATGCTGAGAAAGCATTTGACAAAACCCAACACCCCTTCATGATAAAAGTCTTGGAAAGGTCAGGAATTCAAGGTTCATATTTAAACATAGTAAAAGAAATATACAGAAAACCAGTAGCCAACATCAAACTAAATGGAGAGAAACTTGAAGTAATCCCACTAAAATCAGGGACTAGGCAAGGTTGCCCACTCTCTTACTACCTATTCAATATTGTACTTGAAGTCCTCACCAGAGCAATTAGACAACAAATGGAGATCAAAGGGGTGCGAATTGGAAAGGAAGAAGTCAAATTATCACTATTTGCTGATGATATGATAGTACACTTCAGTGATTCCACTCTCTGGGGAAGACCAGAGAGCTCCTAAACCTGATAAACAACTTCAGCAAAGTAGCTGGATATAAAATTTACTCAAGCAAATCAGTGGCCTTCCTCTACAAAAAGAATAAACAGGCTGAGAAAGAAATTAGAGAAAAATACCCTTTACAATAGTCACAAATAATATAAAATACCTTGATTTGACTCTAACTAAGCAAGTAAAATATCTCTAAGACATGAACTTCAAGTCTCTGAAGAAGGAAATTGAAGAAGATATCAGAAGATGTAAAGATATCCCATGCTCGTGGATTGGCAGGATTAATATAGTAAAAATGGCCATCTTGCTGAAAGCAATCTACAGATTCAATGCAATCCCCATCAAAATTCCAACTCAATTCTTCACAGACATGGAAAGAGCAATTTTCAAATTTATCTGGAATAACAAAATACATACAATAACAAAACTATTCTCAACAATAAAAGAACCTCTGGTGGAATCACCTTCCCGGACCTTAAGCTGTACTACCAAGCAATTGTGTTAAAAACTGCATTGACAGGCAAGTGGATCAATGGAATAGAATTGAAGACCCAGAAATGAACCCACACACCTATGGTCACTTGATCATTGACAAAGGAGCTAAAACCATCCAGTGGAAAAAAGACAGCATTTTCAACAAATGGTGCTGGCTCAACTGGCAGTAATCATGTAGAAGAATGCAAATCAATCCATTCATATCTCCTTGTACAAAGCTCAAATCCAAGTGGATCAAGGACCTCTAAATAAAACCAGATACACTGAAACTAATAGAAAAGAAAGTGGGGAAGAGCCTCAGACACATGGGCACAGGTGAAATTTTCCTGAAGAGAACACCAATAGCTTTTGCTCTAAGATCAAGAATTGACAAATGGGACCTCATAAAATTATAAAGCTTCTGTAAGGCAAAGATGTCAATAGGACAAAATGGCAACCAACAGATTAGAAAAAGATCTTTATCTATCCTATGACTGATATAAGGCTAATGTCCATTATATACAAAGAACTCAAAAAGTTAGACTCCGGAGAACCAAATAACCCTATTAAAAGTGGGGTACAGAGCTAAACAAAAACTCTCAACTGAGGAATATCGAATGGCTGAGAAGCACCTAAGGAAATGTTCAATATCCTTAGTCATCAGGGAAATATAAATCAAAACAACCATGGGATTCTGCCTTACACCAGTCAGAATGGCTAAGATCAAAAACTCAGGTGACAGCAGATGCTCGATAGGTTGTGGAGAAAGAGGAACACTCCTTCATTCCTGGTGGGATTGCAAGCTGATACAATCAACCACTCTGGAAATCAGTTTGGCGGTTCCTCAGGAAATTGGACATAGGACCCAGCTATACCACTCCTGGGCATATACCCAGAAGATGCTCCAACATGTAATAAGGACACGTGCTCCACTATGTTCATAGCAGCCTTATTTATAATATCCAGGAACTGGAAACAACCCAGCTTCTGTTGATTGTCCCTCAACAGAGGAATGGATACAGAAAATGTGGTACATCTACACAATGGAGTACTACTCAGTTATTAAAAATAATGAATTTATGAAATTCTTAGGGAAATGGATGGATCTGTGGAATATCATCCTGAGTGAGGTAACCCAATTACAAAAGAACACATATGGTATGCACTCTCTGATAAGTGGTTATTAGCCCAGAAAATCGGAATACACAAAGTACAATCCACAAACCACAAGAAACTCAAGAAGAAGGAAGACCAAAATATGGACACTTCATTCCTTCTTAGAAAGGGGAACAAAATACCCATGGATGGAGTTGCAGAGACAAACTATGGAGCAGAAACTGAAGAAAGGACAATCCATAGACTGCTTCACCTGGGAACCCTTCCCATATTCAATCATCAAACCCAGACACTATTGTGGATGCCAGCAAGTGCTGGCTGACAGGAGCTTGATATAGCTGTCTCCGGAGAGGCTCTGACAGTACCCGACTAATACAGAAGTAGAGGCTCACAGGTACTGAGCACAGGGCCCCCGGTGAAGGAGCTAGAGAAACGACCCAAGGAGCTAAAGGGTTTACAGTCCCTTAGGATGAACAACAATATGAACTAACTAGTACCCTCAGAGCTCCCAGAGACTAAATCATCAACCAAAGAGTACACATGGTGGGACTAATGGCTCCAGCAGCATATGTAGAGCAGAGGATGGCCTAATTGGTCATCAATGGGAGGAGAGGCCCTTG